>NC_083355.1:5844051-6144827 GCF_030254825.1 Meriones unguiculatus | reverse complement strand
CCTGCTACATGGTTTTTGTCTAAAACTAACATACTAAAACCTGTTTGAATATCAGGATAAGCCTAGGTACAGGTCCTGAGTTGATTGTGAGCAGAGGAAGGGGGAAGGGAAATAGAGGCTAAAGCTAGGCCCCTTCATACCCCGTGTGGCACCAAGGGCCAAGCTAAGACTGAGTTCTGTTGGTTATAGAGAGAGGTCACCTTTTGTACCGTGCATAGGTAGTCCTGTAGTCTGACCAGCAGTTATGTGTTTTTCTTTTTGACCCAATCACAGTAAGAGAGTAAAGAAGCAGTTCACCTTTCACCCATATTCTCTAGTTAACATTTTATTATAGTTGCTTTATCTGTCATCTGCAGGTCAGCCTTATTTATTCAATCTCTGTTTTGGAGCTGTTTGAGGAAACTTTGTGGAAATCCTCCTTTATTTACAAATATGTAAGGTTTTCCTGAAAATAAGGACATTTACAGAATGATTATGGTTGAGATAACTTAATGTTCATGCAACACCCCTGTCTAATCTACATTCCTTTCTATGGCTTTACTGGTGCCCAGTTCTGTCCTTTACCAGATGTTTTATTCATCTGGAATCTAATCTAGCATCATAGGTGATATTATGTTACCTGTCAGGGGCTGTTGCAAAAGCCGCAGAGTGACTTAAATAAAGGACATTTACAGGCTCATTTCAGAAAGCAGGAAATCCCAAGTCAGAATATCCACAGAGTGTCATATAATAATGTATACTGTAAACACAGCAGTTGGGAGGCTGAGCTAGGAGGAGAAGGAGAGTTAGAAGCCAGCCGGATAAAAGAAACTGTTCAAGGACTGCAGAGATGGCTCAGCGGTTAAGAGCACTTGCTGCTCTTGCAGAGGACCTGAGTTCAGTTCCCACCTCCCATATCAGTTGGCTCACAGCTGCCTGACACTCTGGTCCCAGAAGACTGACACCCTCTTCTACCCTCCATAGGCATGCACTCCTGTGCATACATATACATAAAGAAAAATAAAATCTTTTTTTTTTTAAGTAAAGTTAAGGGGTAGAGAGAGAGCTCAGTGGTTAAGAACCCTTACTGTTCTTGAAGAGGGCCCAGATTCCCAGCACCCAATGTAGAGCCTCATAGACAGCCCTAACTCCAGTTCCAAGGGATCTGATGCCTTCTGACTGCCATAGGCACCAGGCATAAAAGTGCTACACAGATGTACATGCAAGTAAAACACCAATAACTTTAAAACGGAGTTCTGGGGCTGGAGAGATGGCTCAGTGGTTAAGAGCATTGTCTGCTCTTTCAAAGGATCCAGGTTCAATTCCCAGCACCCACATGGCAGCTCATAACTTCCATGGCAATTCCATGGGATCTGTAATGGCAATTCCAAGGGAGCTGACACCTTCACACTAATGCACATAAAATAAAATTAAATAAATTATTTTAAAAAAATCTTAAAAAAAAAGGAGTTCTGGGATGGATTACTGTTAATGTAACTTTTATTTACCTGTTTTAAATGTCATCTTGGAGGCTTACTGCCCCCATCTGCTAACCTAGACCTAGTCCTCGCCTGTGCACAATCTAATATAGACCTAGAATGTTTCAGCCTCTGAGACTCACTGCTGAATAAGCTCACCCTTTCTTGGTCTTTCTGAACTCTGGCTGTCTGGTTCAACTCAGCTGCTCAGTTGGGCTCAAACTTCCCTCCAAGCTGACTGATTCAATCTGGCTTCTCTCAGCTTCTGACTTTTGCTCTGCTTGGCCTCAAACTAACTCTAGCAGTCTGTTCTAATCTGGCTCCTTCTCATATCCTGTCTTCACCTGTGTCTAGCAGCCGTGTTCTGCATTAAAATTCCCTACAGATGACATCAGTTTCTGCAGTTCTGGGGACCCAAAGCATGCTGGACAGCGCTATACCAGCTGAGCTCCGTCCCCAGCTGCCAGCTGCAGGCAGGATACCCTGGGACCAAAGCCTGTAGCCAGTGTTTAATGAGAGCAAGTCGGCTCCTTTATTTCTGTTTTATCTATAGCCATTCTCAAATGGCTGGGGCTGGAGAGATGGCTCCGCAGTTAAGAGCTCTGGCTGCTCTTCCAGAGGACCTGGGTTGGATTTCCAGCACCCACATTGT
The DNA here is from genome assembly GCF_030254825.1 of Meriones unguiculatus. Taxonomy (NCBI): domain Eukaryota; kingdom Metazoa; phylum Chordata; class Mammalia; order Rodentia; family Muridae; genus Meriones; species Meriones unguiculatus. The sequence continues at coordinate 6,142,718 of NC_083355.1, read as the reverse complement.
GACTCACAAATGTCTGTAACTTGAGTCCCAGGGGATCCTTCACCCGTTCTGGAATTCTTCGGGCCTTTGCTCAAACTTGGTGCACAAATATACATGCAGGTAAAATGCACATACACATATAATTAAATTAAATTTAAAAAAGTCAGATGGCAGATGTGAGTGGTACTAGAGCCCCTCCGGTCCACAAAGATGGAACACATATATGCATCTTTTTGTTTTGTTTTGTTTTCTGAGACAGGATTTCTCTGTGTAGTCCTGGTTGACCTGGACTCAATTTGTAGACCAGACTGGCCTTGAACTCAAAGGTCACCTGCTTCTGCCTTCTGAGTGCTGGGATTCAAGGCGTCGTGTGCCACCATCACCCTGCTAACATGTGCCTCTTCACAGACCTTTGCTTTGTGACATTGACGGAGAGTGGAGATCACAGTGGGAACAGTACTCCTCCTTGTAGCTTTTATTTATGTATAATGTATATGTGTGTCAGCGTGTGGTGAAGGGTTGTATATTAGCATGTGAGCTCATAACCTATAAAAAGAAACCTTTCACTTTCATAGTCCTTCCTGCTGGGGCTACTCCTCCAGGTGTGGCTGGTCTCTCATGTCTTGTGGTTGGCTTGGTTTACTAGGAATCTTCAAAAAAAAAAAAAATCCATCCCAACTATTTGGTTCCTGGTGCCAAGGATGCTGCCTAAGCCTGGGATCTATTACTTTCCCTGGGAAGTCAGTGATGGCCAAGTCCCTGAAGGAGGCACACTACGAACGTTCGGCAGGTAAGGTTCATCTCCTCACGTGGCAGGGGATGGCTAAATAGCTCCCCCCAAAAAACACTCAAATAAAATGTTTTTTTAATAGAATTTTGTCTGATATATATATATATATATATGAAAAGGGGGGATGTGACAAGGCCTTACTGTGTAGCCCTAGCTGGCCTGGAATGAGCCACGTAGTCCAGGCTGACTTCAAACTCAAAAAGATCCTTCTGCCTCTGCTTTTTGAGTGCTGGGATTAAAAGTATGCACTACAGGCCTGGCTGTGTGTGTGTTTTAATACAAATAACCCAGAAAGAGTAAAGAAAGTAAAATCACATATCATCGTCCAGACAACCGCTGATAACTTTTATGACCTTTCTGTACTTTCTCATGTGTATATGGTGAGTGATCATCTGGCTAGATGTGGGTACCCACGTACATACATATATCCTGTGTTAGTTGTATATTGTTATGTCACAAATCACCTGAGAGTAAAGTGGCACCAGGCATGGTGACACACATCTGTAATCCTAGCTTGGGTGGCTGGTGTAGGAGGATCTCAGGTTCAAGGGCTGCTTGGGCAGCTTGGCAATGTATTGTCTCAAAAGAGAAAAAAATAAGCTGGGCATGGTGGATCATGCCTTTAATTCCAGCACTTGGAAAGCAAAGGCAGGTGAGTTCAAGGCCAGCTTGCTCTACATATTGAGTTCCAAACCATCCAGGGATTCATAGTGAGGCTGTCTCTAAAATAATTTACGAAGTGCAAAGCAAGAGTAAGAGCTTAAGAGGCAGAGCTGGACATGGTGGTGAACACCTGTAATTCCAGCACTCGGGGAGGCAGAGGCAGGAAGATCTCTGTGAGTTCCAGGCCACCCTGGTCTACAAAGTGAGTCCAGGACAGCCAAGTCTACACAGAGAAAACCTATCTCAAAAGACAAGAGCAAAACCAACAAACTTAAGAACTTGAAAGGCAGTCACCTCTCCATCTGGAGGACAGTGGGAACAATTGTTCTCATCTATTGCCTGTGTTTTATTTCTCGGGTCAGATTGAGGCTGATCATGGCCTCCTCAAACCTTTCTTGAGTGGTGGTGGGCTTGTCTGTGATTAGAACTGATTGCACTTCCTGTGTCCTCCAGGTTGTGCCTCTATGACATGACACGCTCCCTCGTGACCCTGACAGCACCGTACAAAAATGACCAGTGTCAGCTGCTTGTCTGTACCAAGCTGGTGGAGCCTTTTGAGGCGCATGTGGACTTCCTGTACATGGTTCTTGGGGAGCTGGAGCATGAAGACGGTAAGTTGTGGTCCCTGAAGCCTGCTTCGCTTGGGCTCCTGAGCTGGGGTGTGTTTTCTGTAAATCGAGGGTGGACTGGACATGGGGCATGTGCATTTAATCTCAGCACTCGAAAGGTAGAAGCAGGTAGATCTCTGTGAGTTCAAGGCCAGCCAGGTCTACAGAGCAGGTTTCAGGACAACCAGGGATACACAGAGAGACCTTGTCTAAAACAGAAATGAAACAAAAGAACCAGAGAGATGTGGGGCTGGGGAAAAGGCTCAGTGTTTAAAGTTCTTGTCATACAAAAGTCAGGACCTGAGTTTGGATTCCCAGAACACCCTGAAATGCAATAGTTATCTGATTCCAGTGTCCCTACAAAGAGATAGGAAGCAGAGACAAGAGCCCAGACTGCTGTACACAGTGGTGAGCAAGAGACCTCCCCTCTGGGTGGAAGGCAAGGCTGGACTCCAAGGTTAGCCTCTGTCGTCCACACATGGCATGCACAAGCCCACACACAAAGAATAAAAAAAAGAAGCAGGCCATGTCAGAAACAACCCTCACTCCCCTAAAAAAAAAAAAAAAAAAAAAAAAAAGAAGCAGGAATGGATTGTTCCTGTCCTGTGACCTCGTGGCATTACCATTGCTTATAGATCAAGTGGAGGACTCTTGTCAAACAGGTTTGACTAGACTGGAAGGGACCAGCCCTGTGATGCCAAATCAGAAGGAGGGACCGTGAAGAGGTGTCACCCTGGGGAAGTGATGAAAGAGAAGTCACAGTTTTCTGAGGGTCTCTGTGTGAGGTAGTTTGCTTAGGCATTTCCTAGTATGCCCACCACCCTGTAATCTAAATCTCATGGCTACTTCATGGAAACCAAGGCTCAAAAGAACATGGGTCTGTAAGAACAGGCCAGGAAGTTAAGTTAAGAGAAATAAAATGCAAGGGGAGGAATAAAAACGGTCTGCCATAAAGCACTGAAGGCAAGACTGACCTGTGACCAAGGTGACAGATGCCTGGCATGCATCAGTCCTGGGTTCCATCCACCCTTTAATAATAAAATAAAAATAAAAATAAAAATTAAAAAAAAAAAAGCCCAAATCATACGGGCTATGAGAGGGACCAGTGACTTTTCTCTCCTCCTGGGGCTTATATGGCAGTGTGTATAAGTGTGGGGGGGGTTATTCTTCTCTTTCTTTCAGCATTTGCTTCCCTAACCCTTTATCACATAAAGTATGTTCACTGTAGAGAATGTAAAGAGTAAAAAGAAGCAGGGCAGGGGCCTGGGGATGCAGCTCGGTAGTAGAGCACTTGCCTGGCACGGGCAAGGCCCTGTGAGTCTCCAACAGTGCCGAGATGGAGGGAGAGAAAAAGGGAAGAAACAGGAAGCAGTCCTCTTTCATCCTACCTAGAGGCAATTACTGTTACCAACTTCCTTTCCAGTTTTGCTTCTTAGAGAAAATGCCTCATTCTGTTGTCCTGTCCGGTTCACCCTGATCAACTGATCCTCTGGCCTCAGGCTTCTGGGTAATCGGCACCACAGGTGCCTGACGCCGGACCTGGCTCCAGCAGTCTGTCCATTCTCTCAGCAAGCAGCAAGAAGTCTTATTTAAATGGACAGGACAGAGGGCTGGAGAGATGGCTGGCTCATCAGTTGAGAGCACTTGTTGCTCTTGCACAGGAAGAACCCCAGTTCAGTTCCCAGCACCCACATGAGGCCTGACACCCATCCATAACGCCAGGCTCAGCGCATCCGACACCCTCCTCTGGCCTCCACGGGTAATGCATACACATAAAATAATAAAGTAAGTAAGTCTTTAAAAAATAATTCAAAAGAGACAGTCCAGGATCCGCTGCCAGGGAGCAGTAGACACCTTGAGCTTGAGTGTTCAGAGGCCTCCAGGTAGATAACCCTGGGTGACCATTCAGCCACAGTAATGACACCAAGACCTTTAACATTCCAAAGCTCAAGCCTTAGCCAGGCAGTCTTTCCTCTATGTCTCCCGGCAAAAAGCCTTCCCCTTTCTGCCTCCCTAGTGCTGGGACCAAAGGCGTGTGCCACTGTGCCCAGCTTTTGTTTTAACAATTTTTAATAATGTTTTAAAAATACGTATTCTTTTTATTTTATTTACATTGGTGTTCTGCCTGAGTGTAGGCCTGTATGAGGGTGCCAGATCCTCTGGAACTGGAATTACAGACAGTTATGAGCTGCCATGTGGTGCTGGGAATTGAACCTGGGTCCTTTGGAAGAAGAGCCTGTGCTCTTAACCACTGAGCCATCTCTCCAGCCCCCAGCTTTTGTTTTTAAGTTTAAAAAAATTAAAATTGTTATTTATTTATTTAATGTGTGTATGTGTTCAAATTAGCTGTATAGCTAAGGCTGGCCTTAAACTTGTGATTAGAGCTGGAGAGATGGCTCAGCAGTTAAGAGCATTTGTTGTTCTTACGGATGACCATGGCTGCTATGATACATATTTCTAGTACCCACATGGCAGCTCACAACTGTCCCTAACTCCAGTTTCAAAGGATGTGACATGCTTGTCTGGTCTTACATGTGGTGAACAGACATACGTGTAAACACATGTAGATAAATATCTTCTAAAAATATCCTAAAAACGTGTGGTCCTCCTGAGTGCTGGGATGACATGCATGTGCCACCAGGCCCAGCTGTGACATGCCTCCCCCTCCCCATTTTCTTGCTTTGGGACAGAATCTCTCACTATATAGCCCAGGCCAGCCTGGAATTTGTGATCCTCCTGCCTCTAACTCCTGAGCACTAAGAGTTCACATATGTGTACCCTCAGCCGGCTAAAATTTTAGACTTCTCTTAGCATTTTAAAAATGAATTAAGCAAGCCGGACGTACACACCTTTAATTCTAGCACTTAGAGAGGCAGAGGCAGGCAGATCACTGTGAGTTCAAGGCTAGCCTGGTCTACAGAGTGAGTCCAGGACAGCCAAGTCTACACAGAGAAACCCTGTCTCAAAAACAAACAAAGGCCATGATAGGTTGTAATTCTGGATGAATGACATTAATTAAATTAATTAATTAAATAGGGAAATTAATTAAATAGTAATGATTTTAATTATATTGGATTTAATAAAAGTCCCTTTTACTTAAATTTAAGATTTGAAGGTCAGAGTTCCTGCCCTCATAATTGATTTGGGGGAGATATGAGAGGCAGTACAAAGGGCCTTTTATCTTTAAAAACAAAAGCAAAAAACCTTATGTATCATGTATCCACACACTCTTTTGTTTGCCTTGGCATACATAATGTGCTTGCATGGTGTTCTTTAAGGCCAGCCTCCTGTTTGATTTTTTTTTTCCTTGACCTTTTTCTGCATTTTCTGAGTACTTCATACATGCCACTCTGATCTGGAGTGAAGAATTAAAGACAGAGCAATAGGTGGAGTCCTGTGTTGCCTGAGCGCGGCCATACCTTTCCTGACCTCTCACCTGGGCAGAGGATACACTGTGTGGCTGCTGTCAGCCTTCCTGGGCTTGGTCTTGCATCCTGTTGGGATACAAAGGTCCGTGGAGCATGGGTTGTGCCCCATGTCTAGGTTGAGAGGTTTGAGGACAAAGGAGAGTCGTTAGAGGAACCTTTCTAACAGTTTTGCATCTAGAGCCAGCCGGGAGACTGGTGTGAGACTACGCCAGCTATGTGATCAACAACTCGGACCTGACACCTCCTGGCACCATCCAAGGCCCCATGGGTTCCTGTCTGGACATGGGGTGTTACCTTCCTGCAGTCTGAGAGCTCCCTATTTTGTCATTACCAAATAATCAATAATCACACTTTGTATAAGCCTCACTGGCTATAACAACTGGCACTTTACAAATCTCATTTTGTCTATTGTAAGCTGCATGGCGGTGGCTCACGCCTTTAAACCCAGTGCTTGCCAGGCAGAGGCAGGTAGATTTCTGCGAGTTTGAGGCCAGCCTGGTCTACAGAGTGAGTTCCAGGACAGCTAGAGCTATACAGAGAAACCCTGTCTAGAAAATTAAAAACAAACAAAAAATGTAAAAAAATGTTGACACAGGGTGATTGTAAGTACAAATTATGGGGCACAAGTTGACATTTCAGTCCATGGTAGGTGGTGAACATCTCTGTAGATGTGGGTGTGATGCTCGAAAAATTCTCTCCGCTAGCCATTTTGAAATATGCAGCTAGTTGGCAACATGTAGGCCTGTTGGTACAGGGCTGTCATCCTAGCTACGGGAATTTCAAGGCCAGCCTGGGTATCTTGGCAAGGCCATGCCTCAACAAGTCAAGAGCAAAAAAAAAGAAAAAGAAAGCTGGGGGACCCAGGTCACAGTTGAGTGGTAGTAACACAAAGGTAAAGCAATTTTCCCCGGAGAGATGGCAGCGAGGAGGAAGGCCTTACATGTTACATGTCCAATAAACAAACGCCTGAATGATTTCACAGGGAAGAATTTCTAGGCAGATAAGGGAAACTACTCAATGAGATAAGACTTTGAAGTCATTGTATTCTGTGGACCAGGGAGGATGGAGGCAAAGGCTGATCCCTACAATCCCAGAAAAGGTGGCTGAGAGTCACTTTGGGTCCGCTGAGGGGACAGAGAAGCTGAGAGAACAATGCAGGGTCCCAAGGTCCTGACAGGGCTGAAGAAGGCTGCAGTGGGAGTGAAAGGGCAAGAAGATGCTGAGAACAGAGTTTTACAGCAGGGTGGAAGATTCTAGAACAACCAGTCCAAGGTGCAAGATGGGTGTGGGAGGCAGAACTGGAGCAGAGGTGAACAGTGGTTTCAGCGGTTATCAGTGGCAAAGGGACAGGCGTGTAATGTAAAACCTGAGCAGCTGGTGAACTCTGGACCTACCTCCTGCTCAGTGGGGTGTGGGGGTCACCCGGTGGGGGTGGGGGGAACCTGTTGGTCTGGATATAGTCCGTCCCAGAGAAAAGTTGGAGTATTAGATGGACAGTGGAAGAGAGGGCCAGTATACCAGAGGGCATAACAGGAAGGACACAGGACACAGGAGTGTGGGCAGGGATGAGAACAGGGTGACCCTGCAAGGGCAACCTCTGATGTAGTCAAGTAAAAGGAGAGCAGGGCAAGTGTTCTGCATACAGCAGGTGACACCTGTGTGTGTGCTGGTGCTTGAACGTGGGCCCCGGTGTCCTCGGCAAGTGGTCATGTTTTCACTACTGTCAGATGGTCTCTCGTGTACAGTCGACTGCCCTCAAACTGCCTATGCATTGGAGGATGAACTTGAACTCCTGACCCTCTACCTCCTGGATGCTGGGATTACAGATGTGTGCTACCATGCCCATCTTACGTGCTGCTGGAGGGAACGCAAACCTGAGTGGGTGCTGGGCAAGTGCTGGGCAAGAGCTGCATCCCCAACCTTTTCCTGTCTTTTAACGATTTAAGTGTGTGTGTCTTTCTGTCTGTCTGTATCTGTCTGTCTGTGCAGATGTATAGAGGTACCCACAGAAGCTAGAGGCCTCAAATCCCCCTGGAGCTGGAGTCAAATGGTTGTGAGCAACTGGACGTGGGTGTTGAGAGCTGAACTCAGGTCCTCTGCTCTTAACCACTAACCCATCCCCCAGCCCCTCGTTTTTGTTTTTAAGGTAAGTTTTGTGGCAGGGCCAAAGGTCAAACCCAGGGCCTTGCTCCCAATAGACAATGGGATTTTTTTCTCTCTGCCACACCCTTCCAAGAACTAGAATTCTAGGCAAGCTCCTTCCTGCCCAGTTTGCCTCACACCTTCTCCCCCTGTTAAAGCTGAGGTCACAGCTGTCTTCAAATGATCCACACCCGTCTTCACGCCTTCCCTCCAGAACCGGCTGAAGCACCTGGACTGCCAGCTGCCATCTGGTTGTACCAGCGAGAAGCCATCTATTCTGTAGACACTTACTCTGTTAAAAAGATAAAGCCAACTAAGATTGTCGAACTTAGAAATAAAAGTAGTGGAGCTGGATAACTGGTTCAAAGTTGAGAGTGCTCACCGTGCTTCCTGAGGATCCAAGGCTGCTTCCCAGCACCCACACAGAGAGCTCACAGCCACCTGTCACTCAACTGCAGGGGAGCCAATATTCTCTTGGGGCCTTCATAGGTGCCCGCAACTGACCTTTGCTACTTTGTGGGTCCTTTTTTCCCCCACCCTTTATTCCCCTGGTTTCAACCCCTATCTCTAGATAGGAGAAAGATAGAAGAGAAAGAGAAAGATCTTTCAATCTAATTTCTTTCTTCTTGTTGCCTGTTTGAGCACAACTACTAACAAACCGAAACCAACCTCCCACTCCTTCCAGCGGGGCTTTAGCATTTATAAACCCTCTGAAAAGCTCCCAGAATTCCAGACATCACACAACTGCAGAAACTATCTGCAGCTGGCAAAACCACGCCTCTGCTAGAGCACGAGGCAAATCTTAGTCAGCTGCTGGGAAATAACCCCATGTCCCCACAGCTGGGATTAAAACAAAAACATACTCTTACATTTCTGTGTTTTTTAAAGAAATCCAAATTCCAGAACTCACACCAGGCACCTGCATTCATGTGTGCATACCCATGTACAGAGACACACATATGTGCCTAATCTTCTAAAAGAATGTAAGCAAACATTTTGAAATTTAAGCAAATTTCTAAGAAAATATTCACACCAGCAGTTTGGAAACATTTAACATAGCATCATGTTTTGAGTTCCGTATCTTCTGCTTCTCATTCAGGAACTCCCCCCCCTTCCTGCCCCCAGCACTGGCATTCACAATCAAATCGGGGCTTCCTTCATGCTTAGCAAGGGCTCTCAACAAACTCACCACGCTCTCTATTTTTGTTTCAGTTCATGTTGTTTTGGGCCAGGGTGTCTCTATTGATGTCATTCTGGCTGTCCTGTAACTTGCTATGTAGACAAGACTGGCCTTGAACTCACGAGATACTCCAGCCTGGGACTCCTGAGTGCACCATCATGCCTGGCTTCCCCTCCCCCCATTTTTCTGGTTGTGTCTTTGCTTGGTTTTTGTGGTGGTGGTTGTTTCTAATTGTTTATTATTGTGTGTATATGTGTCTGAGTACAGGTTTCCACAGGGGCTAGACCCGGAGTTACAGACGGTTATGACCACCTGACATGGGGGCTAGGAGTCAAACTCAGATCCTCCAGAAGAGCAAGCGCTCTTAGCCTCTGAGCCATCTCTCCAGCCCCCAGCCCTCTCTTTTGATGTTGTGACCACCTGATTCTGTTCTTGCAGCTCTTATAAACCGTTTAGAGCCAAGTGTCCCCAGACTTCTCAGGGTAGTATAAATGTTTGATTAACGTGTATACATAACCCTGTCCAGAGGCCCAAGTGGTGATAATCAGCATCCAACACCCATCAGACACAGAGAGGGCTACACGCTGAGGCCTCTGAAGCAACTTCATCTCTGCAACTTGGCTCCAAGAAACTGAGGCTCAAATAAGGCCATTTTTCATGGGTGACTTGAAGTTCCTGGGAAGCAGTGAGAACTCAAGGGGAAAGCTTTTCTTTTCTCTTTTTTTCCTTTCTTTTTTCTTTCTTTATTGTTTTTGTTTTTCGAGACACGGTTTCTCTGTGTAGCCCTGGCTGTCCTAGACTTGCTTTGTAGACCAGGCTGACCTCAAACTCACAGGGATCCACCTGCCCTGCCTCCCAGAGTGCTGGGATTACAGGCGTGTGTCACCATGCCCGGCTCTTCACTCCAGTTTTCAATGGCACTGATCCCAGAGTGCCAAGGAGGGCTTTCCCTGAGGACAGAGAGTATTTCCTCAGCCCTGGGCTTTTGGAAGACAAAGGCATACTAGCAGAGGTGCAATATGGAGGTCAGCTTCCTGCTCCCTGCAAGAAACAGGCCCAGGTCCTGAGCCTCCTGGAGACAGATTGCCTGCTTTCTTAGTGCCTCAGGAGTGAACACCCAGAAGCATCTGTGGAGAGTCAAAGATGCTCTAAGGAGTCACTGCTAATGCCTCAGTGTCTGTCTTTCAGATGGAGGTTCTGTGATAAAGGCCCGTCTGCTCACCTGTGTGGAGGGCATGGATCTGTCCTTGTTGGAAAAAGCCATCTTGGAACAGAGGCTCCACTTGCAAAAGAGGCAGCAACCAAGAGACTTTACAAGCCCCTCCACCTGCTCCTCATCACCTCCAGACGGGAGAGGCTCCTCCCAGTGACAGCCTTCATCTAGAACCAGAGAGCAGGGGGCAGGGAGACCCTTCCCCAAACTCTGGACTGACCTGTTAATGAAAGCGTACCCCAAGCTGGCCATGGTGTCCCCTGCCAGCAATCACAGTGCTAAGGAGGTAGAGTCAGGAGAATCTAGAGTTTAAAGTCAATCTGAGATATTAGAACCTTCCTCTCTCTCAGAAAAAAAAAATGTATCTGCTATCCCACCCCAGAGCCCTGGAGCTGTGGCTTGTGAGGGACATGAAGAGTTCCTGAATGTCCTCCTGAATATGAATAAAGAGTATGAGCCTATAGTGTGTGTACTGATGCAGAGCCGGCTGCAGCCAGCAGGGGGCGCCGCAAGCAGACAACTTGCCTGACAGAGAAGCTGCAGCCTGCTGGGAGCTTCTGGTGAATTCTGGGCTAGGAGGCTGAGGTAGGGGACCAGGGTCAGTACTGGGGGGCCCAGGACTCAGAGTGGTTCCTCTTGCTGAGGTTCTGACCTCAGTGAAGGCTAAAAATCACCAAATGGGTAAAGCTGAGTCCCTGGCTCCTCATGTGTGACCAGGGCAGGATTGTGGCTTCAGGAGCCTCCTAACCTCTGCCTCATGCTGTCACCCTCCCCTGTACAGTGCTTCTAGGTAGATTCTTGTGGCCCCAGGGTACGGGTTTGCCTGGACTGAGGCATGGGCTGAGGTAGAAGTTTGGGCCCTCCTGTATTCCGTAGCCAGGCAATGGAGAAGAAGCCTGGCTTCTTTTGGGTTGGGGTGAGCTGGGCAAGAAGCAGCCCCCAGCCTTGAGCCATCTTCCCAAGCAATATGGGTAGCAGGCAGTGCATGGGGAGAGCTGGGCCGGGGAGAGCCGGGCCTGGGAGAGCTGGGCTGTGCAGGGTGCTGCGTGCAGCCTGGAGTCCGGCAGAGGGGGTTCTTCCTGTGGGTTTAACTGCAGGTGCAGTCTGTTTCCAGCACAGCTCTACAGACATGGATGCGTTCCAGAAGATCGAGAAGATCGGAGAGGGCACCTATGGCGTGGTCTATAAGGCCAAGAACAAAGTGACTGGGCAGCTTGTGGCCCTCAAGAAGATCAGGCTGGACCTGTGAGTGTTGGGACTCTCCCCAATACCCCGTCTGTCCCCCCAGGAGAATTCCCAAACCTGTCATTGTCTCAGGGGCTTACACCCAAGCTCTAGGGTAGCCACAAAGATGCAGCCCCTCCTCCCTGCCGTCTGAATGACTTTTGTCCTGTCTGGGTCCAGCTCTGTGGAGCTTGGTGGGTGTAAAAGTCCCGCTCTTGGACAGGCCTTCTGTGGAGAAACGGGGAACCCAGCAGTGAAACACACAGGCACATACCCGGGCCAGAAGTGACTCCTCGGCCCGTTGCCCTTTTGTCTTTTCCTGCAGGGAGACTGAGGGGGTTCCCAGCACTGCCATCAGGGAGATCTCCTTGCTGAAAGAACTGAAGCACCCCAATATTGTCAAGTGAGCTGGGAAAGAAAGTGTTGGGGGGTTGGGATCCTAAGTGCTATGTCCTGAGACTGAGCCCTCCCTGCCAGACTGCTGGAGGTGATCCACAGAGAGAAGAAGCTGTACCTGGTGTTCGAGTTCCTCTCCCGGGACCTGAAGAAGCACATGGAGTCCACCCCCACCCCAGAGCTCCCTCTGCCCGTAGTCAAGGTGCCCAGGGGAGATGGGGAGGGCAAGCCACACCCACACGTGGCCGCCGCCCTCCGCATCACAGCTCTTTCTCTCGGTGGTCCCCACAGAGCTACCTCTCCCAGCTACTTCAAGGGGTGAATTTCTGCCACTCCCACCGGGTCATCCACCGGGACCTGAAGCCTCAGAATCTGCTCATCAATGAGTTTGGAGCCATCAAGCTGGCTGACTTTGGACTGGCCCGGGCCTTCGGGGTCCCCCTGCGCACCTACACCCACGAGGTAGTGCAGGGCAGGGGATGAGAGGGACAGCCAGATGGTGCCCCCAGTGGACTCAGCCGCCACAGATGGTGCCGCCTCTCGTCCCTGCAGGTGGTGACACTGTGGTACCGTGCCCCTGAGATCCTCTTGGGCAGCAAGTTTTATTCAACAGCCGTGGACATCTGGAGCGTCGGCTGCATCTTTGCCGAGATGGTAGGGAGGGACAGACGGGCTGTGTGTGGGTGTGTGGGTGTGTGGGTGTGTGGGGGTGGGTAGGTGGGTGAGTGTCAGTGGTAGAGTGATCACCTGAGCTGGGGAAGGCCACGGCTTCAGTTCCCAAGGCCTAGACAGAAAACAAAACAAAACCTCTTGAGCTGGTTTCCGGAGGGATGGCTTAGAGGGTAAAAGTACTTGCTGCCCAGCCTGACAGCCTGAGATTGATCCCTGGAACCCTCATGGTGGAAGGTGAGAACCAAAGTTGTCCTTTGACGGCCACACATGCTCTGTGACACATGTGTTCTGTGTGTGTGTGTGTGTTTGTCTGTCCCTCTCACATACATACAACATAAATCAATAAATGTAAAACAAAAAATAAATTTAAACCAACAAATTTGATCTGGGCATTGTAGCACATGTGTGTCGTTCTAGCACTCGGAAAACAAGGGCTAAGAATGCAGCTCAGTGCTTGAGCAGTTGCCTAACATTAAAAAAAAAACAAAAAACAAAACAAAATACAGGAGTTAAGGGGGAAATGGGTACACTGACAGGAGATTTCCTGTAGTTCAAGGCTAGCCTGGGCTACACAGAACCAGGGCAGCTAGGAGCCCGCTGTGCTTAATACTCCTAGTAAGGTGTGTTGAAGGGGGAGGGTGTGGCTGGGGAAGTGAGTCTTGTTTTGGAAAAGATCAGAATTTTAACATAGCCCTGGTAAAGATGCCTTTTTCATTTATTTTGAGACAAGGCTTCACTGTGTAATGTAGACCAGGCTGGCCTCAAACTCATAGAGATCCACCTGCCTCTCCCTCCCTAGCCCTGGGACTAAAGGTGTGTAGACACCACACCCATCTTGTGAAAAAACCGTCCCTTCCCCATCTTGCCACTTTCCCATGGGGTTCTGTGCCATCACAAGTGTCTTACAGGACACACACTTCTCCCCCGCTCCAGGTGACTGGCAAAGCCCTGTTTCCGGGAGACTCAGAGATCGACCAGCTCTTCCGGATCTTTCGCACGCTGGGGACCCCCAGTGAAGCCACATGGCCCGGAGTCTCCCAGCTGCCTGACTATAAGAGCACCTTCCCGAAATGGAACAGGAAGGGGCTGGACAAGATTGTACCTAGCCTGGGACCGGAAGGCAAGGACCTGCTCCTGGTAGGTCCCAGTGGGCAAGGAACGCACCCCAGCAGCAACTGCTGCCTCAGAGCGTCCCCTGTTTCAGCCTGTTACATAACTCGACTAGACTGGGCCTCTCTGGCCTTTGTACACACTTGGCTGGTCCTTGCATGTGTTCGGTAGGAGCCTCCCCCATAAACCCAATGTTCGTCTTCCCTTTTGTAACTTCTCTGAAGAAGTTAGCTTTGTCTGTGCACAGTGGCTTGCTGTCCTTTTCCTAGCTGTCTGTGTCTGACTCTCCCTTGTGGGCTTTGTGCACCACCTAGCCGGGGCTCTTCCCTGGGCAGAGGCCACCCTCCTCCAGTCTCACTGTCCTCCATAGTATCTCTCTCAGAGCTTAGTCTTTGCAGAGGACTGGCTGTGCAGAAGCGCCTGGACTCCTGCTGCCTTATGATACCTCAGCTGCCCCCTGGGCAGCAAACAGAGTCAACCCTGTTTGCCCACAAGCCTGCAGTCTCCGTGTCTGTCTTTACCCTGGGCCAGGGAAGGAAGGACAGGGTCTCCATCCCACGGCCAGCTTACCAGAAGCCTGTTGTCTACCAACCTAGTGCCAGCAGGATGGCATGCACTTCTGCCAAGAGCCCTGCCCTTCACGTGCTATCCGTGGCATCCTGCCTGGGTTATGCACTGAGGGCAGGGAGCAGGACACACCTGGCCTCTGGCTGTATTAGCGCCTCCTTCCCTTGCTCGCGGTCTGTCCTGCTCTACCCCAAACGTACACTCTTTGGACGGGGTTAGGGACTGCTGCCTAACATGAACCATACCTGTTCTCAACCAGGAGTAGGTGGGACCCGGAGGAGTCATAGGCCTGGAATCAAAACTAATGGTTTAACCTCAGTTCTGGGGGTGTCCAGACCTGGCCTAAAGGCTGGGACACATGGGCTAAGAAGATGGTTCAGTTGGTAAAGTGCTTGCTATGCAAACATAAGGACCTCACTTCCCATCTCCAAAACCACGCAAAGCTGGGGTGGGCCGGGATGAGGGCTTGGCTGGCTCCCTGGGGGAAGCTCTTGAGCGCCTAAAGCAGGACACAGTAGCAGGAACCTATAACCCCACTGTTCCTGGTGCAAGCTGGGGGCCTGGGACGGGAACCCCTGGCGCTCATGAGCCAGCTAGCCTGGCTTATGCAGGCAAACCAAGAGCAGCCATCTCTCCTGCACTGGGGCTGGAGAGATGGCTGCTCTTGCAGAGTTCAGTTCCCAGCACCCACACCAGGCATCACATGGACACCCAGCTCCAGTTCCAGGAGCCCTGATGTCTCTGGCCTCCGTAACCCACGTGCATAGACACACAGACGGCTAAAGGGCACTGGCTTCACGAAATTCTAGGGTGGGGTCGCCTCTCAGAAATGCGGCTCTCCCTGTTGAAGGGAATTTCTCTCCCTACCCTGGTTTCACCTGGCTCCAATCTCTTGCCTTTTCTCCCCAGAAACTCCTGCAGTATGACCCCAGTCAGCGCATCTCGGCCAAGACCGCCCTGGCTCATCCTTACTTCTCTACTGAGCACTCCCCAGCTCCCTGCCATTGCATGGTGGAGCATTGCCACCACTGAGAGCATTTATGTGGGGCCCACCCCTCACCCCCTGTCCAGCTGTCCCCCCCTCCCCATTTAAGAAAATGCATCTGAGAATACAGCTCTGAGAGATCTTACAGCAGCCACCAGAGGGCTGGGCTCACCTTTGTCTTGCCGGCAGGTTGGAGAGTTCTTGTGTTGTTGGATTTAACAGTGCACTTGCAAAAGGCCTGCAGGTGCTCCAGGCTTGGGGGTGGGTCGTGGTGCCATGCATACCTCCCCTGGCACCGGGACCGCTCTTGTCAGGCTAAGAGACCCCAGCCCTCCTCCCTCACTGCCTGGCTGCAGAGCCAGGCCCCAAGGAGAGGGTGCCCTCTGCTGGTCTTGATTTAGGTTTAAGTGCTGGAAGAGTTGAGTTCCAGGTGGGAGGACATAGTTAAACAGGAGGTGGGGGAGGGTGGTTCTCAGATCCTGGGAGTGGGCAGGGCACCTGAGGGTGTTCTAAGTTGTCACATCATCGAAGATAATGTCTGTGTGACAAATGGGAAATAAATGCAACTTGTTCCTGAGTTTTCTGCAGTCATTCTGCCTATAGGGGACACGGCCTGCCAACAAAGGGGAGGTTAACAGAGGGTTGGAGACAGTTCTGACAGGGGCTGAGGGTTGGGGGAGGGGTCTTCCATGGTCTTGTTTCCTGACCACCTGTTTGTCGGGCAGGTGAGTTGGGCATGTCCACTTTGGGGAAAAATTCCCAAGCCATGGTGCTTCTGGCCTCAACATCCCAGACACACGGAGAACACACAGCACCAAGATAATTCATTTATTAGAAGCGTGGGGTGGGGGGAGGGAGGAACAATGGAGCGCCTCAAGCTTGGGGACAGAGCCCAACACCACAAACGATTGAGTAGTAAGGGATGGATGGACAGAGGGAGGACCCACGGCCTGGAATTACGCCGCTCCAGGGCGAGGCGTGCAGGCCTCCTCCCGGCCCCTCGGCCGTGCCCCGTCAACGCACGCAGGAGCGCGGCAGGGTCGGGGAGGCCGCGCGGTAGCAGCGGTAGCCTTCCAGCGCGGCTGGCAGGAGCAGCAGGCCGCTCAGGGGGTCCCTGCGGCAGCGCGCCATGGCCTCCTTGTAGCTCAGCCGCTCCTTGGTGATGGGGTCTGTCAGATCCCTCTCGTAGCCGGACTCATCTTGCAGGAGCCGGCCCAGGTCTGCGCTGATCATGCCGCAGAGCACGGCCTGAGGGACCGGGGTGCGCCCCGTCCTCTTGGGGTCGATGAGGCCGCCGGTCAGGTGCTGTGCCAGCAGGTGGGGAAGCACGCTCTCCTGGGGCATCCAGCCCTTCTGGACGGCCTCGCCCACCGACAGCCTCTTCTTGCTGACCGGGTCCTCGATGCCGGTGAAGGCCTTCTGGGCATTGAGCAGCCGCTGCGTGGAGGTGTCCTCCACGAGCCCCCGCTCCAGCGCCTTGTGCACGGAGTACCGCTCCCGGCTGAGGAGGTCCACAATGCCCCCGGTGGCCGCCTGGGCCTCCAACAGCTTCTGCCCAGTGATGGGGTCCAGCATACTCTTGGCCACAGCCGCCTTGACGCTGCACTTGCTGCCGGTGCTTGTGTCGTAAACCCCGGCGATGGGGAAGCAGTCGTCGGTGGGCCCAAAGGAGAAGGCCGGGGGGCAGAACCCGCCACTCTGGGGGCCTGGGGAGCAGTGTGGGGACTTGGAGATGATGGACCCGATGGAGAGTGAGGCACTGGGCTTGGTCTCCCCGGCAACGAGCAGCGCAAACTCGGAGATGGGGAGCCGGCCGTCCTTGTACCTGTGGTACTCCTCCTTGGAGATGCGGAGGCAGCGGAGGGCGGCCTCTATGGAGTACTGCTTCCCGCTCTTGCGGTCCAGGAGCACCGACTCCTCCCCGCAGGGGCCCGAGGTGGTGATCTCCTCCCAGTCACACTCGAGTGCTTGCAGCTTGAGGTACTGGTCCCTCTCAATGACCCCCCTCTTGTAGGCCTCGTAGGGAGACATGTCGTTCCCAGTCTCCGGCTCCAGGATGCAGATCTTGGTGGAAAGGTTGGTCTCCCGAGTCTGGGTTTCCTGGCTGAGCTCCTCCCGGCTCACCCTGGTGTGCAGGTCCCTGAGGGTCCTCTCCTTCTCGTAGATCTTGTCCTTCTCGTGGAGAATGGCCGCCTCCAGCTGCGAGACGGCCTGGCCGCGCTGGGCTGCCTTCTGGCGCTCGTCCTCTGTCTTCCGGCTGAGCAGCCTGCCCTCCTCCTGGAGCTGCTGGGCTCTCTGCTGCTTCTGCCGCTCCAGCCCTCGGAGCTCTTGCTGCACCCGGCTGACGTCCTGGCTTGCCTGGTCCCGGGCCTTCTGGAGCTCAGCTTCCTCACGGGCCCAGGACCTCCTCAGAGCCTCAGCCCGGTCAATCCGCTCCCACAAGCTCCGGACCTCCTCCTCCCGGGCCTGGCGGGCCGCCCGCTCCCGACTCAGGGTCTCCCACGCTCGGGCCCTCTCGCCCTCCAGGACGGGGTCCTTCTCCACCCTGATCACCTCCTTGTAGATGGTCTTCTCCTGCGACTTGGCCTCCTGAAGGAGGTCGAGCTGGACCTGCAGGCCCTGGCACTCCTGGTGCAGCTCCATCACCCGGCCCTTCTCCTGGTCCAGCTCTCGCCTCAGGGCTTCCGTAGACCTCTCCAGGTCCGGATCCTTCTCCAACTTGACCACTTCCTCCAAGATGATCTTCTCCTGCAGGGCAGGGGGCCGCTTCTCCAGCTCCTGGATCTTCAGAGTCAGCTGCCGGAGCTCCCTCTCGGCAGCCAGCTTCCTGCTGCGGTCCTCCTCGAAGCTGAGCGTGGCCTCCTGCTCCTCCACGCCGGCGCTCAGCTGCCGCACCTCCAGCTCCAGCTGCCGCCGCCGCCCCACCTCCTCGTCCAAGCTCCGGCTCAGCCGGCTGTGCTCCTCACGCAGCTTTGGGTCCTTCTGGGTGACCACGACCTCCTGCACCACAATCTGCTCCTCGGGACGCCTCCTCTCCAGCAGCAGGTACCTGTTCCGCAGCTCAAAGACAGCGTCCTCGGCCGCTCTCCTCCTCTGGACAGCCTCCCGCACCTCCTGCCGGAGCCGCTCCGCCTCCTTCTCCAGCACCGGATCCTTTTCGTGCCTCACCACTTCCTTGCTCACCGTCTTGGTCTCCACCTTGGCCCTTTCCCGCCTCCACTCATCACGTTCCCCCTGCAGCCGGATGAGCTGCTCCTGACAGCGCCCGCTGGTGTTGACCAGCTCGTTGAGCTGAGCCTTGAGCCGGTCGGTCTCCCGGAGCACCTCGGGGCTCTGCTCGTGCCTCACCACCTCCTGGGTCACTTCCTTGTACTCCACCACCGGCTTCTGGGCCCGCAGGACCTCCAGCTCGGCCAGCAGCTTCTCCACCTCCTGTTCCACGCCGCCCCTCCGGCTGCCCATCTCCCGCAGCTGGGCCTGGAGCCGAGCAATCTCGCGCTCCGTCTCGGGGTGCACCTGGAAGACCTCGTGCACGCTCTCCTGCAGCTGCACCTTGGGCTTCTGCTTCTCCACCACCCTGTACTTGTCCTGAAGGTCCTGCAGTTCCCTGGCCAAGGTGACGTTCCTGTTCTTCTCCTCCTCCAGGAGGCTTCTCAGCCGGGAGGCTTCCTTGAGTAGGCCAGGGTCCTGCTCCACCCTCCTCACCTCCTTCACAATGACCTTGGGCTCCACGGAGCTGATCATCCGCTCCAGGTCTTTGATGCGAGCCTGTATCTTGGCGGCTGCCTCCTTTGCCCCCTTCCTCCGTGCAGCGTCTTCCTCGATCTGTAGGCGAAGAGTCTGGGCCGCCTTCACCATTTCCAGATCCTTCTCCACCTTGACCACCTCCTTCACCACAACCTTCTCCTTCACGTTCACCTCCTTCCGCTCCAGGGCCAGCAGTTCTTCCTTTAGTTTCTCCAGCCGGCCGGCGAGGCCACTGTTCTCCCCGTGCAGCCGCTGCAGCTCATTGCGCAGCTGGGTGGCCTGGCTCTCCAGGCCAGGGTCCCTCTCAATCTGGGTGACCTCTTTGGTCAGCAGGTGAGGCTGCACGGTTTTCCTCTTGCCCTCCAGGTGGCTGACCTTCTGGGCCACCATCTCTAGCTCGGCCTGTAGGCGGGCACGCCTCTTGCCCTCCTCCTCCACCTGGGACGACACCTGACGCACGCCTCGTTCCAGCTGGGGGTCCCGGTAGAACTGCACCACTTCCCTCTCCTCCAGCCTCGCCACGGGCTCCTGGGTCCTCAGCTGCAGCAGCTGCCGCCTCTGCTCCTCCAGCTCCCGCTGCACCTCAGCCACCCGCTTCCTCTCTTCCCCTAGCTGCGTCTTCAGGACCTCAGACTCCTCCGGCCCTATGTGGGCCGGCCTCCCAGATCCCTGGGTTGTGCTGTGGATGGCTTGGATGTCTTCGTTAAGCTCCTTCTGCAGTGACAGGAGAGAGAGAGAGACAGTCCTGGGGTGAGCAAAGACTGGAGCCCTGTTTTTCTACACTCCCACCCCCACCCCTGCAGAGGAGGTCGGAGATCCCTCCCTGCTTTCTGAGACCTCCTGGTAGATCCTGGGCAGTGAGGCTGAAGACTCGGGGTGCTTGGACACCGGGCTTTGAGAAGCTCAGTTAGATGCTGTTAGAGTACAGGGCAGGCTCCAAGCCAAGCCTGTAGTAGATAGTGCACACAAGATCCTTCCAAGTGCCCCGCCCCACCACTCTCGGGCCCAGCCTTCTCCAGTAGATGCTGAAATGTGGCTCAGGAAAAGCTGGCAAGCTACAGGAGCCATAGAGAGCTCCTGGCTTCTGCTCTACCTAGAGACCTAGGTGGCCTATTGCCAGCGTGACTGGGTCCTAAGGCTGATGACTATGGGGCATTTCTTGGCTCTCTGGGACTAAAGGACATGTCCCCATCAGAGGCAATTCGAGTGCCTGCCTGGAATAGTCACAAGCCTGTATGAACTTCTGGAGAAAGCTTCATGAGCAGGCCTATCCAGGGGCTGAGGCTGCTGAGAAGGAAGGATGACATCCCGGCCAGCCCCAGGCTGGGTTGGCTGTTGACCGCAGGGTGGCTACTGCCCTCTGTACCTTCTCCAGCATCTTTTTAGCAAACTCCAGCTGGCGCAGCTGCTGCTGCTCGGCTGCAGTGACCTCCGTGTAGGCCTTGGCAAGGTTCTTCTCCTGGGGGCAAAGCGAGGACAGGGACAGCAGAGTCAGCCCCTGGATAGGCCTGCTTAGAAGAACCCAGGAGCCGTAGAGCTGCAGCTGGAAGCCCCTCAGCCGCCTCACCTGAGCCTGGATGCTCTCCAGCAGGGAAACCACTCGGAGTCTCTTAGGGGCTGACACTGCCAGGGTGGGCTCCAGGGAGCAGCGGTAGGTATCCACCTGCAGCTCATAATCCTGAACAGGGAGAAAAGTCACTCACAGGGAGTGGGCGTGGACGGCTGGGCCTGGAGGAGGCAGGGAGGCTGGTGGGACGGGAGGGGGAAGCCGAGGTAAAGGAACCCACCTGGAGCGCTCCCTGCAGGTCCTGGGTGAGGCGGGACACTGTGGCCTGGTCCTGCCCATGGCCCAGGATTTCTTGCATCAGCCTCTGCCAAGGAGGAAGCAAGAGTCACAGGGGCCGGGAAAGCCCCTCTCCTTCAGCTGGTGGCCCTGGGGTTACCATCAGCCAGCACGCACAGGCAAAGGGGGCTCAGAGATGCCTGCTTTCTTTGACATCCTTCTCTTCGACCTTCCTGTCTGATGGCCCTAGAATTGTCTTGGCCCAGGGGCTCTTGCACTGTAGCTTTAGCGCCATTAGGCCCCAACTGCCCACTGAGACTCTGCAACTCTGGGGTTCCACCTGAGAAGGAGCATTTTGAACAAGCTTCCAGGGGCCAGGCTCGGAAAGCAGAGCTCATCCAGTCAGTCTGAACCCCGGGCATGCCCTTGATTCATCTAGAATCGGAATCAGGAAGAATGAATAAGGAAAAGGAGGAGGCGCAGAAGAAAAAGGAAAAGAAGGCAGTGCCAGGCAGTGGTGGCGTAGAGGCAGGCAGACCTCTACATCTGAGGCCAGCCTGCTCTCCAGGGTGAGTTCCAGAGCCAGACAGTGGTGGCGCACACCTTTAGTCCCAGGCAGAGGCCAGCCTGGTCTACAGAGAAAGTTCCATAACAGCCAAGGCTACACAGAGAAACCCTCTGTTTAAAAACCAAGAGAGAAGGGAAGGAGGAGGAGAAGGAGGAAAAAGAAGGAAAGGAGGAAAGAAAGGAGAAGAAGAAAGTGCCAAATGCTCTAAGAATTCCAACTTCATTTTTCTGGGAAGGGTCCTGCACCCCTCCCCCTGGCTTCTGCCCTGGCTCCTCAGAGGCCTCCAGGGACAACTTTCAAACTACCTGAGGCTGATCCTCTTCCCCCAGCGCTCCCAATGCTGTAATGTCAAGTCCAGATTCCTTCCTGTGCTTAGAAGAACCCGGATGATCTACCCTGCCCCACTTCTTTCCCTAGAGAGTCCTCTGGAGTGGGACATTGCTCCTCTCCCTGACTCCCTGGCTTTTTTCTCTCAGCTCACTTGCCCTCAGTTCCATAAGTGTCCACCAGGGGGTGCTCACACACCAAGCTGGCGGCTTGTTTATCGGGCCTGGGATGGATTTGCCCAGCAGGAGGAGAGCCTGAGAGAGTGGGTCGGTACCTTCTACTCCTGGCTTATCACCTACAGCCTTAAGGAATGCAGAAGAGGGTACAAGAGTGGCTGGAATCCCACCAGAGGAAAGTTGTGCTGAGCAAGCTGTGGAGGGAGAAGGGCCAACCCCCCCCCCCACCACCTTCCGGTCTGGTCTGTGCTACGAAGCCTCTTGCTTTTGAGCACTGGCTTCATGAATACAAGTAGTGGTCCCTGCTAGGGAGGTGGTTGGAATGGGACAGGTAGCTAGAGGCCCCAGTTCTAGGCTAGGCCCCCTTTTCCCCTGTCCCTGTCCCCCCCCCCCCCACCTCATAGACCCAGCTCCTCACCTTCTGTGCTTGTAGCTTGTAGGCAACCTGGCTGGGCCCATCGCTGGGCTGCACCTGGTGGTGGGGCAGCTGCTCCAGCCAGGAGCTCAGGTTGTCCCTGCCGTTCTTGAACTGCTGGTAGGTGAGGCTGGCGTCTTGTAGCATCTTCTCCCTGACGGAGGACAAGGTCCCATACAGGAGTGAGAGCTGACCACCAGGGATGGGTGGCAGGTGGTTCACAGAGGCGGCTGGGACAGCACAGAAGGCCTAAGCGGCAGCCCGAGCAGGTCTTCCTCCTCTCTGGGACACAGCGACTGCTGTGTCTGAGACCCAGCAAGCAGTGCCCGCCCGGCGCCCATGAGGAAGGGAAGTGAGTATTGTCCCATCTCAGGGGCAGGGAAATCCGGCTCGGCGGCGGCAGTGCCCGCCTACGTTCTGCTCACCTCAAATCCAGCTGGTCCCCCACGGTGTGGTAGCGGTCGGTGAGGGCGCGCACCTGGCGCTGCTGGCGCGGCAGGTCTTGGCAGAACTCTTGGAAGTTGTTCTGCAGCGCACCGCACGCATGCTCAGCGGCCTTCAGCTGCCGGTGCAGCCCCAGCACGCAGGCCTGCTGCTGGAGGAGCTCTTTCCGCTGGCGCTGTGGGGCAAAGGGGTCAGAATGGCGCATGTTCTGGGCTCCTTCGGATGATCAGACCACTCGTTATCCGCCCCTCCTACCGGCCAGCTGCCACCTAGCCGTACCTGCAGTTCGCCGACCCTTTCCTGCAGTGCCCCAGAGCCTTCAGGGATGGGACCCTCCTGTGCCAGGGTGACCTCAAAGCCTTGGATGACCCTGTCTGCCTCCTGGATCTGCTGCTCCAGGCCCAGGGCAGCCTTGGCTCTGCAGAGGAAGCAGCAGTCAGATGCCCGGCACCCACTCCGATGCCCTCCAGATGGCGCTCTCCTGAACACTCACTTCTCCCCGTAGAGGTGGCACAGGCTCCGCACGTCATTATACTTATTTTTGACGCTGTTGAGGACCACGGGCAGCTGCAGGGCAGCTGGGCCCACAGGCTGAGTAGACAGAAAGGTCTCACACTCCTGTTGGGATGCCTCCTTCTCGGCTCCCAGGCTCTGAAGGCGTTGTGCTGTGCCCTGGGTCAGGGGTGGAGCAGGCAGAGAACACAGAGATCTCTGGGTCACTTATCCCTATGTCTATGAAGGCACGGTACAAGTTTGGGTCTAGGCCTGCCTCTTCCCCAGGAAGATAGGCTGGGAGAGGATCACCTTTCTCACCCCTCTGGTCTCTTCTTTGGCAGAATGATGGATGGGGGGGGGGATGAAATGAGATCCTTGTTGCTTAGCAACAAGAATCAGGCACACCGGTGGCCTGTTACCTGTACTGTCACTCTCCTGCTCACCATCAGGCCAACTACCTTCAGGCTGAGCTGGCAGAGCCCTAGCTCAGTTCACGTGGGGCTGCTGCCCTCTGTCTCTCATCAGAATTAATTCACCTACGTTACTCTGTGGCCTCTGGCATTCTGTTCCCATGCCCCCTCCTTCCACTGATGTCCCATCTGTGATACCCTCCAATGTGCACCCAGCTCCCTCCCCCTATGCCAGAGTGGACACAGCCCCTGACTTCACATCCCCTGCCCTTGGGAAGCCTGTCTCCTCCTCCCTGGCTAGGTTGGGCTGCTGCCTCCCACTGTCCACACCACGTGGTACATAGACCGGAAAAGGTTATACAACAATGTAAATGAACATGGTTCACATTTTTTAAAAAAATATCAAACACCGATTGTATGCTGTATTTGAACAGAAACCGGTTTGGAAGGCTGACTAGAATGCTTGGCCTTCCCCCTGGGGAGCTTTCAAGTTGCTGGGTTCACGTGTCAGAGAAGGTCATCACTGACCGACAGTGACAGTGTTTCTGTCCCTCCAGGTAGGCTTTCTCTATAGAGCTGTGAAAGCTCCCCTACGGGATATCCCAGGCTCCCTTGCTGTTCCCACGACTCTCATCAGAAAGACCCCCACGTGTGGGGTCTCTACTCTGGGCTAGGAATTGCCACACTTTGACCTTCAGGCTGCCCAAAAGCTGTGGGTACCACCAGAGAGGTGAGGAAACCAAAGCTCAGAAAACGTGGCTTGTCCACGGTGACAGAGCCTGTCCATGACGAACCAGGACGGGAGCCACATTTTCTAAGTCCGTGGCCCCAGGGCAGGGCCTAAGGTTCTCGAAGCTGCTCACTTACCTCATGGCTGTGGATACGGTCCTCTAAATCCTTCAGTGGAGCACAGCGGTTCAGGGGTGTCCGAGCCCAGGTCAGTACCTGCCTCTCCATCTGTCCCAGATCTCCAGCCAGCTGGGTCATCTGTGTCAGGAGCTTCTGGGCCTGTGGGTCATCTGAGGCTGAGCCTGCTGGAGCCAGGGCAGAAGTGCTAGTGAGGGCCCAGGACTACCTATGTCTACCTGAACTGGGCCCTCCCTGCCGTGCTGTAGAGTGTGAAGGCCCTGGAGGATGCGCGGGGCTTAACTGAAGGAAAGATAGTCCCAGAGATGGAGCACTGCCCTCCCATCGGCTCCCTCCCTAGCTATCCCCCGGTACCCTGCTGGCCAGGTTGTAAGGGCTCTGCCACGGCAGCTTTAAGGCGGCTCTTCTCTGTAGCCAGTTTCTGCTTCAGGGTCTGCAGCTCCATGGCCAGCCTGGAATGAGGCGGTGAGAGAAGGCTGTCTCTCTGCCTAGCCAGCCCTAGCACCCACTGGCCCAGAGGGAAGCACCAGCCTTGGTGTTTGTGGGCATCTTGGGGTGAGCCACCTGGAGGCTTTGGCTACAGCTTCAGGGTCTGGAGCTGGGATGCAGAGGCAGGCAGCTGGGGCACTCTTGGTCTCTCCCCCGGGACCCTGAATCACCCATGTGTATGGGTCAGCATTGTCCTTGAGCGTGTACTGCTCTCCCCGAAGCAGCTGTACCTGAGGGGCAGATGGGGAGAGGCTCACCGGGGGCCAAGGGCAGGGGCTGGAGAGGTGACTAGGGGTCAAGATGGGTTGGAGCTGGGGACAAGGATGGGTGATGGGTGGAGACAGTAGCTGGAGAAGAGGTGGGAGGGGCTGGGGTAAGGACAAGGGCAGATCAGAGGTAAGACAGATTGGACAGGGGGAGAGCTGGGTCAGGGAAGGAGGGGGAGGGGCAGGAGGGGGAGGGGGCAGAGAGTGGGTGAGGAGAGCAGGTGGGGTTTGTACTTCTCCTGAGTCCCAGTCACAGATGCTGTTCACTCGAAGGGGCTGCTTGGGCCGGTTCCTGCGCTGAGGCAGGGGGGCCACCTCCTGGCTACGCCGCTGTAGCTCCCCAACGGATCTCTCTGCTAGGGCCAGCTGCTTCTCCTCCGCCTGTTGGGGACCCAGGCAGCAGGCGCTCAGGCCAGGCTGCAGTGGAAGCCACCTGTCCCCTTTCCATCTCCCGAGAGGAATATCAGTCAGACTGGCCATGGATGGATGGAGGGTAACCATGCTGGCTGGTACCACAGGCGCCTCCAGAGTGGGAGCTGTGGGGACCTTGGAAGTCGCCCAGGCTTCTCTGGTCACACTACAGAGAGCCACTGAAGTGTAGGAGGGCAAGGTTTCTGCTGAGCAGCCCTTCTCCTGGGGCTTGGGGTGTACTGGGGACGAACAGGATGCAGATCAGATGGCCCAGCGGGGCTGCCTCACCTCCAGCTGCAGCAGAAGTTCCGTGGGGGAGCAGGAGGAGTTCCCAGCGCCAAGGCCGGACTTGGTGTCCAGGTTGGAGTTGAGCTTTGCCAGGGTCTGGCTGACTGAGTCCGCCTCTTCCTGGAACTAAGGTCACTGGGTGGTCAAGGGCAGAGGCAGAGCCGAGGGAAACCTGCTACCCACTGACCCTGAAAAAAGCTGGACACCGACCAGGCTAAACTCATACTAGGGTAGAATTCAAGCCAGGCAAAACCCAGGCCAGCCACACTCAAACCAGCGTAAAACAAAAACAATCAAAACAAAACAAATCTCAACCAGCTAAACAAAGACCAACTACATCTCCCCAGAGAGCGGGACCTTTTTAAGAGAGAGTGTCCATCAAAGGGATACTTTTGGTTCACTGAAAATAGTGTGTTGTAAGACGATATAATATGCTGGGTTTTTTGTACTTAAGGGTCTGGTGGCTGCCAGTCAAATCTTCTGTCACTGAGCTACGTCCCTAGCTATTTCATCTTCTTTTTTTGAGATTGGGTCTCACTAAGTATCCCAGGCTAGCCCCAAGCTTGTCATCCTTCTGCTTTCAGTTCCCTGAGTGCCAGGATATGTGTGTGCCCTTTCAGCCATGGCTACCACACTAGACGCCATCTGTTACTTTTATTATTAGTTTTTTCTGAGAAAGGTCTTTCTATGTGGTCTTGGAGGGCCTCGAATTCGCTAGGTAGACCAAGCTGTCCTTGAACTCATAGAGGTCCCTCTGCCTCTGGCCTCCGCAGGGACCTGTACTCATATGCATATATTCACATACAGACATACAAGCATACACATAGTTTAAAATAATAATTTAAAAAAAATTAAAAGGAGAAACAGCCAGGTGTGTTGGCGCCACACGCCTAATATCCCAGCACTCTGGGAGGCAGCGGCAGGCAGATCTCTGTGTGTTCAAGGCCAGCCTGGTCTATAAAGTGAGTCCAGGCCAGCCAAGGCCACACAGAGGAACCCTGTCTCAAAAAGAAACAAAGAGAAGGAGAAGGAGAGAAAGAGAAAGAGAAAGAGAGAGAGAGAGAGAGAGAGAGAGAGAGAGAGAGAGAGAGAGAGGGGAATAACTCAGGGGCAGGAGATAACACTTGGTTTGTAGAGGCCCTAGGTTCAATTCCCGGCACCACATAAAAAGGCGTGGTGCCACAGGCCTTGATGGCAGCCCTCAGGAGCATTACAAGTTCATACATCCTTAGACGTATAGTGGGTTTGAAGTCAACCTGGGTTGCATGAGGCTCTGCCTCGAAATTAACTAATTTTTAAAAATTAGAACATAAACTCACCCACTAGGGATGAAATCACGCTGCTGAGAACCTACTCCGGATTATCATTCCTCCAAGGGGACCCAGGCACCAGGCCACAGCTGTCTTTTTCAGTGACCCCTGAGCGCCCCACCCCTGCGTGCCTCCCCAGCCCCAGGCTCACCTTGCGGTAGTCCTCCACCTGCTGCAGCTGGCTCTCCTGGCAGATGCAGAGGTTGAGGAAATTCTGCCACTCCATCTTGAGGGCCTCCTGGTGGACCTGGAGCACAGCGGGGTCAGCACTGGAATCTCGCCACACCCACCAGCCCTCTATCCTGTCTGGGGAGCACAGGGTGTGGGGAGGAACGGGTGGAGGCATGGGAAGGCCCCCCGCACCTGGATGGGCCCAACGGCCGGGTGCCCCAGCTCCAGCATGCGCTCTGAGTCATCCTCCAGCTGGTTTATACTGTGCTCCTGGGCCAGCAGTTCATGCTGCTTGAAGTGCTAGGGGTGAGTTGAAGGGGAGACAGCCGTGAGCAATAAGATGGCCCCGGACACCCCCCTGCCCAGGCCTGTCCCCACAGACCTCATACTCTCGCCTCACACCGGAAGGGTCAGGCATGAGGTCACTCCAATCCTGCTGCAGGATGCGGCCTTGCTGATCTGCCAGGGCGCTCAGCTGCCGCGTGCAGCCCTGCAGGTGTGTGTACAAGCTGCCCAGACTCTGCCGGCGCCACGAGGCTGCCTTCTGTGCTCAGGAGAGAAGGAGGTGGCAAGAGGTGGCGTCAGCGGCCTCAGCAACAGTGACCCCAGGCAGGAAGGGTCGAGGCAAAGAGCTCCCACCAACCGTGGCACCCAGTCCCAGCCATCTTCCGGCTCACCAGTAGGTCGCGGTATTGGTTCCTGATGGTGGCTGCATCCTGCCTCAACCAAGGAGAGAAACGAGGCCAGTGAGAGGCAGGGTGCAGTGTGATGGCCCCTACATATGGGCTGCTCCCACCAACACCTGTCTCTCGAAGGCCAGTGATCTAGTCTGGCTGTGACGGGAGGATGGGGGACCCCACACCGGCCTGGACAGGGCTGCGCTCACCGGTCCCACCAGGATCCGCAGCTGTTGCCCATAAGCCTCGATTTCCCTCTGCAGGATGTTGTGCTCAGCCACCTGCTGTTCCAGCTCTGCCATCCCAGGCCCGTACTGGCCCTCACAGACCAGCTTCTGCAGAGGAACCAGGTCCTCAGCCCTACCAGGAAGGTCTGGGTCTGCAGCCCCGAGAACCCGTCCCACCCCACCCCCATGGCCACCTGTGCCCTCTCCACTTCAGGGGAAGTTAGTCATAGAGGTGAGAAAGAGCGGACAGGCCGGGCGAGCAGCCTGGTGGATGGCAGCTGTCCCCCGTAGCAGGGACATGCCGTTCCCATGCGGCCATCAGGACCAAGGCCCTGAATCCCACTGGTTCTCAGGATTCAGGCCTCACCCTCTGCACTTGTGCTATCTGTAGCCCAAGCCTCAAAAACTGCTGCCTGGACATGTCCTGCCAGACCCAGGACTCATCCTTCCCCACTGTCCCTGGTTATCATCCCAGTGCACCAAACATGGCCGCTCAGCACCTGTGCCTCAGCGTGCCCACTGTCCGTCCTATCCCAGCCCTTCCAACAGGAGCCTTCCTGGGGGTCCTCCATCACTACATGGTGACCCAGCCAAGCCCTTCCACCTCTTAGTGCCTTCAGCAGGAAGCCCTCCCTCTGGGATCCCTGAGCTAGCCCAGGTTCAAAGACAAAGCCCCACCAGGCACCATTTTGTCTTGCTCTCTGGACTGCACGGGTATGGCTCTGAGCTCCTTGAGAACGTGTTGGTGTACGGGGTGGTCTCTGACCTGTTTCTGCTCCAACACACGCGCCCAGTCCACCCTAGGTCCCACATCCGGCGGCAGCACCATCTTCTCATACAGGGCTCGGTACTCTGCACACTCCTGGGTCACCCGCTCGTGCAGCTGCTTGATGCTGCCAGGGAGGTAGCCGTCAGGTCAGAGCTGGGCAGGGTCCTCTGGGGATCCCCACAGCTCCCCTCAGGAGCTCCAGCTCACTCACTCTTTCTCAATCTCCTCAGCCTGTGGGTGCTTGAGCCGACGAGCCTTGTCCACATCCAGGAAGAGATCTTTGAGCAGCACCTCAGCCTCCTTCAGGCTGCGGCCAGTTTCCTGCTGGTGCTGCAAGGCCTGGTTCTGCTCGCTGTTCTGCCGGTCCTGGAGTGAGACACGAACACATTCGCAGGGCTCAAAGCCTCACAACTTCTCCCATGTTCTTGATACCTGGCCTTGCTAGACTGACCACCCCCACCACCGCACTCCACTCCCTGAGACTGGTTATAGCAGCCTGCTTTGGAGACCACCAAGCAGAGGGTTAGGACATCCGTGTGGCAGGTCAGATAGCAAAAGGTCTCTCTATTTGACCCCCAAGGTAGGGAGCATGAGGCGGAAGGAAAGCTGGGTCCTCCCTGCAGCTGGACTAGGCTGGACAGTTGAGGACTAGGTTGTCTCTCTCTTCTCAGAAGGCCCTCTGGGGACTCTGGGCCCCCCTGCCCCGACCTCACACACTCACACACACCATGCCAGGGACCTTACTTGCTGCAGCCTCTTTTGAGTCTCCAAAATGTCCCTCTCCACCTGGTCAGCGTTGGCTTGCATGCGAGAGATGAGCAGGGCCAGTTCCTGGGTTGCAGCCCTGTCAGGGACAGGGGACATTATGGTCTGAGCTCTGAGATGCTCAGCCCTGGGTGGGGGGTGAGGGTACTGTCCCCTGCAGAGGGTTTGGAAAGTGAGAGTCCAGGGCTGTGTGCTGCCACAAAGAAAGTGTGTATACCCCAAGTACTCCAAGCCCTGCCCAGCTGCCTGCCTGCTGCCTGGGGTGGAGAGAGGTGGCCCAGGGAGAAAGGAAATTACCTAAGGCAGCCTGGCTGGCTTCAGGAGAGGCAGTTGTGCTGACTGGGGGCAGGGGATAGGGGCACATCCCCTCCCCAACTTCTCCCTACTCCAGCCTTATCTGCCCCCATCATCCTTCTTACCCAAGGGGCCTCAGCAGTATGGAGACTTTAGCTCCTGGGGGAACCAGTGTTGGGGCTGGGAGAGGCCAAAGACACTTGGGGTGCCCCAATATCCTCCTGCTGGCTCAGGGACCCAAGAGCCTTGCATCCGACCTGCCTTGCTCTGTAGCCCAGCAGCAGGAAGCCTGTTGCTCAGCCCCCATGCTTCCTTCCCAAGCCCTCATTCAGCATCCTCCACAGAGCTCTGCAGAGCTCCTACTGTGTGCAGTCAGGCAGCCTTGTACAGCCATCCCGAGAGTGCAGCATGCTGCAGGAGTCACCGGCCAGGCCACGGGAAGTGTTAGCTGAGCTGTGGCGGGACCCCAGAGGGCAGTGCCAGTGGAGACAGCTGTCTGAAGAAGTCTGTGACCCAGAAGGCCTGGGTTTGGGCTTTCTGACTAGTACTCAGTATGCAGCCAAGGTCAGCTTGATCGTCCTGCCTCCACCTCCTGAGGGCCTAGGCCACAGCCGTCGCCACCTCATCTGGATTTACTTGTTTTATGCTCTCTCTCTTAAAACCACAAGGAACAGCAGAGCCGTGATGGTGCACACCTTTAATCCCAGCACTAGGGAGGCAGAGGCAGGTAGATCTCTGTGAGTTTGAGGCCAGCCTGGACTACAGAGCTAGCTCTTGGACAGCCAAGACTACACAGAGAAACCCTGTCTCAAAATAAACCTCCACCAGCACCACCAACAAAACCCACAAACAACAATAAGAATCCATAACAACCAAATCTTATCTATAGCCCAGGCTGGCCTCCCAAGTTCTGGAATTACTGGTGTGAGCCACCATCCTGGCTAAAATGGGGTTCTAATATTTTCAGCACAGGTGTTTTCTTTTTTAAGATTTATTTGTCATTTATACAACATTCTGCCTGCACATCTTACTATAGATGGTTGTGAGCCACCATGTTGGTTGCTGGGAATTGAACTCAGGACTTTTGGAAGAGCAGCCAGTGTTTTTAACCTCTGAACCATCTCTCCAGCCCCAGCACAGGTTTTGTTTTGTTTTCGTATTCCCTTGGCTAGCCCGAACTCACTCTATAGACCCAGGCTAGCCTCGAATTCATAGATTCCCTGCCTTTGACTTTGAGTGTCACCATGCCTGGCCCTGAACACTGAGGTCTCACAGGCATTTGAAGAATTAAGCCATAGAAAGCACCCAATTCAGGGCTGTGCAGTCAGCACCCGCTACATATGATTTTATGTGTATGACTACAGATGTTTTGCCTACATGTGTGTCTGTGACCAGGTGTATGCCTGGTGCCCAAGAGACAAGGAGATGATATACTGGACATGAAGTTACAGACAGTTGTGAATGTGAAAACTGGGAATTGAACCAAGGTCCTCTGGAAGAGCAGCCAGTGCTCTTAACCACTGAGCCATCTCTCCAGTGACTCCCCCTCCCCCATTTTTGTTTTGTTGAGACAGGATCTTACTGTGTAGCCCTAGCTGGTTTAGCGTCCAACTCATAGTTCTGCTTGTCTCTGCCTCTTGAGTGCTGAGTTAAAGGCAACATGTTAATTTTATTGTACTGACGTGAGCACCTTGAAGGGAGGGACATCACTGTTTTGCTTGCAAGGTATCCCCAGCGCCTAGGGCAGTCCTGGTATGCCACAGGTGCTCAGTAAAGAAGAGCTGAGGAAGGATGCTAGTTTGTCTCTTGTTCCTCTGAAGGGAACAAGGAGCGCCCACCAGGACATGCCAGTGAAACTGCAGGAGTCAGAGACTCAAGGCCAGGAGGCTTCTGGGACTGCGGGGAGAGCCCAGCTCAGGTTGGGCCTCCTGGCAGAGATGCTTGCACTGAGACTGTGCACTCCACCCTGGGCTGGGCTCCGTGCCTCAGGGGGACAGGCCACTCCAGTGAGAGTCTCCATCATTGTCTTTCCTGTCGGCCCAGATGCCCAGCCTCTGGGCTGGCACCCTGATTCCTATCGAGGTAATGGGTACCCCACTCACAGCCTTTCATCTATGCTCTTATCTTGACACCTCTGCACCCCAACACCTGGCTCCACGCAGGCTGCCACCTCCTCCTACTTGAGCCCGGCAAGCGGGAAGAACATGGCCAAGTCTCTGCAGAGAGCTAGTGACTAGAACATGGTACCGCCTCTTCTCATTCCAATGGAAAAGGCCTCCTGACTCCTTGAAGACCCAGGAGGAAAGCTGTGTGTTAGGTGGGATGCAGTCCACCCCAGAGACCCTTCTCCTGAGTCTCTTACTCCTGCCCACCCGGTACCCACGCTCCAGGACTTCTCCAGTCCAAGGAGACCATCAGGGTGGAGGGGCAAGCAGGGAGCCAGATTCTGCTGCTCCGAGTCGCCTTGTCCAGCACCTCCACAATGCCACCCTTCACCTGTGGCCCCATATCCCCACCTCAGGAGAATGTGGGCAGCAGCAGGCTATCCATCCCTTGCTTAACCTGGGCTAGAGGCACGAGAGAGCCACGCTTCGGCCCTTGTCCTCAGGACACCAAATGCCAAAACTGGACTCCTAGCTGCCACCAACAGGTAGCTGGAACTCATTTGAGCCTTGCACCACCCTCCGCCCAGCACCGCTACCCACGGCCTCCCGCTCCGGCTCACCGACTGTGTTTGTTGGGGGACCCCTTGGGTGACCCCTTGGCTGGGGAGCCCTTGGGGGACCCCTTCCCCTGGGAGCCTTTGCTCAGCCCCTTGAACATGGTGGTGAAGCAGGTGCCGGCTCAGGCTGGCACTCCTGGGAGGAGGGCGGGAAGGCGACGCGCGTCCTCGCGGGGCGCCAGGCGGGCTCTGGAGAGGTGGGGCGGCGGTCAGGGAAGGCAGTTTCTGGGAGGCCCCTCCCTGCAGGTGCGGTGTCTCCGCCAGGCCCGGCCCGCGCATGCCCCGGCGCCCGACCCGACAGCTCCTGCACAACCAGTCTGGGAGGAGAGGGTACAGCCCAGGGGCGGGGCGCCCGCGCGACTCCCACGGAGGTTTGGACTTGTCACACCTACACGCCCAGCTAGAGAGCAGCGATCACACCCAGGTCGGGAAGTGGCCAAGCGGGAGCAAGGCGAGATGGACCGACGGAGGCACACTTGCCTGCTTAGCGTGGGGTTCGCCAACTCCTAGGACCCCTGCGTAGAGGTGCAGAGGTCCGCTGTCAGCTGGGCCCCCACCCACAGTTCGGCTGCCAGGAGAGGTGGGGCCACCCAGGGCCCAGCTCTGTCTTCCACGGGGCAGCTGGGAGACATTCACTCCAAGCAGCCTTTTTTTTTTTTTTTCTTTTCTTTTAAATTTGAGACAGGTTTTTGCTATGTAGCCCAAGCTGGCAATCAACCTTTCTGCCTCACACTCCTAAGTACTGATTACAGGTGTGACCACCATAACTGCTCACACCTGCTATTTTTAAAATGTGGGTGCCACCCAGCTGGTGCCCCGTGCACGTCCAGGACCCTCAGAAGATTCTCAGGCGAGCTTCAGAGAGGCCGGGCTATCAGGCACATCTTACCAGAAGGGATCAACCTGCAGCTAAGCCCCAAGGCGGGGGGTGTGTGTGTGTGTGTGTCACTGAAAAGTCCATGTCACCCTGCTTGTTCCTCTGTCCCGTCTCCTGGTAGAACACTGAATTGGTGGCTTTTTCCTCATATCAGGTGACGAGTGAACTATTTCCGGCAGGGCCTCAGGGCAACAGATGAGGCCCAGCCATCTTTTGGCTGCATCTCACCAAGAAGCTGCTGAATTTGGCCACAGAACTAGAAAGGAGATTCAGTTTTGTGTCCTGAAAGAGGTTGATAGTGGTGATGGGGGGAGGGGAAGGGACGGGGTGTAGGGGTGAACAAGGCCACAGGAGGCCTTGCCAGAGCAAACAGCCACAGGAAACGAGGAGACCTCTGGCCCAGGCACAACATTAGTGAGGCGGCAGTGGGGATGCAAGTCAGCCTTCCTCCCGGTCCTCCTTCACTTTAGTCCCTAGACAATTTCCTCCTAAACACAAATATCGCACCCGCAATCGGCTCGCGAAGGGCTTGGCTCACGAAGGGCTTTAAGTGACCACATGGCCCGGAGGTCGGAACTAACTACCACCTTTCTCCCAGACCGGGTCCTCTAAGACAAGGCACATCCCAGGAGGTAGTGGCTGGAGGAGGAGGGGTCAGGTGGTGGTGCCCCAGCTGGCAGCTGGTCTGTGCCACAGAGCTTCACTCTTTAGAAGGTCTCCAGGCAGCTGATGAGCACTTTGGGAGCCCATGAGTGCCTCAAGGCTCAAGGACTAATTGACACACTGCAAGAAAAATGAGCGCTGACTTCCTGGTGTGCTGTCCACCGTAAGATCAAATCAAATCGACTCCCAGCTGAGGGCTGGCCATAGGCAGGCAGGAAGACTCATCACAGCGGGGGGTTCCTACTCAGAGGGCAGCCACCTTGGTGCCAAGGATGAATCATAGGAGAAAGCCATGGCCGTTCCTGTCTCTACTGAGACCTGCAATGTTGGCATGGCAGCCACTACCCTGTGGCTCCTGGGCATTTGAACACGCCTAAACCAAACTGAGTGTATTCCGTGTACAAAATTTGTATTGGATCTCAAACACTTTCTGTGGAAAAGGACAAAATGTCTCACTCCTTTTCAACATTAGTGACACATTGCAATGGCATTTTGAGTATATTGAGTTAAATATGATAACTCCCCCATGACCTCCCACTTTTAATTTGGCTTTTACTGCTGGGGCTGGAGTTCAGTTGGTAGAATACCAGCCTAGCATTCTTGAGGCCCTGGCTTCAATATTCAGCACTACATATCCCCAGGAACACTTGACATTCAAGCTTTGGAGGGACAGAGGCACAAAGATCAGTAGTTCAAGGTTATCTCTGGCTACGGGGCCTGAGACTAGCTGGAGCTACAGGAGTCCCTGTCTTAAAAATAAATAAATAGGGGCTGGAGAAACGGCTCAGGTGTTAAGGGCTCTGGCTGCACTTCCAGAGGACCCTAGCACCCACAAGGTGGATCATCGCTATTTGTCACTCCAGTTCCAAGGCATCTGATATCCTCTTCCACCCTGAGGATTGCATGCATGTTCTGCACATGAAAGCATGTAGTAGGCAAAACACACAGAATTTTAAAATAAAATTTAAAATAAAAAAAATCTGTGCCTTCTAACAAACTTGTTAATACAGGGGAGGCTTGCATTCATAGCTCAGCTCGTATTCTCTGAGACATAGGTGGGTGTTTTGACAAGTTGTTACCCCAGCACTTAAAAGGAAGGATCAGGAGTTCAAGGTCATCTTCAGATCTGCAACAATTTCAAAGCCAGCCGGAACTCCACCAGACTGTCTCAAAGCAAAAAATTTTATGGTGCAGAGGCAGGAGGATTGATGCTGAGTTTGAGACCATGCCAAGACCCTGTCTAAAACAGAGAAACAAAAACAAAAAACTTAGTAGCATAACTCTGACCTACCAGTTGAACAGGGTGGACCCCAGGGCACACCTCCAGCCCTGTGGGACATGGTTTCTGGTCCTCCCTGTCCCTTACCCTGCTTCCTCCTCTGTGGATCCAGAGGTTTGAAACCAGCTGAGCACTCCAGTCCCTCTCACCCTATACCTTCAGTGTTCCTGGTCTGCAACTGCAGCCTGAGGTGCAGCTCATGTGAAACCAGAGGGCTTTGGGGCCTGAGGAGAGCTGAGCAGACAGG
The DNA here is from genome assembly GCF_030254825.1 of Meriones unguiculatus. Classification (NCBI taxonomy): domain Eukaryota; kingdom Metazoa; phylum Chordata; class Mammalia; order Rodentia; family Muridae; genus Meriones; species Meriones unguiculatus. The sequence goes on along the minus strand of NC_083355.1, from coordinate 6,107,074 downwards.
GAACCGCTCAGCACAGCTAAGTACAAGTACAGCTGTGTGCAGGGCCACTTGGCAAAAATGCCAGGCCTCAAGCCTCCCTAGCTCAGGAGCCCCTCCGGAGGTCCTTGTCCCCTGCAAGAAGCAGATGGTGGTAATTAGTTTTCTTTTCCCTGCAAGCAGGAAATTGCCCTTGGTTTGCACAGAATCTGCCATCCGACCCTTGGACAACCTGAATGACTTCCGTCCCTTATGCTCTTTGCCCCAGCTAGGAACAGAGGACCCATCCACCAACTAGGCCGAGAGAGGACAGCGGGGTGGGAAGTTAGAAGCCTCCTTCCTGTCAGGCACAGATTCTGGGTTGAGCCCCAGAATCTGAGGAGCTGTCTGGGGGAGGTTCTTTTTGGCAGTGTGCCTGATTAAATGGAGTGCCAGAGGAAGGTCTGCCCAGAGAGGAACAAAAGGAGGCACAGCCCACCTCTCGGGGCAGCAAGGGCTGTTGCTCTTCCTCCAGGGCCTTCTACACCAAGGAACTAGGAGCAGCATTACTTAAGGCTGCCAAGAGAGCACTCAGGAGAGGAAGAATGACCTCCACGCCCACACCACAGCACTCAAGCACACCTCTCCCCAGTAAGAGTAAATTAAATGTGTCATTTGAGCTCTCACTCCCCCCCCCCCTTTTTTTTTTGAACCTACAGGAAATTAAGGATCCTCTGCGGGCATTTGCAGAGCCCTTCCTGCAGAGAGGAAGTCAGCATGCACGCACACACATACACAGCAGACAGCCGGGTTTCAGCCTGCCCAGGAGCACCCCTGACCACTGCCCAGGCTCTGCAGAGGCCCGGCAGCCATTGTGCCGGTATGGCTAAGGCTAAAAGAACAGCAGGTTAGATTGTTCCAATTGGTGCTGTCAAGGTGCAGGCAGCTTCCAATTTATTCTCTCAAGCTTCGGAGCATCAATAAATTCTACAGCTAAATCTGCTTTCCATCTCCTTTGTAGCAACAGCTGTCTTCAAAGGAAAAAAACTAAATAAATCAGAAGCAGCACATATCTTTGCTATCTTTGGGTATTTTCTTATCCCTCTGAATGTTCAGGGAATGCAGGCACCAAGGGGCTGCTTTGAATCCTGCGATCAGCTAGTTTTTCTGTGTAATTAACGGTGTATGGTCACAGCACAGGAGAGGGAGCAGGGCCCTTCTCTCCTGGAGAGGGTGAAGCCAGCACCCCAGCTTTCAGCTGCTGCCTGTGGTCCAAGACCACTGTGGGACAAGGGTTGCTCTCTCATTGTCGTAGGCTGTCAGCTCAGCCTGGTTAAAAACTTGAGTTGCTACAAGGGAAGACCGCAGTTGAGGCTGGCAATGTCCTGCTGCAAGCAGGGGTTTCAAAATTCCACTCTTGACATAAAGCAGCAGGGAAGGGATGTACATTGAGGGAGGAGGGCACGATGGAAAAAATACCCAGGAGTTTCTCAAGGCCTCCCCCCTGTCACCTTTCTCAGCAGAACTCTGCCTCCCGCAGTGTCCCACCCAATGGACCCGATCAGGCAGGGAAGCCAGTGATGAGTGCCTTCTCCCTATAGTCCCCTCAATCCAGGGAGAAAGAAGACAGACAAGAACAGGGATTCCTTCTAGGAAGGGACATGAGCTTCAACAGAACAGGGCCCACCTCCTGGGCCCGAGGACTGTGATACAGGTTGCTAGAATGCCCATGAGTCCTGTCTTGTATGAAAGAATTTGTGAGCTGATTAGAGACCTCAGCCCTGACCCCTGCCAGGTCCATTTTCTTATGTACATACATCATGTGTGTGACCCAAATGCAGTGTTCTACATCGTCATGTCACAGTCAGCAAGCATGAGGCTGACAATGCCAGTGCCTCTCAGGGTGCTAATGGCAGAGACCCTGGGAGGAATAGATAGCTACAAGGAAGAAACAAACAAAACAAAAAAACCACTGAACAATCTTGTAATGAAGAGCAGTCTGAACGATGCGTGGTATCCATGAGGCTACGCTGTGGAGGGGCTGTAGGGTAAGAGGAGATAGAGACCTCCTTCCTAAGATGAGGCAAACTGAGCCACAGCTGAAAAGAGCCTCTCCAACCCGGACTCCCTACACAGCAGAGCCCCAGGGTAGAGAACAAGCCAGAGGGACAGAATGTGTGCAGAGGCGCAGAGCCTCAGCCAGTGGCCTGGGGCTGTAAGGGCAGAGGAGGCGGAGGGTAGGAATTAAGGACTGGGCTTCAGTGACCCCAACGGCCAATGTACCCACCCAGCATGTGCAAGACCTGGGTTCAGTCACCAGTTCCAAAGGAAAATGAGATGACCCCAGCACCGGCTCAGGCCCATCCTGACACTGACCAGAGCCTTCAGGACTAAATGCAGCAGCTGTTAATCTGTAGTCATTCATCTTGCTGTATCTTCATAGGGAGGGAGGAACGGAGGGAAGGAGCGAAGCAGAGGGGAAAGGAAACTCTTAAATTACAGGCAGATGGTCAAACTTCAAAACGAAAATAATCTGAACCCCAGGACAGCCAAGATCATACGCAGTAAACAGCTTTATGGCTCCTTGATGCCTAAGCACTTCCCAATGGAGAAGGCGGCCACCCGAGTCTCCAGGCCAGCACAGCATGTCTCCCATAACCCTTCCACCCCTGGTATGCGTGCCTGCCGGGACCCCCCTCCAGGCCCTCAGCCTTCAGCCTGCCCTTACACCATCCAGCCTGTTCCGGTCTGAACTTCGTGTAGCCAACATTTCACTCATCTGGTAGACCTTTGCTTTCCAAAGGGACTGAGAATTACTGGTGAATTTCAGGCTTACGCCAGGTTTATTCTTTCTTACATTTTTTTTTTTTTTTTGTGATGTCTGTTACTGATGCTGTAACAGAAAATAAGGAAAAGTATGTCCAAAGAAAACAACAGGGTAAGGAGGGAAGAGGATGATGTGGCGGCATCTAAATTTATAGACGGGGACTCTGAAAGCCGTACCTCCAACACATGTGGCTGCCAGCACGGCAGGATGCCCTCGCCTTCGCGGCCATTCGACCAAGTCCCTGGGAGAGCTGGCAGGGAGTGAGGAAGGGCATGTAAGGAACAGGCACAGTCTCCGTCATCTTTGCCTTTTAATAGAAGATTTGGTTTCATCATTTACGAGTGTAACATAGTTAAAAATAGAGCGCTCTGCTTGTTCTCGAGGAGGAGGTAAGGCTGACCATAACTCTGGGTGACGCTGCCCACGTTTCAGTCATTGACAAACTTCAGGGGATTCTGGACGCTCACAGCAAGGAGTTCATTTCAAATCCATGGGACTGAGGACACATGACAAACACTCCCAAGCCCCCCAAGCCTGGTGTGGACCCCCAAACTCATACTGACCAAAACTGATCAGCCATGGCTTACAAGGACCAGGACAGCAGCAGTCCCCAGGAGGCACAGGGGACAGAGAGACCCCAATTCTGGGCCCAGAAGATGACAGGTTACAAAAGTAAGTCACAAACACACAAGATGTAAGGACAGAGGGCTGAGGGTGCTGAGCTCTGTCCCCAGCCAATGCAGACCTGGATTTAATGCCATGGAACGTGCCCGGCCTGTCTCACAATACAGAGTAAGTCAGGACCTCCCTGCCCCTGAGGAAGAGCCTGGTTAGCTCCTGAATCCAAAAATGCCCTTGATATAGCCTGTGAGGCCACTCTTGGTCTTCTGCTCCAACTTGTCCTCAAGGGGTGGGAAGGCCACATGGTTGAGGGCCAGGTCAAAGAACAAAGGCTTGCAAGGGATGGGCTGGAACCCTGGTGGAAAGTGCACGAGGTTGGCTTGCTTGGTGACGAGGGAAGGATCCAGGCAAAAGGTCTCAAACCTTTCAACCAGAGGCTGGAAGACAGATTAAAACGTCAGTCGAAGGCCCACGCGGGATGCTGCTGTGCTGTGCTGTGCTCACAGCCTGCTCGTGCTCGCTCTTCCAGCTCTCGGTTTGTGTGTGCGCATGTTGTGAATACAGGCCTGATTCTTACACAGCATGTTCCTAAGCTACTTTCTTACGTTACTTTTACTTCTCTGTGTGTATGACTGTTTTGCCTGAATACACACATGTGCACCACCTGCATGCGTAGTGGCTGCACGAGTCAGAGGACGGCACTGGCTCTCCTAGAAGTGAGGGATGGCTATGGGCCAGTGGCTGCTTCAAGTCAAGCCTGCAAGAGTAGCAAGTGCTCTGAACTGCTGAGCCATCTCTTCAGCCTCACGTGTCCCCAGCTTTATTAGTTACTGACACTGGACGTGAGACCTTCCTCCACTTCCCTAGGGGACATGACAATTAACAAGCCATTTGAGTAGCTTCTGGGTGTCTGGGCAAGGAAAGGGGTTCCTAGAAGCAGGGCAGAGTGTTCCCTTATTCCCGGAAGGCCACAGACAGTCTTACCGTAGTGTCTTTGACTTGGGAGGAGGTCTCTGTTTGGTGGGAGTCGTTTGCATCTGAAAATTCACAGGGATTCAGTAAGAACAGGGGCTTTGCACATTCTTGCCACGATAAGGCTTTTCACCAGCATGGTAAGCATAGCTCTAAATCCCGAGTAAAGCTGGTCAGTAGGAACAGAGTCCGATATCACTGCGGTCACCCCACAGAGGCAGCGGGGTTTGGAAGATGCTGAGAAGGGATAGTATGACAGGGTTTTCAAATCCCTCTACACAGTGCAGTGCCTAGTGAGGCAGAAAGGGCTAGGAAATGGCAGTCTTAAGAGACCAACCCAAACAGCGCTTTTTACAGTAAAACAGTAGTGGAGGGTGCGGAAGAAAAGTAGCAGAGGGAGTCTGGGGCACAGCCGAGACCAGGGAGGCGGCTTACCCAGGATGGCTGCAGCCTGCAGCGAACACTTCTCTGACCGTACTTGAGTGATGAGCTCTTGCACATCAGGCAGGTCCTGCAGTAACAGAACACACACTGAGCAGCAGGCCAGGCGGAGCGGCAAGCCACGCAGGCCTGGGGTAGGTGATGATTCCATTGGGATTTCAGATTTTTTAGACTTAAAAAGAAAAAAACCACAGAAGGCAGAAGGAGACAGATCTCTGAGTTCAAGGCCTAGTCTACAAAGTGAGTTCCAGACAGCTAGGGCTACACAGAGTAAATCCTGACTTGGGGGGTGGGGGTAAAGTCTCCATTTTGAAAAAAACAAAACAAAACAAAACAAAACAAAACAAAACAAAACAAACAAAAACCAAAACTCAACACATGCTGGGCCTGGTAGATAATGCAAGCACTTGGGAGGTAAGTGTTCAAGGCCAGCCTCGGCCACACAGTGAATGTGAGGTCAACCTGAAGAGCACATCCTCCTAAAACACCAGAAACCAATACCAGCACCACCCTGGCTGCTTCTACGTGGGAAAGGCTGACACAGCTTAAGGAACAGCCCCCAAAAGAGCAGCACTGCTTGCCCAGCTCTGAGTGTAGCCCACGCCCACACCGGGTACACACACCTGCTAATTTCATCTTCACGAGCACCCAGGGTGGCCACTCTGAACTTTTATTTGGCAAATGAGAGACCGGAAGCATGGTGAGGGTAAAGGCTGGGACAGTCACACTCCCAAGAACAAAGGTGGGATGGAGAGTGCATTGAAAACCCCAGTGTCCACTCCAGATCCCACATCTGGCAGAACCACTCTGACGGGGACACAGCGTTTGAAATTTTTCCAGGTGGTTTCAATGAGTAGCCAATCTGAGAACAACACATGGGGCTTGTGTCTCCATAGCCAGAGAAACGGCTTTTCCCCACCCTATCTCTCAGACAGGCTTCTTCTCTGTGGTCACGGCTGACTCTGAGCTTGCTCTGCAGCCTAGACTGGCTTCACCTGACCCTGCAGCCTCAGCCTTTGCAGGGCAAAGGTTACAGGCATGCCTACCCCCAGCTGGAGGAAATAGCTTCCTTTCCTAGCTAAGCCCTCTTCAGGCCTGGAGCAGGGTGGGTTACAGAGATAATGACTCAGGATGCTGGGAGAAGGGCTGCTCAGAGGCTGCCAGCTGGGGTGCCCACAGGCACCCCACACCTCACTAGCACTTGGAAACAAGGGGAGGTCCCCAGCTCACCTTCAGGCTGTTCTTGAAGGCCTCCCCATCAGAACTAACTTCATTTGCATATTTCAGAACTCTGTCATAGAGGACGAGGGCTTCACTCCACTTCTTCACCAGCACATAGGACTGAGCAATGAAAAAACACCTGATGGAGAAAGAGTCACAGCATTCTAAAGCAACAGTTGCCTAACAACAAGGCGGCAGTCCTTGCTGTCAGGCTTAATGTTCAATCTGGAAACAGAGCCAGGCATATGCCTTTAATCCCTTCACTCAGGGAGGCAGGGGCAGGCGGATCTCTGTGAGATTGAGGCCAGGCCAGTCTGGTCTACACAGCATGTAGCATGTGCAGGACAGCCAGGGGTACACAGAGAAACCCTGTCTCAAACAAAACAAAACAAAACACAACAACAACCCAAAAAAAATCCAAAACAACAACAAAAAACAATCAAAAAAACCCCAAAAATAAAACAAAGATAAAAACAAAAAAGGACTCTTTGGTTTTTGTCTTTTTTGGAGACAGGGTTTCTCTGTGTAGCCCTAGTTGTCTTGGACTCCCTTTGTAGACCAGGCTGGCCTTGAACTCACAGAGATCTGCCTGCCTCTGCCTCCTGTGTGCTCGGATTACAAGCATGTGCCCCTGAGTCCAGCAAAAACAGGGTTCTTAACTCTGGATTACTGTCTTGGAAACCCCACCCCTGACCCTCTGCTGGAAAACTTCCAAATATGCCCCAGCAATTTCAGATGGCTCTTACGCAGGTCCAGTACAAACCACTGTCTTTAACTGGCTGACTGCAGAGGAGGCATTCCCAAGGATGGTGGCAACTAGAGGCAGCAGGAGAGGAATGCCAACTAGTTAAAACATAGCTCACCACTGTCTACATGTCTGAGCCATAACTGTCTATTTCCCTCCAAGCATCTCTTTTCAGAAAACCAAACCAAAGTTCTATAGGCCAACTGAACCGTGGTGCTGCCCTTGACATAACAGACAGGGCTATGAGGGAACCTAGAGAGGAGGGCCAATGAAAGGTGGCTCGCACTCTCTCCTCTGCACCCGCCCTGATCCCTGCCCTTGCCGAGCACTTTCGAGTGAGCCACACCAGGACCCAGCTCAGCCGCTGAGATCTCTGTTTCAGCCCAGGTCAGCTCGGGCTCCCTGAACTGGCTGCTCTAGTTTGCCAACGCCCTCGCCAATGCTTGCTCTTTCAGTGCTTTCACTGGGAGAGAAGAAAGAGAAGGAAGCTAAGGTTAAGCACAAGGTCTGTCAGAAATGTAGATGAAGAACTCTGGAACTCCTGGCTGCTGTTTTGGCTGAGGGTTTCCTTTAGATACACAGGTGTGCACAATCTCTCATAGCTAGGCAGCCACGTTAACTCCGACGACCGTGCCTCCACAGGGCAGGCCATGCCACGAAGCTTATTGGTGGGGGGCAGAGCTGAGCCCTCTCCTCCTAAAGGACATTACCTGTAAGCTTTGAACACCAGGGTCTTGAGGCCTATCTCTTTCTGGAAGGTTCTGTCCTCTTCTAAGCCTGGAAGCTGCAGCAATTCCACGAGATTCTACACAGACACAACAAGAAAATTCGTGAGAACCCCAGTCTGATCTTATCAGAAGACCTTTCAGGAGCAGACGGGGCGGAGAAAAATGGAGTCCACACTCAAAAGTCACGGGAAGTCAATGAGGCGTGGCCCGGCAGCAGCTGCGCCTGGCATCCCCTCCCTGCCCACACGGAGAGCGCATTTGTCCCTCACCAACCTTCAGAGACTTCTTGACCATTCAGAGTGGAAAACCTACACTTCAGATTAGCCTACTCATTTGACGGTGACAGGCAGCATGTATGCACACATGTGCGCCCATGCACACGGAGGCCAGAGGTCAACATCACCTGACTTGTGTGAGACTCCCTCTCACCCACTCTGCTAGACTGTCTGGCCACCAAGCCCCAGGACCTTCCTGTCCTTAACTCCCTAGTGCTGGGATTACGGGTGCTCGCTGCTGGGCCTGGCCTTTGATGTGGATTCTGAATGAGGCTCCAGCCTAGGTCCTTTCCTGAGCCACCTCCCCAGCCCCATGGTCTTCATTTTTCTGGAGGTGACGTAGCCCAGCTGACCTTGAACCCACTACAAGCTTGCTTGGTGTACCCACACTATGGTTAGGATTACAGGCGACACCCATCCTGCCTGGCTTACAAGCATCAAGCTTACTAACCAACCAACTTCCGGCAGGCTGACAGAATGGTTCGGGTCTGCGGATGCCCTTGGTGAATGCCTGTGGGTACACGAGTATCTACACCTCAAAATGTCTGAAACATGGAGCACTAGGCTTCTGAATTCCTGTAAGACTGCTCTTTATCTTCCACTAGCTACTAGTCGATCAGGCTCTCAACAGTCCTTCACTATCCAAATCAGTTTGTGTTCAACACAGCAGAGGGGAGGTTGCCTTTCCAGTCCCCAGCGTTACCTGCAGGATGATGTCATAGAGCCTGATCAGGTCCTGAGGCCTGGGAGAGCGCTTGCTATCATCTTCCGGCTGCTGCTGCAGCAGGGCCCTATGTAGGCCTTTAGCCATGTTCTCATTTCGCCTGATGGCCGTGGACAGCTTGATGTAGGTCAGGTAGCTGCAATGCACACGCCGGCTCAGGTTACTGAAGGAAGCTCAGGTTCTGGACAGAGCACTGACTCGGGGCTGACCGAGGGCGGGGGGATGTGGAGCTTCCCACAGCAGGGCTATCTGGCCCTCACTCCCTCTCCCGGAGGCACGGGGCTCCCAGCTTTAGAGGACACTGCTAGTCCTCAGAATGCATTAGCTGGTTTCTGGAGGAGGACTGGTCAGCTGCCAAGCACACGGCACAGGACACTGTGCTGTCACCATGTGGCCTCACTCACATTAGCCACAGGGGCTACTCTGAGAGGCTACACATGGATGAGGAGTGAGAGAGCATGGCGGGGACACAGCGCAGTGGAGTGTGTGTGGAGCAGGGGAAACTACATTAGGCATAAATGTGACCAAGTCAAGAGGAGCAACACTTTGAGAGCTAAAAGGAGTATGTAAGGAATGCTAAAATAACTGAAAAAGTTAATTTTGAGAAACAGGTGAAAAGGTTATGAGAGGGTTTCCTAAAAGTAGCTACGATACACGAGCAGATATAGGTTTACAAAGTTCACCAAAACACAAAAGCTACCTGATTCCTGACTCACCATTTTGGTCCAAAGCTGCCCTCTCAACCATGAAGATCTTAGGAGAGTGGAAACTCACACCCTGCCCAGCCACCCCCGAAGGTGAGAAGGTGGCCTCAGAGGCCCTGGTCCCGGTCAGAGGATGGGCTCAACTCTGCCTCTGGGGTTCCACACTACCCAGACGTGGATGCAAAGCTCTCCAGGAGCCTCCTCAGGCTGACTAAACACATAACATCTATGGGCGAACCCAGTTCGATATGCCAAGGGCCTGAGTCATCTGACAGTCAATTTGACATTCACAAACACCAAACCCCCAAGAGCGGAGATCAAATGTGACAAGGGAGGAATGTGTGTTATGTGTGTGTGTGTGTGTGTGTGTGTGCATGCGTTTGGTGGCTGGGAGTCTTAGGCATATACGCTAGGCAAGCGCCCTGCCTGCCACTGAGCCACACCCTCCTATGACCTTCCTGTAGGCTTTGTATTTATGAGAATCATCCATTCCTTTCAACAAACAAAAACCAAAAACGGGCAGGAAGGGCTGAAGATGGAGGAATACTTTACCATGCAAGTTGTAAGCAGTGGGCAAGAAATTAACATTTCAAAGTCAAATGCAAAGGAAAGTTGGGTGGGAAGTGGAATTGTCAATATATTCTTCTTCAGTGTGCTAAAAAATATACTTTCTGTGAGATGAAATGCCAAGGCTTCATGTGCTCCGCTACTAGCAGGTTGTGAGGACTTAACCCATCTTTAAGGGGATTTAAACATGTATGTGAAAGAGCACACGGGGCCAACAAGACAGCTCAGGCCTGCAATCCCAGAACTTGAGAGGCTCAGACAGAGGTATTGCTGGGAGTTAGAGACTGCACAGAAGTTCCAGGCTAGGCTGGGTTACATACTAAGATTCTGTCTCTAAAACTCCATAAATAAAGAGCAAATGAGAAGCAGCAAGCAGGCACGCAAAAGGGCACTGCAAAGACCCTGCCCAAGCAGCAGCAGTGACACACACACAGTGAACAAAGCACATGGCGGTCAATGACTGCACAGGAGCAAGCCGGGCAGGCTCGCGCCTCACACATGGTTGCAGGCGGAATTAACATGTGAAAGTGACATAAAGTGCAGAACTAGGGAGAAGGAAGGAAGCGGGCTCTAAGTCACAGCAGCTCCAAAGTTACTGGCTGAGGCTGGGTGTGGTGATTCACATCTGAAATTCCACCATGCTTAAAACTGAGGCAGGAGGATTCCCAAGAGTTTGAGGCCAAATTAGGTTACAAGTGAGATCCTGCACAAAAACAAAAAACAAAAAACAAAGCCAAGGGACAGAGTGACGGACTAGCTGGTGAGGGAGGGGCTAGCTGGAGAAGACGCATGCTGTGCTAGCCGGAACGATTCGTTTGGGAGAGGCCAGAGACAGCTGGAAGCCTATGAATTTGAAGATAGCTTGGTCCACACAGTGAGTTCTTGGATAGCCAGGGCTACGTAAAGAGACTGTCTCAAACAAGCAAGCAGGAGGCTAAGGGGCTCAAGAGACAGACTGGGGCTTAGGAGCACTGGTCCTGCAGAGGACCAGGGTTGGTCTCTCAGCATCCACATGCCACCTCACAACCACCTGTTATGCTAGTTCCTGGGGAGCCAACGCCCTCTTCTGGCCTCCATGGCTACCAGGGACATATGTGACGCACAGATATACATGCAGGCGCCCATATATATAAAATTAAACTAAAAACCTTAAATGTATATAAGCACACACAAAAGAAAGTTAACCCTCACCTGTGCAGGTACTGGAGATTAGAAACCTTCCCCGGCTCTCCATCAATGGTATAATCTCTCTGTTTCTGAAAAGGTCAAAAAGGTAAAAAGTAACTCGTGCCTTGGCTCTCAATACCCTTCAACCACTGTGGTCCATAAAGTTCTCCCCACAGAGCCACAAACTCTATCAGGTGTCATGCCCTCAGGAGCCAGCACCTATCAACATTACAGAATGACGATCACTCAGTTGCCACTGACATCCGAAGCCTGGCCTTGAAGGACAGAATGCTGAGCCACAGCCTTCTGCTGAAGCTGCAGGTGAGGCTTCCTGCCCTCTGGTCCCAGGGTCTTACCCCAGTCACTACAATCAGACAGCCCTGCTGGGTGTGGGGACACACACCTGTAACCCTAGCTCTTCATGAGACCAAGAAAGAAGAACCTAGGTTTGATTATAGCCTGGGAACTTAAGGAGATCTTGGCTCAAACGATTTTTAAAAAACCCACAAGACTTGCCTAGCATGCACAAGGCCCTGTGTTCAAGGAGTAGAACTACAAAACAAAAAAAGTAGTCAGACCATGGTAGTACCTAGCGTTTGCTTTGGACCTGGTGTACCCTGTGCTGTCACACCTGAGTGAGGCTGAGGACCAGGCCCTAAACCTTGACCTCCACCCCTGACCTCCAGCAGCCGTGGTGATGTTCCTGCACCTGGTAGAAGAGCCTGCGGGTGTGACTATTTAAGTGTTTCAGTTCTAAACTGGTGGTCCTCCTGCCTCAGTCTGCAGAATGTTACAGTCACAGGTGTGCACCTCACCTTTATAGCCATCTCTGGGCACGTTAAAATGCCGTTTAAGAACAGGCAGAAACCAGTCATGGCTACCAACCTCGGCAAGTCTGGCCCTCCCTGAGGCAGGAGCAAGAGTTAAAGTCCATCTTGGGCTATACAGTTAAGATTCTGCTTCAACAAAACACCAGCGGGGACCATCACCAGGGAAGGGACATTACAAGGAAGAAAGTAGGGTGTGGTGACACAGAAGGTATAAAACGGTTTTAGGCTTTCAGTCCAGGTGCCTGAAAGGCCCACAATATGGACAGCATTAGAAAAGGGAGGCACCAGACACCAGGGCGCTCCTGGAGACAGGAAGCTGTGACCCCAGGATGACTATGAAGCCATAAGAACGAAGTTGTAAACCTGGCGGAGCCCTGAGGCCTCCGCGGCTTATAAGCTGATCAATCTACAAACACCCCAAGGCCAAGCGATGCACAGTGACCCGCACCTCCCCTCCCGAGGACAGGACAGGAGGGGAGGGCCTGGAACCGGGCAGGAGATGTCTGACCTGATCAGGCTTCAGCTCTTCCCTTACGGCCTGAAGGGCGTCTCGGCACTCACTGAGCACGGACTCGAACAGGCGCTCCTTTGTCTCTTCACTTTCAGCCTAGACAGTGGCAAAACGCAAAAGACTGTTGAGCAAACTGGAGGAGGGCACAGGAGTAACTGATCCTCCTGCCACACCTGCCCCAGGAGAGCCTGTAAAGTATGTAAATGTGTGCATGTGTGTGTGCCCATGAAGGCCAAAAGAGGGCATGGGGTCCCGGAACTAGACTTGTGAGCCAGCCAATAGTGTGCTGGGAACTGAACCTGGGTCCTCTGAAGGAGCAGCTGACCTTAACTCCAGCCCTCATGGTGCCTTTACACAGCATTGTGCATATGATGCTCTTATCCAGCATTCACACTGCAATGGGAACTATACTGAAAAAGCGAGCACAGCCCCGCAACTGCCAGGGCACCGGTGCTCTGAGCGCCTCCCTACCCTAGACCTCACACCTCTGCTAGGTGCCAACACCCCGCACCCCTGGAGAAGTGACCAACAGAAGTACAGCTTCACCAAAGTTTACTCTGGACAACAGTGAGTTTATCAGGCTTACTTACAGGGCAGCGGGTGAGGGCCTACAGGCAGCAAGGTGTGACCTTAAAGCTGCCACCCCAGAAGGCCTGCACCCAATAGGGATAATGGCTCCTCCAAGCCTGAGCAGACAGAGTCCCCTTCTCTGCCTTTCCCCAACGCCCCGTGCTGTTAGGGCAGAACTGCACACGGCCTGCATACAACTGGTTGGGAGAGGAGGCTGGATACTCAGGTGACCGTCCTATGACCCTCTGGGTGCCCTCCCTCAATGAGGAAATGTGAACAGCCAGCAAGCCCAGTCATTACAATCTTCTGTGAGGAGTCCCGGCCAAACTCCTGAGATGGCATCAGTTTGGCTCAGAGGATGTCTGCAAACCTTTACAAATGTGAGCCGATCTGCAGCTTCTGATTTCTTCTAGATTCGAGCGACAGACAGACAGTGCTAATCAAAAGCCAACCAGAGCGATATTTCTCTTAAGTGTCAGAATAAGTTGTCTTCTCTAGACATTCTGTGTCCAATGTGGCCAACGTGTCATACGTGGCCAACTCTGAGAACAACTTTTGGGCAGAAATGGTTGCCAAGGATGAGGTGACAGCCTTTGTACGGTACTAGGCATCGCCCTCTGCCACTCCACTCGGACAAATGCCAAAGTGATTCATTAACTGAATGCCTGCTTATCCGGCCTGAAGAATCCAGCTGAGCAGGGGAGCGACAGAAGGCAGAGAGCAGATGGCCCTGTGCCCCTGGCAGCCCCACTGAAATGAAAACACCAGCATTCCACAGTTATGTTTGACTTTCCACAGAGCCAACAGCCAACCTGAGAACATCAGCATCCAATCCGCCTCCGAGGAAGCTCAGAGGCCTGCCCAGAACTCCCACTCCTGTCAGAGGTGAAGGAGCTCGGAGAACACTTTCTGAAGCACACTTGTGTTTTTCCTACTTTTTAGTGTAAAGAAATCTCTGTAGACTGCACAATCTAAACCAAACAGAGCCTTCCACTTATGGGTCATCTGACTTTCCTGTCCCTCACTAATTTGGGAACAGATCGGGGCCCTGGCCTCCTGTAACTTGAAGGCAAACAGGACTCCTGAGCTCACTCCACACAACAGCAGAGCCTGATATGCAACAGGTGTGCAGAACAGGCATGCGCTCTAGCTACGCTCTGAAAAGCAGCGGGCATCAGCGTGCCCAGCAGCTGGGACTACATTATAATCTGTGGCGATTTAAATAGAACAACAGAAACAAGGCAAGGCACAGTATTGTCTGCTATGACTCCAGAGAAGATTGCTCATAATCTTGCAATTAACTCTGACAATTTTTCAAAGTAAGATTTCAGTGGAACTGTGACAACTGAGTAAGGTACGTGAGCACCCTGGCACCACTGAAGGATCCAAACAGTCACCACAGAAGGGGTCAGCCCTAGAGCCCACATTATCTCACAAACACAGCACACGGTGGGATGGGTGGGGTCAGGCTGTCCGGCAACGGGTCATGAATGAGGATCTGTCTTCTTTCCTACTGGTAGGAAGCGTTCACACTAAAAAAGTCAAAGCATGCCAGGACACTAAGCCGCTTTGTGCCTTCACCTGCAGTCACCTTGGCATCAGAGTCAAGCTTCCGATGCCCCCACATCTGCCCAGCCTCAATGAGGACTCTATGCAGATATTCCACAACAACAAGGAAAAGGCATGTCTGAAGGGAAGGACTTCGTCTGTTTTCCATGTGCCGCCCACAAAGCGCCGTGACTCAGAGCCCACCCTTATCTGAGAACTTGTCCCGAGTCTTCCTGCCCAGGGCAGTGCCTCCAAACAGGAAGTCTTTCTATAGTCACTGCTCACATTTACTCTAAAGCCTATACTTGATGCCAAGATGACGCCCGAGAGCAGACACGCCTTTCCACAAGCAGGGGCAAGACTCCTCTCTCCACGGCCCAGCCCGCCACATCTGCTACCGAGACAGCAGGGATGTGATCTGAAAACAAATGGCAAACTCCTTGCATAAAAATGTGTGGTCTTTCTCCCAGGCAGTGTCTGAAGCCTAGAAATGATGAGCTACCTACTAGTCTCAATCAATAGAGTCTAGATCCATCTTATGAAACTCCCAGTGTTCAGGTGTGCCTCAGGCCAGCCAGTACGGACACTTGGCTACAGTGTCTCCTGCTATTAAAGAGATTCCTGGGTTGTTTTCACTTGTTGGTAGAAATTGCTGGGAGATGGTGGTGTGTGACTAAGAGGCAGACAAGGCAAGCCTGGCCACATTCCCCACCACACCCACAGGAGAACCATGGGGACAGGAACCAAGCCTCATTCAGCCCTGAGAGAGCGGTCCAGATGAAAGAAACACAAGGAAATATGGCAAAGAAAGGTTTGATTTTTGTTGTTGGTGTGTCTTCTTTAAAAAAAAAAAAAAAAAAAAAAAAAGATAAATGCTCTCCACTCTATGAAGACATCAGAAAGCCAGAGCTATCTCACCAGGGAAAGGGAGAGCCTCCCAACTGAGCTCAGCACTGGGACTCAAGGTGAAGGAGGGAGCTGACTTTTCTCAAGTTGTCCTGCCACCATCTGTGTGCTGGGGCATGCAAGTCTTCCCCATCCCCACAGAAAGTACACTTAAAACGTAACCATAAATAAATAAAACAAAATGAAAGCAGGTCTTTCCCCCAGAACTGAAGGGGATAAAAATCATGAAGCTTGCAAATATTTAAAATTCTCAAAATGAGTTGCCTCAAAATAACCTCACCCCATAACTGCCAGTGATCACTCGGGATTGAGCAAGTGTTAAGAATATAAAATGGAGTGAGTGGTACAATCCCTTAAATCTCAGCATTTAGGAGGAGGAGGCAACTCAGCAAATTCCCGGATGGCCAAGGTCACAGAGAAAACCTCCTCAAGACACAAAACAAAACACACATACACATACCCCACACACTATATATGAACACACACACACACACACACACACACACACAGCACAGAAGTCAGTATAAAGGATGGTGTATGTTATCTCCTCAGGTACTTCTCCCTTCTATGCTTTCCAACTGCCGCTTCAGTATTTTAACGTCATGAAGGGAAGAAATCAGCTTGGGCTACCAAAACGGCATTCTATTTCCTAGACAGCAAAGGGGACCAATGCCAACTGGGATACTGAACACTGAGATTAAGTAGCCTGAATTTCAAAGACATAGACAGCACTTATTCCAGAATAGAAAATAATAAAAATCACCTGTCCACTATTGCCGGTGTATCTGGATCTCATTTTTACCTGTGCAGGAAAAACACTTTATGTGTTTGGTAACATCCAATTTGCTGGCGAGCAGCAACACATGAGTAGTGAAAGCCTCAGGTGCACGAAATGCTGGCTACAATCTAGACCCCCTCAACACAGAACCACTGACGAACTCCCACAGATGGGCACCAATAATGCTCAGTAAGGGAGGAGGGAGGGGCTGGGCCTGGTGGCACTTTAATCCCAGAGTTAGAAGCCAGCCTTGTCTACACAGGGTTCCAGGCCAGCAACACTATACAGTAAAGAGAGTCCAGTGAGAAGATCACTCAATTCTGTCTGAAGAAGCACTTATATAATTTCAAGATTAAAAAGCAAAGCAGGAAGCCCGTCATGGTGGCACACGCCTGTAATCCCAGCACTCAAGGAGGCAGAGGCAGGTGAATCTTTGTGAGTTTGAGGCCAGCCTGGTCTACCAAGGGAGTCCAGGACAGCCAAGACTACACAGAGAAACCCTGTTTCAAAAACAAAAAACAAAGAAACAAAATAAAGTAGGGCTGACAAGATGGCTCTGGGGTAAAGGAGCTTACCACCCAACAATGCAAACCTGACATCCTGAGGTCAATCTCTAGAACCCACATAAAGGTGAAAGGAAAACAACTCCACAGAGTCGTCCTCTGACCTCCACACAGTGGCATACACCACAGTACTCAAGCACAGAGTGTGCACACTCACGTATACACAGTCCAGGACTTAGGTAGACAGAGCGCTGCCTCCACTACAGAGCTTGAACTACTGTAAAGTTATGTGTTGACTGTAGTGGAAATTTTGGTTTCTTTAAAAACTCAGTTATGTAAGTATGTTCTTGTTTTAATCTCAAGTGTGATATGGAGTAGCTTTTAGTTTGTCTGCAGCTGATAACAGGCTCATGAGGCTCAGAGAGGGGTGTGGTCTTTGCCAGCTGCAGTCAGTTTAATTCTGAAAACTCTGAGAGGGTATAAATACCAGAGCGCAGAGAAAGAGACAGACAGACACTCTGAGAGAGAGAAGGTCGCTTCAAAAGACACTCTGAGAATAAAGAAGATTGCTGCGTTTGCTGGCTAGCTGGACTGCTGGACACCCTGACTACAAACACTGGAACTGCCCCCAAGGAACTAAGTCTAAAGAGGTCCACGCCCCCTGTCCCTTCCAACCTTCTTTCTCTCCTACCTGGGATGGGGGAGAGGCTTGGAAGAGAGGTAGAGGCATAAGGAACCCCAGAGAAAATAAGAGTTAAAGAGTTAAAAAGTATACCAACAGCTTGTTTTCTTCTTGAAAAGCAACTTTACAGAAGAAACCAGCATGTGCAGAAAAGCCTGAGTGGTCATCACTGCACTGCTCTGCTCCATGCAGAGCAGGAGGCCGAGCAGAAAACATTCACCATTCAGAAAACACCAATATTTACTTCATTTTACTTTGAGACAGGCCCTGGGTGGGCTTGAACTCACAGAAACCTGCCTGCTTCTGCCACCCTAGTGACAGGATTAGAGGGTGCCTGCCACCAAGCTTATAGAGCTGAGTTCAATCCCTTGCAAGCACAGGGTGGAAGGAGAAAACTGACTCCTTTGAAGCCGTCCTCTGACTTCCACACACACACATGACACCACATGCGGTAAAATAAATAAATAAAAATTTAGAAGATATAAGACAGTGTCGTTAGTTTGAGAAATATATTCTCAATAGTAATTAAAAACATGGAAGAAGGCCTTTAATCCCAGCAGTTGGGAGGCAAAGACAGGTGGCTCTCTGAGTTAAGAGGCCAGGACAGTCAGGGATGTTACACAGAGAAATCCTGTCTTGAAAAGTCAAAAAGCTAAAAAGCCAAAAAAAAAAAAAAAAGCACAGAGAAAGCCAGGTATGACGACACACATGCCTTTAATGCCAGCACTCAGAAGGCACAGGCAGGGAGATTTCTCTGAGTTTTAGGCTAGTCTGGTCTGTTCTATGAGAAAGTTCCATGGGGCTGGAGAGATGGCTCAGAGGTTAAGAGCACTGCTTCCTCTTCCAGAGGTCCTGAGTTCAATTCCCAGCAACCACATGGTGGCTCACAACCATCTGTAATGGACTCTCGTGTTCAGGTGTACATGCAGGCAGAACGTTGTATACATAATAAATAAATCTTTAAAAAAAGAAAGTTCCAGACCTCAGAATGAGAACCTACTTCAAACAGAAAAGGACTGCGGTGCAGCTCCATGGCAGAGCGATTGCCTAGCATGCTTTAGGGCCTGGGTCTGATCTCAGCCCTGCAAAACCAGAACCAGACAAACAAAACTACTTCATGTACCAAAGCTTTACTGCATCATCACTTAGGGTGCCACAAGCCACACGCAATGCAAGTGTGCTAACACACAGGCTTTGGGGGGACAGCTGCTATCATCTGTGTGAGGAGAAGGATAGCAAGGAATGTATTCGTTCAATACTATAAACACACACACTTAAACTCGTGACTAGATTAGCTGACACGGTTGACTGGATTTTGTTTACTCAAGTTTAGAATATGGTCACTTTATTTATTTATTTATTTTCTTCCCAGTATCATCAAAACTTTGATTGATCTTGAACTACCTTTTCCCTCCTGGTGCTAGGGACTGAACTGAGGTCTCCGGCATGAGTACTCACTACCCCTGAGCTACACCCCAGCCCCTGAACAGCATGCTTTAGGAGTGTCTACCCCGATGTTAGCCCTTAGTCACAAAAACCCAAACATGTATTTATGTATGTGTCCCACTCACAAACAAATAAATATAAAAAACTAAAATAAAATTAGTTCTCCAGTCTTGCATAAGAAAAATGAACTTTGTGGAACTATTGTTCTGCTTTAAGTAAAGAAAAGGAAAGTGGCAGAGCCATGTACAACACAGACTCCTTCAGCTGCTCAACAGCTACCCCTGACCCGCAGCAGCCACTGAGTTTTAGGCCAGCCTGGTCTGTTCTGTTAGAAAGTTCCAGGCTTCAGGTTGAGAACCTACTTCAAACAGAACAAACCATGGAAAAGGACTGAGGTATGGCTCCATGGCAGAGGGATTACCTAGCATGCTTTAGGGTCTGGGTCTGATCTCAGCCCTGCAAAACCAGAACCAGAAAGTGGCTGGAATGTTTGGATGCTCAGTATACTCATCAACACAGGTTGCAATGCAGCCTCCGTGTCCCATCCGTGACCTTGGGGTACACGCGCAACTTCAGGGCCCTAGAAACTCTTGACCTGAGAGGCCACAGCAGCTCACTGTTTTGAAAGGTGCCCTACGCCTCCTGCGGAGGAATCGCTGCTGCCTTGGGAGTTCTCCAGGATCTCTATCTTCGGGGCTACATCTGCTTGCTCACAGCCACAGCAGGTAATTATGTCAGTAAGTGGCTTCAAGTACATGATCATTACACGACACACAGAACAAGACATTCTGGCTCACCCAGGCACTCCTGAATGGTCCAGGAATGAGAGGAGGCCCTGAGGGCAAGGAGGTGAGGGCAGCAGGTCACACTCCGGGAACCTAGGAGCCGCTGCACCACCTGCTGGCCTGAGTGTGCCCCTCTTCACTGAGCCAGCCTCTTAGAGCACCTTTCTCCCCTGTCACTGTAAATCTACCCAATAAGCCTAATTCCCTGTTATTTGACTCCGCAATGATTTTATTAAAACAAAACAAAAAAAGACATCCCTAGATTTACCAACTCCTAAACAGCTTTAAGATAATCTGTATTTTGGGGGAACACCCAAGTGACAACATGGTGAATTCTAGATGACCTTCAGATAACACACAGACGCAAACACCCTGGTCCGCCCTCCTCACCTGGGCAATAGCAGCTTCGTTGTCGGCCAATCCCAGTAGAAAGATCCTCACTTTGTCAATCTTCACCGGGACAGTCCTCCCTCTCCACTCCACTTCACTCATGGTAGCTGCCTGCTTGGCTCGAGTCTGAGTGATCAAGGCCTGCAAAGTCGTTGTGAGAGGGGAAAGCTTTCACTGTGGCCTGTGACAGGTGAGGAGAGTGGGGCCTGTCAGCTGTCTATCCAACCAACACAGTACACCCCGAGAGCACACAGAATTTCCACTTGTTTTATATTTTCCCTGGCATCATGAATTTTAGTTTATGGAAAGTCAAAATTCTTCCCTGTAGTTTTCACATTTATACTTTTTCTATGAATCTGCTACTTGCTCAGGAAGAAAAAAAAGACTGCCATATATAATGGCTCTTATCTGTAATCCTAATACTTATGGCTGAGGCAAGAGGACTCTCATGAGTTCAAGATCAGTACAAGTTACAGAATCAGCCTGAAAACACACACACACACAGACACATTACATGTGTAAAATATTTAGGGAAAAGGTTTGCAGGAATGGTGGCGCACAACTTAATCCCAGCACTCCAGAGGCAGAGGCAGGTGGATGTCTATGAATTCAAGGCCAACCTGGTCTACAGAGTAAGATCCAAACAAAGCAGAGATACATTATAATTAAGTGTACTGATATATGCCTTTGATCCTGGCACTCAGCAAGCAGAGCTAGGCAGATCTCTGTGATTTTCAGGCCAACTAGAATTACAAAAAGATTGTGTGTATGTATGTGTACGAATATGTAGATAGCTAGATATACGATACAGATATTTATAGATAATAAATATCCCCAGGGACTGAATTAGACATTATGTGTAGACTTTTTTTTTTTTTTGAGACAGGGTTTCTCTGTGTAGCCTTGGCTGTTCTGGAACTTGTGCTATAGAACAGGCTGGCCTCGAACTCAAGCGATCTGTGCCTCTGCCTTTAATCTGCTGGGATTACAGGCATGCACTACCACCGCCCAGCATATCTAGACTGTTTCAAATCACCTTTTACAATGTATATTTCAGATTACCTCTAGTTTTTCAGCAAGGAGCCCCTCTGTGCCCCCAGACCTCAGTCTCATTTGCATGAGCTCATTGATGGCCGACTGGTCCCCTGACAGACAAAGAGAGAGAGAAGGAAACCTTTTAGGGTTTTGTGTGTTTCCTTGACAACCACTCACCTCAGTTCAGTCCCTTCCCCTCCAGTGAGGCAGACCACACCGCAGTGAGCACTCAACACCATCTGTTCTGAAGATGAGTCTTCTCAGAATGAACCTGACCGGGGCCTTGAAAGCACTGGTAACAGTGGTGGCTACCTGGCTGCACGTCATTACACACTGGTCTAAACTCTCAAGTGCTCGATGCCAGGCTGAGCCCTGACACTGATTACAGACTTTGGGAAATTATAGTCTGTTAACGTAGGTCAATAGCACTAACCTGCTGGGGCTGGGTGGCTCAGCTCCCAGCACAGCGTTCTCATGTCACAGAGACCATGAAAGCTCTCTGATTTTTCACTTAATCTCACCGTTTACCTGAAACTGCTCCAAGCAGTCAGATTCCACTGACTGGAAACACTAACTGTTCTTGGGCGTAGAGAAGCTACAGGGCCAACAGAAGCCAGAGCGGAGGCCTACAGACTGTAGTGGGACCGACACAGACAGCTCACCATTGTCATGTGTGTCAAACAAACCAACAAACACCCTCAGGCCACGGTGGACATTAAAATCCAGGGAAGGTCACACAAGCCTCCCAGCAAGCCCAGACAGGCGAGGAGCAGTGTGCGTGGCCTGCTCACCAATGTTATATGCACAGTAGCGGATGTTGGGCGAGATCTCCTCTACGCGCTGGTTATACAGCACAGCCTGCTCCTCCGTGAACGCACTGGCAAGCTTCTCATAGATAGTTCTGCAAGCACAGGAACGGCAGACATTATAGCAGCCACATTTTAAGAAAACAAACTCACAAGAACCATGTGGCCAAAACCAAAGCACAACACTCTGAGGGCATTTACTGCCAGCGTGATGTATCATAAGGATAAATAAAGTGCCCTAAGTTCCAGGGAGACAGTTGTAGGGCTCTGCAGCCTCACTGCGGCTGTAACTGAAGCCAGACACTGCTTCGGGACCGGAGGACTTACTTGCATTTGTTAAAAGCCTCGATGGCAGCCTTCCATTCTTGATGTTCAAAGCGCAACATTCCTGAGAGGTAAGCTGTGTAGGCCTGTAAGAGGACAGAGAGGAGAGCTAAGCACGGCACTTTCAGGTTTGCTTTCTGTTGTTGCTGCTTTCGGGTGCTACGGAAGGAACACACTAGGCGGTGCTCACCACTGTACTTCATGCTTAGCCCACAAAGAACTGCTTCAGCACAAATGAACGATGTTCTCGCCCCATGCCCTGATGGCTTCTAACTCTGACAGCACCTGTGTGGTGACTGATCTCTCTCTTCCCTCTCTCTTCCCTCTCTCTTCCGGAGATAGTGTCTCACTAAGTAGCCTCGGCTGGCCTGGAACTCACTATGAAAACCAAGCTGCCCTTGACCTCAGAGTTGTGCCTACCTCTGCTTCCTGAGTGCTGGGACTAAAGACGTGAACCAGCATGCCTTGGTATCAGGTTGACTTTTCTTTCTTATTCAGATGTGGGTGCTTTGCCTGCATATATGTCTGTGTACCATGTGTGCCTGGTTCCCATGCAGCCCAGAGAGGGCATTAGAGCCCCTGAAACTGGAGTTACAGACAGCTGTGATCTGCCATGCAGGTGCTAGAAATGGAAGAGGATCCCTAGGAGAGCAGCCAATGCTCTAGACCCATCAAGTTGATTTTTTGTTTTGTTTTGTTTGAGACGTTTCTCTGTGTAGCCCTGGCTGTCCTGGAACTCCTTTGAGGACCAGCCTGGCCTCAACTCAGAGATCCCCATGACTCCCAAGTGCTGGGATTAAAGGCATGGGCCACCACCACCTGGCTCAAGTAGACTTTTAAAGAGAAAAACTTATTAAGATTATAAAGTGTGATACATAGGTAATTTTTATGGTTCATTTCTCTCCTTGGAGAGAACTTCAAAACAAACTTCAAAACCCAAAGCATAGCTCAGGACAGAGTACCTTACCCCCAAGGACATCTGGTCAGTTCATTTCACTTAATAACCAATTTCTAGACTGTTACATAAACACCACAGGTTCCATACTGGGCCTTGGAGATGCTCAGCAGATTTAACTGTTTCTGTGAAAGCCTCAGTTTGATCTCAGGAGCCCAAATCCCAAGTTTTTTTTAACATAATTTATTTTTATTTTAGGTACATTGGTGTTTTGCCTGCATGTACGCCTGTGTGAGGGTGTCAGATCCCCTGGAACAGGAGTTATAGACAGTTGTGAGGGACCATATGGGTGCTGGGAATTGAACTCAGGTCCTCTGGAAGATCAGCCAGTGCTCTTAACTGCCGAGCCATCTCTCCAGCCCCCAAGTTGTTTTTTTCCTTTTCCTTACTTACACAAACGTGTCACTGCACGTGTGCATGTGTGCACACATGCAGACAAGACACACTAATAATCTTTCTTTTTTTGGTTAAAGTTCAATACTGCCAGGCATGATGGTGCACACCTTAAAATCCTAGAGAGCTCAAGAGTGAGGCAGGAGTGTGTATGTGATGCCAACCTGGAAGAAAAGCCTGGCACTCTCCCGCTCCCCAAACAAAACAACTGAGCACGTGATTACAATCTTGGTGCTTGTTCAGAAGTCTTGGCTAAAAGGTAAGTCCAAGTTAAGCCTGGACTACATAAGGCCCTACTTAAAAAAAACTAAAAAAAAAAAAAAAAAACAAAAAAACAAAGGCAGGGCTGGAGAGATGGCTCAGTGGTCAAGAGCACTGGCTGCTCTTCCAGAGAACCGAGGTTCAACTCCTAAACCTACAGGGCTGCTTAGAACTGGCTGGTACTCAGAACCAACATTCTCTTCTGGCCTTTGTGGAGCACACGTGCTGCGTACAGACATACATGCAAGTGGAATATCAACGCATAAGATAATAAAAAAACAAAACCAAGTTGAATCTAATCCTTAGCGTCTATCACCTTCAGCACAGAGTGCGGACGAGCAGGCAGAAAGCCACACACAAAAGTAACTTAAAAAATACTGAGTATAACCTTTATTATCTATCATCTCTAAACAAACTCACTGCCCAAAATACTCGGATCTTTCCCAGACATAAAATATAAACTTTCTACCTATACACTAAAAGAAGCCTAATTTTAATCAAACGATTAGAGCTAATTATAAAAAACCAAGAACTGAAAAATAAGTGACACCAACTCATCTGTTGAAAGACAAATCAGAGCTCTAGTTCAGTGGCAGAGCATATGCCTAGCCACAGGAGTCCTGTTGAAGCATAATGTCAGAAACTCTACTGTTTAGCTGCAGTTTTTTTTTTTAAGTCATGTGTCAAATCTCCACAGTGAAATGAAACTGGATGTTAAGACAGTGACCTGAGGTTAGGATGGCTCAGTAGGTAAGGGCACCGGCTGTTGTCTCCTGAGTTCAGTTCCCAGCACCCCACACATAGCTCACAAGCAGCTATAGTGGGAATTGGTGCCCTCTTCTGGCATGCAGGTTTATATGCAGATAGAGTATGCATACATAATAAATAAATAAATCTTAAAGAAAAGACAGTGACCTGGGCCTCTAGCTTGGTCTTGGCATCCACGCGAGTGCTCTCACACAAGCGTTCCAGCTCCTCGGCATGCTTCACAGCTTTGCGAAGGCGAGACAGCAAGTGAAACCGCTTTCGGGGTTCCGTGTTGGCCTCCTGTTTGAGCTGCATGGCGTAGCTCCAGGCTCTTTCAGCATCCATCAGAACCAGCAGCAAGTACCTACACCAGAAAGCTGGGAGAGTGAACAACAAAGGCCGGAGACCAGACCCCATGCAGTCTCTGAGGCACAATACCTGTCTCTCAGCTTTTCTTCTCCCTCCTGCCCCTCCCTCAAGACCCCACACAGAGCAAGTCCCAAGTCAGCATCCCAACTAGAGCTCCAACTCACCTCTCTAGTGTCTACTGAGTTTATCTCACTGAAAAGTCTCTACCAGCTCAGATTAGGCCAGCCTAGCATGGGACCCAGTTAGAAAGCAAGCACTGAAGTGGCATGTATTGTGCTGGGTATGGAGGTGCTCACTGGTAATCCCAGCACTTCAGAGGCTAAGGCAAAAGGATTCTAAGTTCAGGAAAGACTGGAGTGTTGAACCTGCACTAGGGCCTGCAGGAAGAACCAGGGCCTTCACTCCCTAGCCGTGTGCCTGTGGGGATACTCCCCTTTCTGCATGTCACTCTGCACTAATATCCCTAACACAGACGACAGCAGGCACTTCCTGAGGGCTCAGTAACCTAAGGCTGCCATGATCCTCAGCAATCTTTAAATTGCAGTCTGATTATTTTTTCCTTCTTTCTTTTAATAGAAATTAGACTTAGAGCCAGCCTCATGGATAATGGCAAAGTGTTCTCTTTACTTCTGAGCTGTGTTCCCAGCCCCCCAAGCCCCCCCCCCACTTTTGAGGCAGGGGCTCACTAAGCAGAACCCTCGGCCTCGGCTTCCCAAATAGCTGGGCTCCACCGCATAATCTTTTTAAAACTCTGTTGAATCAAAACAAAGGACTCTGGGGCTAAAGTTTTGGCTCACTGGCAGAATCGCCCTGGGTCTAACCTCTGATATTAAAAAATAAATAATCAAGAACCTTTACCAGAAGCAAATCTAATTTTCTTTCATTTCGGACTCTTAACTAGACCTCCTCAGATTCCACCATTCTGTCCTGTTCCCTTCCGTCATGGTCTTCATGTTCTAGCTTCCTGACCACACAGCTGTCACCAGGCTCCCACTGCGCAAGCACAGGTCACCTGTCCAGAGCTTCAGTTCCTTCTGTGCTCTCAGACTCGCCAAGAAGCTCTCTCCTGAAAAGCATTCAAGCCCCCTCCACGCATGCGCACTTGCTCCCCTATCAAGTACGCCCAGCTCAGTTCTCCCCTCCAAGCCTGCAGATGCTCAGCGCTGTCCCCTGGTTTTCTGTCGCACCAAGAGCTCTCAACAAGAGCCGTGCCTTGCCTCCTGTCCCATTTCTGTGTCCAGCATGGGATAGGTCAGCCCCGCCTATACTCTGGACCAGACTTGGTTTTTTGTCTTGTTTTTAGGGGACAGGGATCAGGACAGGGTTCCTCTGTGTAGCCCTGGCTGAGCTGGAACTCATTCTGTAAACTAGGCTGGCCTCAAACTCAGAGATCCTGATACCTCTGCCTACCACCCTAGGATGAAAGGAATGCGCCACCTGGCTATATGACTTTTTTTTTTTTTTGTAGAGAACACATATTTTAAACTCTGAAGACCTCACCTATCATACTTCCCTTAACACAAAATGTAAACAATACTTAAATTAATTAAATGTGTGTGTATACACCTGTGTGTGCATGTCTATGCACGTGCTTGGAGGTCAGGGGTCAACACCATCGTCCTCTCTATTGTCTGTCTCCATTTTATTCTTTGAGAGCGCTCTCTTGCCGAGGCTGGAGCTCACTGCCTTGGCTAGACTGGCTGGCCAGCAAACCGCAGGGACTGTCCTTTCTAGTGCTGGGTTCCTATCCAGCTTCTTTAATGCGGTCCAGGGATCCACATTCAAGTTCACAAGCTTGCATGGAAACTACCTCTCCAGCCAAACCCAATCTATACACACAGGCAGCAGGAAAGCCACCTGGTCCAAACTGAAGTTAAAGGAACTCATCCCTGGAGACACTCAATACACATTACTCCACAGACTGACCTTTTCTTGGGAAGAGTGGAGGCGGTGTGAGATAGGATCTCATACAGTTCATGCTGTCCTCAAATTCACTAAGTAGCAAAGGACGAGCCTGAGTTCTTGATCCTCCAGCCTCTACTTTCCAAGCAACGGGATCAAGGGTGTGTATGCTACTCATCCTTTTTTGTGCTGCTGGGGATCACAGCCAGAGTTCTGTGTATGCTAGCCAGACCCTGCACCAACTGAACCACAGCTCCTGGCCCCCAGCACAGCTCTCGAGCAAGCTGCTGAATGTCTCTTCACCTCCAAGTGTAGGAGGGTAAAGCACAGCCACCCACAGAGCCGCTCTGCTCAGCGACACTTGACAGAACTCAAGGGCTGGCTGCGCTGCTTGGTACGGCTGAGTCCCGGCGACGGCAGGACCAACTCGAGCCTGGTACCTGTTATCAGTCAGGAGCTCCTCGGTCACTTTCTTCCCAGTGAATTTGTGTCTGTTCCCCATCTTAAAATTGAGTGTTTTCCGGAGACGTCTTTGTCTTCGAGAACAGTAGCCCCTGCAATGAAACACAAAACAAGATCCATTCAGCCAAGCGGGAGGACTTTGGACAGAAGAGTCTATAATAAAGTAAGGGCAAACAGTTTATGGTGACTACTGACATCGTGTCACCTGTTCAACAGCTGAACAACTAACACACGCCGGCCATTATGACTGCTGTCACAGGAAACAGTGAAATGTCACAGACCCATGAATTAAAACCTAATTTACAATAAAAAAAAAAAAAAGATTATATTTTCCCCACTTGGGCTTTTTTTTTTTTAGTCTTTTTTCTCATTTATTTATTTGATGCATATGAGTGTTCTGTTTTCATGCACACCAGAAGAGGGAATCAGATTTCATCACAGACGGTTGTGAGCCACCACATGGGTGCTGGGAATTGAACTCAAGGCCTCTGGAAGAGTAGCCAGTGCTCTTAACCACTGGGCCATCTCTCTAGCCACCCTCCCCAAACATACACACTTGAGTTTCTGAGATAGGGTCTAACACTGCAGCATAAGCAGGCCTGGAATTCTCAAGATAACCCGGGCCGACCTCAGATTCCAAGGCAGTCCTCCTGCCTCCATTGACCACGTACTAAGATTACACGTGTGAGACACAGGTCTTGCTTAAAACATTTAAATATTGTCCCATCACACTTTTTTTTAAAGATTTAAAAAAAAAGGTTTATGTGTATGGGTGTTTTATCTACACGTATGTTCTGCCTACAGGTACTTGTGTGCCTGGTACCCTCAGAAGCCAAAACAGGGTGTTGAATCCCTCAGAGTTACAGTCAGTTGTGAGCCACCAACTCAAACCTGAGTCCTCTGGAAGAGCAGTCAGTCTCTTAACTGCTGAG
This sequence comes from Meriones unguiculatus, assembly GCF_030254825.1. Taxonomy (NCBI): domain Eukaryota; kingdom Metazoa; phylum Chordata; class Mammalia; order Rodentia; family Muridae; genus Meriones; species Meriones unguiculatus. The sequence continues at coordinate 6,078,992 of NC_083355.1, read as the reverse complement.
CCACCTCTCTGGCCCCAGAATCAGTCTTAAAAGCTTCCAGGACAGACTAGTAAACACAAGCGGCAGCATGGCGGCGCACACACAGTCCCCAGAGGTGAAGGCAGGAGGAGCACACACCATGCTCAGGGATGAAGGCAGGAGGAGCAGGGGTTCAAAGCAGATCTTGTCTACAGTCAGACTGAGCTATATAAGACCCCATCTCAAAAAGGTCCAAACAAATAAGTACTAAAGTCTAAACCTGAAATCTACCAAAACGTCCATTATACTTGCTTATCTCTGGTCATTCATTTTAGTTCCCTGTTGTAACAGTTTATAAATTCATATGATATGTGGAACTCAAAAGAAAAAAAAAAAGGGGCTGGTCCTGTGCCCTGGATTGGGAGGGATACCAAATAAAGGGTATGTAACTACAATCTCTGCCTAAAGAGTGAAGAAATGGACAAGTGTTAGATCAGGTAACACAACAGAGCACAGTTCAACCTTTTTTTAAATTTTTTATTTTTATTATTAGTTACATTTTATTAACTCTGTATCCCAGCTGTATACAGTTCAACTTTTGCTCCTGGAAGAAGAAAAAAAAAAAAAAGAAAGAAAAGAAAAAAAAGGAAGGAGAGACAGCCTCTGTGGAAGTGTGGCCTGCTGTAGAGCGGACGACAGTTCAGAGCCACTCGAGGACAGCAATAACCGGTATTGCTTACTGGCAGCCTGGTGAGGCATTTTCACGAGAGTCTGCTGCATGAGAAAACTGTGGGGTAGAGCTGCTCCCGACTGTCAGCAAGCAGCACCTAATCAAACAGCTACGATGCTCAAGTCACGTGATCAGACAATGAACAAGTGCAACTTAACATGGAAAGAGTGCTTTAAGAATTTCCTGCTAGGGCTGGAGAGATGGCTCAGTGGTTAAGAGCACTGTCTGCTCTTCCTGAGGACCTGGGTTCTATTCCCAGCATCCACACGGCAGCTCACAACTGCCTGTAACCTCAATTCCAAGGGATCTGACACCTTCACACTAATGCACATAAATTAAAATTAAATAAATTGTTAAACAGAAAAAAGAATTTCCTGCAGTGAGGGAGCAGCTTGACACACTGACATCTCACAGCTTATGCTGCTGCAGGAGACCTGAGCTACCCACGGTCTGGACTGTGGGAAGGGACAGGGTGCACCATGCGCACACAGGCAAACTCCTCCTGCGACTGCAGATCGACTGTAGAGCTGTCGCGATAAGGGATTCTGTAACTACAGAGAAGAACTCCCTGACCTCCTTGTTCTCTGCCTCCTCACTTTACTCCACATGGCCTCTAACCATAGTAAGTCTTCCTAGGAGGTCATCAATAAGGCCAGAATAGGGGCCAGGGAGATGGCACCGTGCTACCAAGCCAGTGAGCTGAGTTCTACCCTTGAGACTCACATGGTGGAAGGAGGGAACCTATTTCCTCACGCTGTCTCTACAGGTGCACCTCGGCACACACATACCCACATACAAACACACGTGAACACAAAATAAATAAAAACATTCCAAAAAAGAAGGGACTGGAGACCTGGCTCTGTGACTAAGATCACTTCCCGCTCCTCCAAAGGAACCATGTTCAGTTCCCATTAGTTTAGGTGGTTCATAACCACCTCCAGCAGAAACTCCCGCTCCAGGGGACCCAACACCCTCTTCTGTACTCCCTGGTTTAAAACAACTAACCCAAACTCCATACCCAAAATGGATGGGCTGAGATGGGGCTGTAGCTTAGTTATAAAGTTTTTGCAACAGCCCTGGGCTCTATTCCAATAAAAATGAAATAAAGCTGCATCTGAAAAGGGTGTGTTCTGTTATATGCAAGAATAAGCCTATAGTATGCCTGGCTTAGAGAGGAGAGACTGAGGTCAGTTATGTCAAAGAGCCCCCCTTAAAGGGTTTCTGCTGACCAAGCCCGACTCAATTCAAGCATCAAAATAACATTAGCTTATGTCATAAAATCAACTGAATAACTATGAGTGCACACAAAACACACTTGAACACACTTTGAGCCTAACAAGAAAGCACATTCACCAAATTTCAAAGTTTTTCTCATAAAATACTTAATATTTTACAAAGTGAAAAAGAGTAACTTTGCTGGGAGAATCTCCCAGCCTCCTTAATCAAAGACCACAACAGACCTCAGCATGCACACAAAGCATAACAAATCAGTTTTACTTCATATGCGTACGAGCGAGCACTCCTCGCCTGAATGACATCTGTGCACTGGACACATGCAGTGCTGGCAGGGGCCAATGGGGGCCATCACCGCCCTGAGACTGGACTCTACAGACAGCGTGTGCTATCTGGGGCTGGGAACCAAGCCCAGGTCCTCTGGTGCTTTCAACCGTGTAGCCACCCCTCCAGCCCCCATACAAGTTTAAACTTGGGATACATACCCTTTGAAGACTCAGCATCATGCCAGACTCTGTAGCCACACTTTCCAGTATAGCAGGGAAAGCAGGCAATTAGTGGAAGCAGCTATACTAGGAAATGCCAGTTATTGCCACACACCATGAGCAGGACACTGACCTGTACCGCTGGAAGTCTCCGTGCCGTAAGCCATGCTGCTGCTGGGACTCCTTAATGATCTGAAGAACTAGAGCCGGGATCAAGGAAAAGCTCACAGTAGTAAGAATCCAACAGGTCAAAGGCACACTACAGCCCTGTAGGAGCCCGCGCACGTTAACTGCGGGATTCTGGTGCGATCATTTTTCAACAGTTGTCTTGTCAAAGAACAAAGCTAAGTTTACAAAAAAAGTGAATGGTCCCAACTGTCATTATTTTCAGACAAGGGAGGACAGTGCTGATAGGGAGTCTGAAAGCCAGCAGGCTGAACAAAGCTGCTGTGCTCTAAACGCTGCCTCTGAGGTGTCCACCTGGACCTCCCACATCACTCACTCAAACAGACTCTGGTTATAAATGTCAGGTGCCAACTACACATCTATATGCCATCAGTGCTTGCCAAATTTAACTTTCCTTAAGAGCTGCAATGCTTCCAAAACCTGTAATCAGCACTTGCCAACCAAGATGAGACAACCTCCAGAAAAGATATTCAAGCTTTTCCTCTTCCTGGAGTTTAGAACAAAACTAGGGCATTCTAACATGTATTAAGAATGATACCACCAGAGCAAAAAGCAAAGCTACAAATCCACGAGATTTTTACACAAAAAGATGAATGTTTTATTTCAGGAATTCCTCTAACTCATCTCCATCTGATCTGTATCCCCGAAAGCCACAAGGGACTCCAGTAATGGGTGTATGCCTAAAATTTCAGCACTCAGAACGTACAGAGAGGAGGCGCAGAGTTCAAGGCTAGGCTGAGATAATACACAGCAAAATTTTGTCTCAAAAACACAAAAAATGGGCTGGAGAGATGGTTCAGTGATCAAGAGCACTTGCTGCTCTTCCAGAGGACCCAGGTTTGACTCCTACCACCCACATGCAGGCACACAACCATCTACAACTCTGAAGAGGGGGGATCCAGCCCTCTTCAGACCTCTGTGAACATCAGGCACACATGTGGTGCACATGTATACACGGAGGCAAACACATAATTTTTTTTTAAATTAAATATTTAAAAGAACACACAAAAACAAAAAAGGCACATACTACTATTGAAAACACGAATGATATATAAATAAAAGCTAGAGAATGATTCCTGAGGGCCGGGGAGATTGCTTAGGCGGTACAGGAATTTGCTATTCTAGCTTGAGGACACGAGTTGGGATTCCCCAGAACCCATGGTCATATCCTGTGTATTTGGAATCCCACACTTGAGGAGGCAGAGACAGAAAGATCCCTGGGGTCTACTGGTCATCCACTCTAGCCCAGGTAGTGAGCTCCAGTTTTAATGAGAAACTCCGCTCAAGAAGGTTTAAACCAGGAAGGCGAGTTGAGCTCTGACCTGCGCACACAGCACCGGCGCCTGCACCCACACCACTACGCGGACTCGCACACCCGAAAGAGTAATTCCTCCAGCTCCAACAAGATAAAATGCCTACCAGATCCACTTTGAAAACTACACACATGATATTAACAAATTAAAGTAATTTATATTCAAAACAGACAAGCAGCTTTTCCGGGGAGCACTCTACCTCCACTTTCAAAGCATCTAGCTGTTTTATTCACCAGTTCCCGACAGCTGTCCGGCAAGAGCCCTACACTGAAATGTTAAGACCGCAATTTTCCTCTCCACAGTCCAGTGGCTCACTGTACCAATCAGGAGCTCCGCGGGGTGGCTAGAGTGTCAATCCTGGCTCAGCCCTCAACTGGACATCTGAGGGGCAACAGAGGGAAGCTGCCCAACATCTCTACAACCACTTGGGGGGAAAGCTCGGAAGGAGAGGGGCTTGCAAGGAAAGAGCGGGCGAGAGGCCAGCCCTGGACCCGTGAATGCCAAAAGTGAAGAAGCAAGAGAAACTGCACGCCTCGACCTCCGCAGCCCGGGTGCCAGCACCCGCTGCCTCTCCCGCCCCCAGCCCTCCAGATCGACACGTAGTCATTGCGAGTTAGGCCACTGTTCCAGGATACTCTCCAAACTCAGGCTGTCCCCCAGTTCTTTGTTTGCCTTCGATCCGGCTGAAGGGCGTTCGTTTTCTTTATTCTCGTCTCCTCCGGCAGCGCGTCCACCGCTCCCTCCACCGCCGCCGCCGCCGCCGCCGCCGCTGCTGCCACTGCCACCACCACCGCCCGGGACTTGCTTCTCAGCAGCCATCTTGCCCCTGCGCCGCAAAGCAGGACGGGATGGAGGAGGCGAGACGAACAGCGGTGGGAGAGAGCGGCACCTTGCCGGCCGGGCCGACGGTACACTGATGGACTCGGCCGCGGACCAGGTCTTCCAAAGCCTGGCGAGGGTTGGCGTGCGCCTGCGCGTCCCGGGCTGAGCCGGTGGCTTGTAGCTAGGTCCCGGAGTTCCTGAGGATTAGCCCACCTCCTAGTCCGCCAACCGTAGGAGGACTAGAGAAAGACGCCCGCGCACATCATGGTTTCCTGCACCCAGGAGGTGGTAGCGGGCGCCTTTAATCCCAGTACTGGGGAGGGTGAGGCTGGAGGATTGCCTCAAATTCGAGGTCAGTCTGGGCTGCACAGACCGTATTTCAGAAAAATGGAGGTGGAGGGGGAGCGAAAGCCTAAACACTTTGGAGTCCTAATTGTAAATCATTTTCAACCAGGGGGAAAAGAGGTTTCCCATTCTAGGGAGCGCTTGGTTTGTATGTAATCGCTCCTACACATTTTTCCCCCCTGAGGTTGGTGGTGAGAAGCATGGCCCTTACTCGTAAGGACCTTGAAACCCGTGGCTTTGTCTAGATTGTGTGACCATCTGGTCAGTCTAAGGGTGACGTGTAGGAATCTTTGTGGTTGGGCGCTCCAGGAGTCTCAATCCTGAGGCTTTGGGACTTATGCCAATCATTGTGGGTGCAGAGATCCCTGGGCAAGTAACTCAGTGTCACTCTGAACCCGTTTCCTCATCTGTGACATGAGGAAAATCACTTACAGTGGATACTAGAATGGGCATGGTAGATCATACGTATAACACCAGTATTTAGGAGACCGAGGAGGACGGTGTTGAGTTCAAGGCCAGTTTTGGCTCCATACTTACATTTGAGGCCAACCTAGGTAAAAAGAGGTCCTGTCTCGAAAAGGCAAACCTGACAGGGGTGTATTGGAAGTTTTGATGTTTTTAAAAACTCAGTTTTGTGCCGGGCAGTGATGGTGCACGCCTTTAATCCCAGTACTCAGGAAGAGGCAGGTGGACCGATGTGAGTTCGAGGTCAGGCTGGTCTACAGAATGAGTTCCAAGATTGCCAAGGCCACACAGAGAAACCCTATCTCAAAAACAAAACCAAACCAAACAAACTCATTTATGTAAACGTGTTTTTGTTTTAATCCCAGGTGTGGGGTATGGGCTACTTTACATTGTCCATAACAGCAGATTATTTGCCTTGTGCAGGTTCTGAGAAGGGCATGGTCTTTGCTAGTTTAATTCTGAGGATTCTAGAGAGGGAATAAATGCCAGAACCAAGAAAGAGATGGGGGCGGGGGGTTCTGAGAAAGAAGAAGGAGGCTGCTTCTCCCCACTGCTGCTCCTGGTTGCTGTTGATGCAGTTTGATGAGAACTTGGAGATACCTGAAACGATTGGACTTTCCCAAGGAACTATGTCCCTAACCATCAGGAAGTAGTAAAGAGACCTACGCTGCCCCTCTCCCCTCTATCCTTCTTTCTCTCCCTCCTAGTGTTAGGGGCTTGGAAAGTATTAGGCTGGATAAAGGTTGGAAGGGACGTAGAGGTAAGAACCCCAGTAAAATAGATATTAAAAAATATACACAACAGGGGAGATGGATCAGTGGGCAAAGCAATTGTTGCATCAGCCAGGTTCAAGTTAAGACTGAACCCATGCAAAAACCCAGACACAGGTGTGTGCGTCTGGAACCCCAGCACTGCTTTGGTGAGATGTGGAAACAGGAGAACCTCACCTCAAAGTTCAGAGGCCGACTCCTGTAGAGTATGTAGCTCAGGAGCAAAAGGAACAAGAGAGACTGGGCCTGTGGTTAAGAGAATACTGGTCGCTCTTTCGAGAGGATCTGGGTTGTTTTCAGCATCCACCTAGAGGCTCACAGCCATCTGGGACTCCAGTCTCAGGGGCTCCAACCCTCTTCTGCTGTCCTAGAGCACTACACATATGTGGTACACAGACACACATGCAGGCAGAACACTCATTTACATAAAAATGAAAATGAAGGTTAGAATTTTTGAAAACATCCTAGTAAGGGAAACAGGAACTGTCTCTGACATGAATTCAATGGCTGGCTCTTTGACACCCTCCCTCCCCTCTCCCCCCCCAGGGAGGAGCAGCCTTGCTAGGCCACAGAGGACATGGCAGCCAGTCCTGAAGAGGCCTGAAAATCTAGGATCAGATAGAAGGGGATGCCCTCCCCTATCAGTGGACTTAGAGAGGGGCAGGGAAGAAATGAGGGAGGGAGGGTGGGGTTGGGAGGGAATGAGGGAGCGGGATACAGCTGGGATACGAAGTAAATAAACTGTATCTAATATAAAAAAATAAAAATTTAATTAAAAAAAAAAAGAATTTTTGAAAACAAAAAGAGAGCCGGACTCTGACTCAAGAAGGTGGAAGGCAAAAACTAGCTTCCAAAAAGTTATCCTCTGCCTCCCACCCACATGCTGAGTGGTGGAGCATGAGCCTGAATGTACACACACACACACACACACACACACACACACACACACGAGTGCTCTCACGCATAAAACTAAACAACAGTCCATCGAGATGGGTCAGCAGGTAAAAGGACTTTCCAGGTAAGGACTTTCCAGGTAAGTGTAATGGCCTGAGTTGAACCCCCAGAACCCAAGGACAAAGGAAAAGAACCAACTTTCAAAGTTGTCCTCTGACTTCCACAGGAATCTCGTGTTACACTTTTAAAAAGCACATGTAAATAATGTCTTAGAGTTAACTGATGTGATAAAGCATCACGACCAAAAGCAACTTGGAGATGAAAGGGTTTGTTTCACCTCACAGCTCTCAGATAACAAATAGCCTGTCACTGAGAGAAGCCAGGACAGGAGCTCAAGGCAGAACCTGGAGGCAAGAACTCAAGCAGAAGCCATGGAAGAGCACCGGTCCCTGGCTCGATCATCTCTTCTACAATCCAGGACCGGGACCACCTCCAGTGACCTGGTCCCTCCTGCATCAGTCATTAATCAAGAAAAATATCCTGCCAGGCTCGGTGGCGCACGCCTTTGATTCCAGCACTTGGGAGCAGAGGCAGGCGGATCTCTGTGAGTTTGAGGCCAGCCTGGCCTACAAAGCGAGTCCAAGACAGCGAAGGCTACACAGAGAAAAACCCTGTCTCAAAAAACAAAACAAAACCCAAATAAATAAAAACATTGTCTTCCAAGCTTGCCCATAAGCTAGTCTTCGGAGGCATTTTCTTAATTAAAGTTCCCTTTATCTACATATATCTAGGTTTGTGTCAAGTTGACAAAAATCAACCTTCATACATAATAATAAATGTAAGTATATATATTAAAAACAAGCAAATTGGGTGGTAGTTGGGCATGTCTTTAATCTCAACACCCAGGAGACAGAGGCAGGCAGATCTCTGAGTTTGAGGCCAGCCTGGTCTACAGAGTGAGTTCCGGGACAGCCAGGACTATATAGAGAAACCCTGTCTCCCAAAAAAAAAAAAAAAAAAAATTCTCTTAAATATCCATCACAGTTAGATGGAAAATGGTACCCTGTATAAGCTTGTGCTGTGATATTACTTGGCCATAAAAAGAAAAGGAATACTGATTATGCTGTAGCATGGGTGAGCCTTGAAGATACTGTAGTAAATAGTAGTGGAAAGGAGGCAGGTGCAAAAGGGCTCGTATTTTATGATTCTGTTTGTTTGAAATGCCTGGATTTGGAAAATACATAAATCAGAAAGAAGAAGAGTTGCCAGAGGCTAAGGATGAAGTGGCTGGATTTAGTAAAGTGGAGAGAGAAACGTTTAAAACATGAGGCATTCCATCACACACGCCACACATCAGGGTGGCTTCTTTCCCAAAACAAGAGAGGAACGTATGGGTGAGTGTGATGATTGTCACCCAGCTCCCAAGAATATACCAAAAAACAAGCAAGCACTTTCAGTGAGTATGGGGTGAGCCTGTGAACTGTAGTTAAAAAGAGAGGTCGGAGAAAGAAAGAACAATTATGTTAGTATTCTAAGGAAAGCCCTTCAGAACCCCTCATTGTACTAGGCTACACGCCACTGCCCTTATGGAAAACACAGGGCCAGGGATGCTGCTCAGTTGAAGTGCTTCTCTGGCATGTATGAAGTCTTGGGTTCAAGCCCCAGCAACACATAAAGCAGCCTGAAATCCTAGCATTTGGGAAGTAGAGGCAGAAGATCAAAAGCTTCAAGGTCTTTGGCCACATAGTAAGTTCCAGGCCAGCCTGGCTACATGAGACCCTGTCTTAAGAAACAAAGGTAGGGCTAGAGAGATGGCTTGAAGTTTAAGCGTACTTGTTGCTCTTGCAAAGGACCCAGGTTCAATTCCCAGTACCCACCTGATGGCTCACAACCACCAGTTCTAGAGAACCCAGTGCCTTCTCTGCCCACCACGGGCAGTAGGTATGTGGTGCACACACCTACTCAGGCAAAACCCTCACACATAAAATGATTAAAAAACTCTAAAAAATAAAAAGCGTGGCTGAAGCTATGGCTCAGCAGTTTGGAGCACTGCTGCTCTTGCAAAAGACCTGGGTTCAATTCCCAGAACCCACATGACAGCTCACAACTGTAACTCCAGCTTTAGAGGATCTGACACCCTCACACAGACATACATGCAGGCAAAACACCAATGCACATAGAAATAAAAATAAAATTCTAATTTATAAATAAAAGGTGGCCAAGGTTAAAAATATCAGGCTAGGCATAGTGGTACAGGCCTTTCGTTTTAGAACTTGGGAAGCAGAGTTTTTTTTTTTTTTTTTCAGGTGTGTGGTAGAGACACAAGCCTTCAGTCCCAGCACTCGGGAGGCAGAGGCAGGTGGATCTTTGTGAATTCAAGGCCAGCCTGGCCTACACAGTGAGCTCCAGGACAGGCAGGTTTACACAGACAAACCCTGTCTTAGAAAAACAAAAACAGGGGCTGGAGAGATGGCTCAGAGGTTAAGAGCATTGGCTGCTCTTCCAGAGTTCAATTCCCAGCAACCACATGGTGGTTCACAACCATCTGAAATGAAATTTGGTGCCCTCTTCTGGAGTGCAGGTGTACATGCAGACACACATTGTATACATAATAAATAAGAAAAAAACATTTTTTTCAGATTTTTTTCATGAACATGAGTGTTTGTGTGTCTGGGCACCAAGTGTGTGCAGCACCCTCAGAAGTCAGAGAGAGCATCAGATCCCCTGAAACTGGGGTTCCAGATGGTTGGGAGTCACTCTGTGGGTGCCGGAAGCTGAACCCAGGACCTCTGCGAGAGCAAGTGCTCTTAACCACTGAGGCGTCTCTCCAGCCTCATGATTTTTTTAAAGGAAGTCTTGCCCTCCCCTCTTGTTACTTTTCTTGCTTATTCAACTCGGCCATCCCAGCCGTGGCTTAGGGACACAACCACACTGCCCCATTATGGCATTTTTACTCCTGTTCCCTCGCTATGTGTCGTCTCCACCAACCCTCAAGTTCAGGCCGGCTCTGAACTTCTGGACTCAAATGGTCCTTCTGCCTTGGACTCCTAAGTAGCTAAGACCATAGACGTATGTTGCTACATCCACCTAATTTTTTTTTTCTGCTCTAAGGATATGGCTCGACGGTAGAGTGCTTTCCCAGCATGCCTGGGGCCCTGGATTCAACACCCAGGGGACACACACATATTGACAACTAATGTTACATTCTTTTTTCTTTCTTTTCCCCCTCTCTCTCCCTTTCTTATTCTTTGACAAGGTCTTTCTTTGTAGCCCAGGCTGGCCTCTAACTCACAGACAGGGGTCCACCTGCCCCTGTGTCTGGGGTGCTGGGATTAAAGGTGTGCACCACCACACCTGTACATCCCCAGCCCTCTTAAGACAGGGTTTCACTGAGTGGCTCTGGCTGGTCTCGAACTCACTCTGCAGCCCAGGCTGGCTTTGAACTTGCAGTCCTCCCAATTCAGCCTCCAGAGTGCTGGCATTGCAAGTCTGAATCAACAAGCCCAGTTTTAGGAAAAGAGTATTCATGGCTCGGATCTGAATAGGTTAGTAGATTTGACCCATTGATAAACATGTTGTTACACCTCCCTCTATTTGGTGTGTGTGTGTGTGTGTGTGTGTGTGTGTGTGTGTCTGTGCCTTTGGGGGTGTTGCGCACCTTATTTATGCAGGAGCCCATGTTGCAGAAGAGGGTGTCAGGTCTCCGGGAACTGGGGTTATGGGGAGTTGTGAGTGCTGACGTGCCGGTGCTGGAAACCTGTCCTGGGTCCTCTGCTAGAGCAAGTGCTCTTAATGGCTGAGGCTTGTTCCAACCCTTTTAGTATTTCTTATGTCATACTGCTTGAAGGCAGTTTTTCCATGCTGTTCCATCCCAGACAAGGGGGGTTGGGGTCACAAACAGGCGGACAATAGTACTTATTCAGTGAACTTCTGGGTTAAAATGGAGGAAAAACATGTAGTGGATGAAGAAAAGGGGGGTTGGAGAGATGGCTCAGAGGTTAAGAGCCCTGGCTATTCTTCGAAAGGTCCTGAGTTCAATTTCCCAGCAACCATATGGTGGGTCACAACCATCTATGATGAGATCTGGTGCCCTCTTCTGGCGTGCAGGCACACATGCAGACAGAATATTGTACAGATAATAAATAATCTGAAAAAGAAAGAAAGAAAGAAAGAAAGAAAGAAAGAAAGAAAGAAAGAAAGAAAGAAAGAAAGAAAGAAAGAAAGAAAGAAAGAAAGGGAGTAAGATGAAAATTTCCATTTTGGCTTGGCGTGGTGGTGCATGGCTATAATCCTGGCACATGGCTATAATCCTGGCACCACGGAGCCTGATGTAGAAGGGTTGTGAGTTCAAGGCCAAGTTGAGCTTGACAGACACCCCGTCTTCAAACAAACAAAAAACCAAAACAACAACCAAAGCACGCTCGCCTTTCTTCCCTCTTACGTTGGCTCTCTGGAGTTTAGGTGTGGAAGGTTGCGGTGTTCCAAGGAATTAGAGCTGGGAAGAGGCGTAGAAAGAACAGCCGACTGTCCTACTTTGCTACTTGTGTGTTTTGGCGGGGGAGAACCAACCGTGGCACCTGTCCCCGGTGTCAGCCCCCTCATTCCGGGTAGTGAGGTGGACCTCTCAAAGGCGCCCCGCGTCCCGCGGGCACCCGGGGCCCTCCATCACTCCGGGGACAGTGTGACAAGCCAGCGAGCGGACTCGGTTTAAAGTCGTCTCGTTCCAGGACGAGAGGAGCCAGGGTCACCCGACAGCACCTCTGCAGGCAGGCCGCAGCGGGGAACCGTCCCTCGCTCCTCCTCCCGTCCCCCGCGCGCCCCTGCTCTGGCTCCTGGGGCTCTGCAGAGTCTCGCCCGGGCGCTGCAGCGAGAGAGCTGCTCGCTCACCAGGACCGGGACGGCCGGCTGCGGGAGCCGGGGCAGCGTCCGCTTTGCTTGACATCATGAACGGATCGGGCGGCCAGGGGGTGGGGGACACGAACCAGGAAGGCGACGGCGGCTGGCAGCCCGAGGCGGTCCTCGTCCCCCTGCTGTTCGCGCTCATTTTTTTCGTGGGCATCGTGGGCAACGCTCTGGTGCTGGCGGTGCTGTTGCGCGGCGGCCAGGCGGTCAGCACCACCAACCTGTTCATCCTCAACCTGGGCGTGGCCGACCTGTGCTTCATCCTGTGCTGCGTGCCTTTCCAGGCCACCATCTACACCCTGGACGGCTGGGTGTTCGGCTCGCTGCTCTGCAAGGCCGTTCATTTCCTCATCTTCCTCACCATGCACGCCAGCAGCTTCACGCTGGCCGCCGTCTCCCTGGACAGGTGAGCGAACCTTCTCTTGTGTTTGAGAACTGGGTTCCAAGGCAGGGGCTTGGGCTGGAGCCGCAACGCAGAGACCCAGGAGGGATGCGCAGAGTGGGTGAGGACAGCGAAATCCCAAAGGGTCCCGAGGCCCTGAAACGCAAGCGGGAGCGAGAAGGAAAGGGATTAAGAGTCGGGGACTAAGAGTCCCCACATTAACTAGGTCCTTGGACCTCGACGGCTGGAGAGAGCAGCTCCCCGGGGTCTTCACGTTATTATTGCTTGAGCCAAATGCCTCCTCTATGAAACATTACCGTGCTCCACCGAGGCGCTCGAGCTGGAGTAGCAGATGGCAACTGAGCGCAGGGAAGCGCCTGCTTCTCGGTGCCAAGCTCAGGACCCGCACGGTTGTCTGGCGCCTTAGGCTTAGCACTGGGCTGTGCTTCGGGAAGATCCCTGCTGAAGTCCAGGAGAGAGTGAGGGAGGGCTCCTGGCTGCCCCAGAGCTCTCCAAGCCAAAGCTGCCAGGCCAGAGAAGCCAGCGTTTGATGCGCCCCTCCCTAGCTAAGCAACGGAGAAAGAGAAACTTCCAGAAAGCTCCGGAGGGATCTTGGCGGAAAACGACACCAGGACAGGTCCAGGGGAGGACAGCCTTGCCCAGCTTCATTATTTCCCTCCCCTTTCCACAGCACCAGGACTTCCCCACAGAAGAGCAGTGGAGAGAGGGCGAGCTTCATTCTCCCCGCTTCCCGCTGAGTGCAGGTCCCCATTCTGCTGGGGACGCAGGGAACTTCAGTTTTCTTTTCTTTAGGAATTTCCTCGCCATACCTTGACTCAAGTCTTCTCCAGGTTGTCTGTTAGAGCCTCGGGCACTGGGGACCTGCCTCCCCCGGGTGTCCCTCGAGGATAATAATCACTGACCCCAGAAATCCAGGCAGATTTTCCAACTTTCCGCCTTCGGTGGTTTCGGGGTGCCCTTCTGCCTGGAGTAGGTTGGTGGCCACATTCCCAGGGACAGCAGAAGAATGGCCTAGATTTTCGCCATTACTGGGGCCGGATCCTGTCTCCATTCTTGGATCAGATGATCAAGCATCACGCACCGGCACTGCCCTCCAGACATGGGCCATATATCCTTTTGTTAGAGGCCCTTCTGGAGAGCCAGAGGAGGCTTGGTGGTGGGTAGCGGTGAAGACTCTCTTTCCTGACGCGCCCCACTGTCCCCGCAGGTATCTGGCCATCCGCTACCCGCTGCACTCCCGCGAGCTGCGCACACCTCGAAACGCGCTGGCGGCCATCGGGCTCATCTGGGGGCTAGCCCTGCTCTTCTCCGGGCCCTACCTGAGCTACTACCGTCAGTCGCAGCTGGCCAACCTGACGGTGTGCCACCCGGCGTGGAGCGCTCCTCGACGCCGCGCGATGGACCTCTGCACCTTCGTCTTCAGCTACCTGCTGCCGGTGCTGGTCCTCAGCCTAACCTACGCGTGCACCCTGCGCTACCTGTGGCGCACAGTCGACCCCGTGGCTGCGCCGGGCTCCCGGCGCGCCAAGCGCAAGGTGACGCGGATGATCGTCATCGTGGCCGCGCTCTTCTGCCTCTGTTGGATGCCCCACCACGCGCTCATCCTCTGCGTGTGGTTCGGCCGCTTCCCGCTCACGCGCGCCACTTACGCGCTGCGCATCCTTTCACACCTAGTTTCTTACGCCAACTCCTGTGTCAACCCCATCGTCTACGCGCTGGTCTCCAAGCATTTCCGCAAAGGTTTCCGCAAGATCTGCGCCGGCCTGCTGTGCCGTGCCCCGAGGCGGGCCTCAGGCCGAGTGTGTGTCCTGGCGCCTGGTAACCACAGCGTGACGGAACGCGAGTCCACAGACCTGACACACGTGAGCGAGGCAGCGGGGCCCCTTGTCGCGGCATCTGCGCTTCTTAGTGCAGAGCCTCCAGTAGAGCCCTCGGCCTGCTAAAGGCTCAAAGGGCAGCTGGGCAGTGTGAACTGAGGACACCCGGGCTATGTCTGAATGTTAAAGAGTTGCAGCCAAGGACTGAGGATTGTGGGGCATGTCCTCGAGCCGACTGCTAGAGTGGTGACATATGCCTTCAATCCCAGCACCTGGGAAGGGGAAGCAGGAGGAGCCAGAGCTAAGTCAGCCATGGAGTTTGAGGCCTGCTTCAACTACCAGAGATCCATTTTGAACAGTAATAAAAAAAAAAAAAAAGTTATAAGGCTTAAACCATTTCATATGCTGTGATGCATGTGGGGTTTCTGCCAGGAAGCCCCAAACCCCAGGGTTAAAAGCCTGGGGTTTGCAGGGCCTGGGAGGCTTCTCACAGCCTCTCCTAGCAGCTATGGGGTCCGTGATGTCCGCTAACCATCAGCCACCTTGGGTGACCAAGAGAAGCAACTCATTTGAGTGGGTTGAAGCTGACTCATGGGCAAGAGGCGTTACCGGCGTGTGTTTCCGGTTTACCCATGCACAGGCCCAGGAGGGCTCTCATCGCCTTCCTGCCCCTGGGGCCTCTTTAAGTCTGAGCAGCCTCATTAGCACTTCACTCTTGGCCTCGCAATTGCTTCCCTGCCTGCAGCTGGGCAGGGTCAAGCACCCAGCATTTTAGTTCTTGCTTGGGGTCAAAAAGTCACCTTCCAGCAGGTTACAGTCCTCATACACGGCAGAGATTGCTTCCCTAAGCGCCTCTGGGTTGGGGCTAGCTAATTTGGCAGAACAGGAATGCCCCAGGTTTCACTAAGGAGCTGGTCTCTTATCTATACCTGAGTTTTTGAGCCAAGGCACTTTACATAAAATCATGACAGAGTTTAAAGAGTAGCAAGGACAAAGATGTCCATAACTCACATCATGGAGTGGCCTGACTTTGGCCAAAGACACCGCTAAAGCACAGGGCCTGCACCCCATCCCCAATTATAGCCATGCAGAAGAGACGAAGCTGGGCTGGAGAGATGGCTCAAGGGTTAAGAGCATGGCTGCTTTTTCAGAGGCCCTGAGTTCAACGCTCAGCAAACACAGGGTGGCTCACAACCATCTATAGTGGGATCTGACGTCCTCTTCTGGCCTGCACCATAGTGCACACAGAACACTCATAAATACATACATAAAATTTGAAGAAAGAGAAAAACAAAGGCTTGCCTCACAGCGCAGCGTTTCAGGTGCTGAAGCGAGCAAGCAAGGACATGTAGGCAGGTTCGGTGGCTGGGGATAGCCCTGAGCTTTGCTTCTGGGTGTTCATGGAACGGAGTGGGAGGGGGCATGGAGTGGGAGGGGGCATGAAGGGTCGAGGGTGGAGTCCCTGCACAGAGCAGCTGCCTCCATGCCGTGGCTGGGTGGGCACTGAGTGGGCTGAGGGGCGGTTGTAGTTTAGGCCCTGCTGCTCTGCGCAGGCCCTCCAGGCAGACCCTGATGATGTGGAGCTCACTCCATGTACCCTTCCTCCAGCTCAGCACCAACAGCCCTGGTCCCAAGCTCCCAGCTACCCAGGGTTCAGCCATTGGTAGAGGGCTTAAGGTTTTAAGCAGTGGGATTTGGGCCCTGCAAGAAACCCGACCCCATCCATCAGCCTGGCCATCCTGCTTCGACCTCAGCTCACCCCTGGAATTTCGGGACCTCATCCGGACTCTGAAAAATGGGAGTGCAGCATGGCTTGTGCGCACGCAGGGCAGGTGTTTGTGTCCACTATGCTTAATGTGGTGAGCGCCCTGATGACGCAGGAAGGCAAAGGGCTCAGTGCTGAACTGGGGAGGGGGCAGGGAGGCCTTGGCTAGTGCCTGGGTTTCCTGCTGCCTATGACAGTGGTGCTCCCCTCCCTGAGGACATCCTGAGGTCACTGTGTCCTCTGTGTTGATGCTAAGGCTGGCGTGTACCTGTGGGAGGTGGGGAGGGAACACACTCAGGCGTCAGCCCTTACCGACATGCTGAGTTTAAGGACACACACATGTGGAGGACGAAGCCTCATTTGTGTCCAGCCCTGGCTGGATGCTTGTCTAGCCTGAAATGCTAGTGTGCACCCCTGGCAAATAGTCACACTGCCCTGGGAGCCACTCTGGACACCCAGCTCTTCCCACAATCCACTGGCGGTCCAGGAAGTGTGCCGCGGGAATTTCAGGAGCACTCTGTACACAGCCCTCCGCCCCATCTCCAGATGCCTTCTTAGGCAGTATTTCCCCCCGGTGGCTACCACAGTTGCATGTGCAAGAATCTCTCTACCAGAACCCTGGTGGGGCTGGCAAACATCGGGGTGGGTCTCCCTGTCCCGGTACAAGAATTGCCTGGGCTCTGCCCATGGCACCTCTCCCTGGGTGGACCAGAAGGACCAGGATGGCCACATGGAGTTAACCTGGTCCTAACCTCAGAGACCAACTGCGACTTCGAGCTGCTCCTTTTCCCCGGGGACTGTAGCGACTGTAGCCTCAGTCTCTCCTCTTCAGCAACACTGGTGCTCAGAGCCTGGGTGGGATGTCAGAGAGGAGCCTGGTCTCCAGCCAGTCCAGCATAGGGGTCTGTAGGCTATGAGGCCAGTATGCGCCCCTCCGCCACAGCCCGCTCTTAGGGCAGCTGAATGGAGCACAGAGCAGCACAGACTCCTTCTCCTGCCACGTCAGTCCATCTCCAGTCTCCCTAGGAGGATCTTCACAGTCCCCCTCCAGTGACACAGCTGCTCCATAGCAGCTGGCTCCGGTCACTTCAGTCTTTCCTCCCAGAGGAACTGCTCTCCACAGCTGGGCCAGGGGTGACAGACCCAGAGGCTCATTCCCAAAGGCAGCCGCTTCTGAACAAACCCACCAGAGGCTGAACTGGCAAAGCGCCCCAGGAAGCCTGCAGGGCACCTCATGGACCCTGATGTTTCTAGTGTGAGAGTGCACAGAGATGAACCTGCAGTTATTTCCCTGCCATGAAACTGCCAAGTGCATTTATTGCCACAAGGAAAATTCACCTCTAAGACCCCTCTTTACCTGGAGGCCATCTGATGTGCTTCCAGAGGCCGGGAACCCATGGATTAGCTCCCCTCCCAGCTGCCCCAGAGGCCATCAGAACCCAGCAGCTGCCTAGTTTACCCTTTTGCAGCCCCTCCCTTTCAGTCCCCTGTGTGGACTCACGAGAATGTGAGTGTCAAGAGAGGATGCCCAGCTCATGACTTGGAGGCTCAGGTCCCACTCCAGCAGCCCATGCCCTGTTTCTAGGAGCCAGGGTCTACCTGGGAAGAGCTGACAGGGTCTGGCGGAGGGAGGGGCATGATATACACCCAGAGGCACTGCGATCTCTCTGCTGCCTGCTCCCTCCACATCCCAGGAAATGCCTCTTTTTCCTTCTGGCTCAAGTCCATCCTGGCACTGTTGGTTCCCAGGTAGGCACTGCTGTGAGCTGATGTGTATGAGGGTCTCTTGCCCCTTCGAACCTCTGAGTGCATTGTCTACGTTGGTCACCTTGTCTCCCACTCCTCCCCAGTGCAGGCTCTGCTCAGTTCTTCTTCCCATAATCCACTGCTCAGGAAGCCCTGTTCCCCCTCCCCCTCCACAGGTCAAGCCCAGCCCAACCCCCTTCCAGTTTACTTCTTCACCTGCTGCTGCTCTTCCTGAGCACCGAGGCTGCTGTCCAGACACAGCCCCATGCCCAGAGGGAGAACCCTAGACCTGGTAAGGAAGGTAGGCAAGGGCGAGGCCCATCCTGGTAGTGGAGGGCCACGAGGAGTGGAGCATCGGAGCAGACTTTACACAGCAGAGGGATAAACTGCAGCCACAGCTGCGTTAGACTTGGGTGGTGAGGTGCTTAGGCACTCAGCGTTTACTTGAGCTCTGGGCCTCACTTGCCCTTCACAGGTAGAAGCAGCTCTGAAGCACCTACATGGCCCTGGGGAGAAGCTCATGCCTGACAAAGTTCTCTCAGGGGTGTTTCCTCCACTGAGGGAAGCGCAGGCTGTGAGAGCCCCTGGGCTAAGAACCCCTGTCTTTCACCATTCTGCTCTGGGAGAACATTCTGGGGCAGCCAAAAACAGGTCCTTTCCCTGCCCGCAGCTCCCGGAGGGGGGAAGAGTTCAAGGAGGGACTGGGCCACAGCCGCTGACCACACCTTCTTGCTCACGCATGTGGCCAGCATAACCTGCAGTCCACTGGTGTACGTGGCCAGTCTGGATGTGAGCACGTGTGAGTCTCACATCCCAGCCCCCGGCAAGGGAGCCTCACATGAGGGACAGCCTGGTCTGTAACAGGGTGGGGCACAGGCCCCATAGCTACGTGAGAGCTAGGACAGTGTCGCCAGAGAGAAGGGTCAGCTCCATTCTCTAACGGGAGGCTCGTGCGTCCTGAGCGCGCCCCTCTGTGTATGAAGACAAAACAAACCATCACCCGAGGGCATCAAAAGGGTCTGCCCTTCTCGAACACAGTCGTTCACTGTCATCCTAAGTAGTAGGGCCCAATTTTACACGCATGAGCCCCCTGTTTGCTCCTGAATTGTTCTCCTTTGTCCCCTAGTTCCCTGTCCCGCATGACTCAGCCTAAAGCTCCTGCAACCACTACTGCATGGCCTGGGCCAGCGAGCCCTGAAGCTGGTGGCCAGGAAACAGGTGCCCGAGCAGCTGGCACCTGGAGCAGCTGGCGGGTCAGCATTCCTCCAAACACTTCTCGAAGTGCGCGAGAGCCAAAGCGGCCAGGAACAGAGCACTCGTGCCTCCTGACACCCGGGGACTCCTGGGTGTGAGGACATGCCAGGGCCCAGGGCTGTGAACGCACTAAATCCAAGAGCAGGTCAGCCCTGAAGCCTCTGCTCCAGCTCTGCTGGCTGCAGTTCGGCCTCTTTTCTTGCGCCCATTCATATCTGGGCGGAAGGGAGCCCAGGGTGGAGCCTGCCACCCCATTCTTGGTAGCCACGTGGCAGCTGGGTCACCAGTCTCTGTCTTCTTCATCATCTCTTGCCTCAGAAGCCACCGCTGGCCCCTGCTGGACGCAATTCCTCGTGAAACCCAAGGCGGGAAAGGACCCTACACTCTGGGTGAGCGCTGTGTGACTGCAGATTGGGCTGCAGGGAAGATGCAAACACCAGGACTAGAGTATCTGGGGACAGCGCTCCCGGCTGGGGCACAAAGGTCTCTGTTCCAAAGGACTTCAAACTCACCCGGCTCGGAGGTATGTTAACACTGGTTTATCAGTCCAATGACATGTTAGTCCGGTGGAACTAGGCAGGAAGACTGGTGGGCTTACGCAGAGGTGTCGAAAAGGCGGTCGATCATGTCACCCACCTGCTCCACACGGTACTTGATATACTTCTCTGGGTTCTTGGTGAAGGGCACGCTGCCATACCTGACCAGGTACCGTGGTAAGAGGTCAAGGGGGAGGTCATCTCCACCCTCTACCTAAGGCTCCTCTGACATCGTGTTAAGGTGACACGGGTGCCCTGGATGAAGCCTCAAAGCCTGGGGCACCAAATGCTCTGTCCTACCCCATCACCCCTTTGCCTTCTTCCCTGAGGAAAAGAGCGTGAAGCCACCTGGGCAATGGAGGGCCCAGGAAGGGGACAGGCTCACCTGTGCAGAAAGGCCCCATAGGTCTCCTTGACGATGTTTTTCTGAGCCTGTCGAATCTTGTCCCTCTGCTCTGTGTCTGGAATGGCCCAGGCCTTCTGAATCTTGCACAGTTCTTCAAGACCATCATTGAATCCCTGGCCACCAAACGGTTAGGAAGAAGGAAAAAGAGACAAAAGCTTTGTGCCTCTGTTGCTGCCACTGCAGCAGCAGCAGCAATCAGGGGAGGGGAGGATGACACTCACCTTGAAACGTTCCTTAATCATTTGCCGCTCCTTGTCCCGGAGCTGGGGGTCCAGAGAGCAGAGGGAGGCAGCAGAGGAAGCTTTGCTTAGAGCAGAACCACCCGGTCCTCTCCTGCCCCAAGCACTGTGTGCCCTGCCCTCCTCTGCTGCCCTCGTGCCCTCACACATCTCTGTCCCAGAGAGGTCTTGCCCATCTTTCCTATGATGAAAGTATCACATCTGCCACAGGCCTTGGCTTTACCTTGACTCCAGGCTGGAACACAGGCAGATTCTTCTCTGTGATGTATTCGGTTACCTTTAACCAGCTGCCAGACAGCAAGCAGGGTGAGGGGACAGAGAGAGGGGCAGCTTCAGAGAGCTGCTTCTTCCCTAACGTCAGATAGCTTTGTTTTCAAACTCTCAGTCTGCTGAAGGTGGGGGCAGGAGGGATTCTCTGGGTCAGGAGTAAGCAAAACAACAGAGTCGCTCTCCTTGGGAACAGAAGATGTTTAAGCTGCTCGCTTTGACAATTAAGAACAGGAAGCAGAAGGCGCTCAATAAACTGAACAAATGCTGTCGACCGCAGTTCACATCAATATTGTGGCAAATTAAGACAGAGAAACAGATGGGGAAAGAGGGAGCAGAGGACAGAAAAACAGGACGGAAGTGGGAGACACTGAGAAAGGAATAGGCTGAGGAAAGCAGAGGCCAGAGAAATGCCCAGACCCTTTCCAAGCTCAAGGGCTCTCACAACCCCACTGCTCTCTAGGGTAAACATTGTTCACATCTTTGACAGTTCGCTCTTCAGCTATTCTTAGCCATGACACTTGGCAGACCACTCTGAGGAGGTTACATGGTCCCTGGGGGAACGGCTAACAAAGAAGAGGGAGCTTCTCCCTCCTCCCCATGACTCAGAGTTTAAAAACAAGCAGAGAGGGAAAATGCTAGGGGCTTAGGTCAGTGGCAGACCCCATACTGCCCTGGCTTTAAGCCTTAGCACAAAAAAACAATCCCCAAGGCAGGAAAACAGATGGCGAGATGGTGAACTGCCATCTTTAATGTCAGCCAGTAGCTGCGGACCTCACTCTGCAGGCCTGAGAAGGAAGTGGGGGGGGCTTCGGTGGGGAGCAGCAGGAGGCTGCCCGCTGCTTACCTGCGCTGGTAGGTCTGGATCTGCTGTTCAATGTGCTCCCGGTAGGAACGCTCAGCAGTCTTCTGGGTCACAGCCACTAGCTGGATCAGCTCCGACCTGAGGGAAAGGGGGAAGAGAAAAGGAACTCCTGGGACCCAGAAGGCATTGGCTTTGGAAGCAACACAGGAAAGGAGGCCTCCTATCCCAAACCTTCCTGAGCAGTGAAGTAGGTGCTGACCAAAGACACTGAGGCACACAGTTTAGGAGGCTGTAGATGGTACCTCTGGCCCTGGAGGGCAAAGGCTGCCGCGACTGCCCGGCCGAGGTGAGGCCACTTACTTCTCCAGGGACTTGAGGATGTAGTTGTAGTTGTTGTGCAGGAAGATGGCACTCAGCGCTGGGTCCTCATACACCTTGGACTTGCTCAGCAAGTTCAGCTGCAGGTTGCCCAAGACTTTGCCTATGCAGAAAGATGGGGTCACTTCCACCAAAGGGAGTGGTTAGCTAGGGCCTGCTAACCAACTCTTGACAACTGTTCCTCGTTCTTCTGACTTCCAGGTCTCTGAGCCCCCTTGGGTCCTGAACTGGAACGTAGGTTGCTATTCCAAGGCCAGGAAAGGGACCAGGAGTAGCTGGACAAGGGACGGGGAAGGGGGAGTAGGTTCTGCCAGTGAGACTCACAGATATAGGTGCTCAGCAGGCGCTTGCTGAACTCAGAGCTGTAGCTGGTGGCCGAAGAGCTGGTTTCTGAGAGAAAATGTGCTATTACTGCGGCAGCAATGGCCAAAGCCCTTCGATGGCCATCCCCACACCCCAGGGGCAGAGAAGGGAATGTTGGGACAGGCCCTGGACCTCGTTGGGCAAGGAGGACTGAAGGAAGAGCTCGAGCAAAGATGGCTGCCTGCTGAGCCGCAGGAAGCCCCGCTCTTGGACTCTCTGAATCTCAGGGCTGTCCTCTACAGCAATGGGTTAAGGAACCAGCCCATGAGAGCAGGTGGGCAGGTAGGGGAGCTGTGGGGTAGTAACACTTCCCAACCTTCCCAGGCTGGTCCCCAACATAGGATGGGTGGTATCAATTTCCCAACAGCAAGGTGTCTGGATGGGGTCACCCCGTATTTCCACCTGCTCCTCACAACCCCCCGTTACCCCCTGCCCCAGCACAGGGACTTGCTGATATATAACAGAAGGCCGAGGGGAGGGGCTAGACTGGCCCCTGGGTGTTCCTAAAGTGCTGGACCCATCAGGATGCTGCCTGGATAGGCTTAGAGACAAAAGGTAGCTATGAAGGGAGGAGGGGGAGAAGAGGGCACCCTTAATGAACTCATGCCCCTCTGCCCTGCCCCCAGTGGGTCCTGAGAGCTGGTCCCCTGGGAACCTCACCCACCGGGCTCTGGAGGGGAGGATGGGCTGGGGAGCCGCACTGCTTACCTCGGGGGTCTAAAGGAATATTGTATGTGTCCCCAAGAACTACGGAGTGACAGGCAGTGCACACAGAGGGGGAGGAGGGAGACAGAGGAGGGAGAAAGATGCACAGTGCAAAAAACAGGTTAGAAATGGCTGTGTCACCCCAAGCCAAGCAGACCTCTCCCCCATGACAGCAAGACACAGATAGCAGAACATACCAAGCCAAACTAACTCACGACCAAAGAACACAGTGCAAAGTGCAGCCCAAGAGCCCTCGCAGCTCCTTGGCTTCTTTTTCCCCAAATAAAAGCATATGGGAGGGCCTGAGGATCCCAGGGCTTAGAATGACCCAGAAGAGCACCCTTCCCTACATGCCAACCTCCCGAGCTCCAGACCCACCAAGGGGCAGTGAGGAGATGGAGTAACAGAACAGGCAGATGACACAGGAGCGAGTAAAGAATGCAGAAGTGGGGCCCAGCAGAAAGAGCCCCTGAGACCTGCGGTGCCCACCCCAGGTACTGCAGCCAAAGGAGTGAACACAGGGTTAGCATCCATGAGAATGCTAACAACCCGGCCCTCCTGATGTCCACTCTTGCAGAGTCCATGGGGCTTAGGCTGTCCCACAGGCCAGTCTTAATGCTGCTCCAGGGGCTGGAGAAGACCCCTCACCACACTCTACCCTCATCCAGAGCAAGTCAGTGCCCCCTGGAGGCCTAACTCCATGCCCCCGGCGGGAGGGAACAGCAGGCACGAGCAAGCCCAGCGCGGGAGCTGTGTACCTTGGGAGGCCAGCATGGCACCCGCTGTCTCCTGGAAGTCCAGAAGCTGCTGTAGGAAAAGGATAGCCTGGTGGAGAGAACACACACACACACACACACACACGCACACACACACGGGTCAGGGAAAGGCAATGGCTTCCCACACTTACCCCTCCCAACCAGCAGGGGAGTCTTATGCCAGGGGTCTGCACAGTGACAAGAGCAACTGGGAGTTTCAGGTGGCATCTCTGGACTCTGGCTGTCTGCGAAGCCAGCTCTTTCCCACCCACACTGCACAGAGGAGCTCTGGGCCAGGCTGGGCTCCCACTGCTGCTATACCCCCAGAGCCTGAGCTGGCATGCTCCTTCCCACCTCTCCAGCACTGTTTGCGTGGCACCTACATTGCTTGTGAGCTCATGAACAGTGCCATCCTTAGGCATGTTGTATTCCTTGTCTGGATCATTCTGTGGAAGGAAAAAATACAGCCTCTGGTTCACCCTGAGCCTTGGTCAGCCTGTTTATGGCGCCACCTGCTGACACAAGGGTGCCAGGATGCCCCTCAGCCTCAGAAGCAAGCAAGCCCTTAGAGGGCTTCAGTGCCTGGGGAAAGTGAAGGGAAAGGGGAGCAAGCCGGGCCTGGTGACGGGGAAGGGGAACAAGTCAGGCCTGGAGAGGGGAAGGGGAGCAAGTACCTTGATGTTGTCAGCAAAGTCTTCTAGAGCTTTGGCCCCAATGGTCTCCATGGAGGTGATAAGGCCAGGCAGCTTGTTCTTGGTACTAGCTGCTGTGCCCTGAGGAAGAACATGGCTGACACACTCATCAGAGTCCGGTCACTGCCTCTCCAGTAAGCCCTAAGTGTAACTCCTAGCTCCTCCCCAACACTCACTGTGGAGACTGCATCCTCCAGGTCAAGATCATAGCTCTTGTCACCATGATTTGTCTAAAGCCCCTTGGGAGGCACTCAGAAGAGAGGTAAAAGAGCATGGAGTGTTTCCCAGAACGGAGTAACGGGAAGCCGTGTGAGAAAGGCACTCAGGGCCTCCCAGCCCACATACCTGGAGCACCTGGTCAAACTCAGGCTTGGTCTGTTTGAGGTGCCGCAGTATGGGGAAGACTGTGAGCACCGTGGAGAAATCATGGCGGATGATGGCTTTCCTGGCAGCAGACACAATGTTCTCTCCCTCAAGCATCAGCCCATCCAGTGCATCCTGGAAGAGGGACAAGGACCCTGCTCAGGCAGGGGCAGAGCAGAGTTGGTTCCTAGGGACAGTGGGGGCACCCTGTGGGGCATGAAGGGGAGCCAGTATGGTGTGAAGGGTTGGGGAGGGGACTACACCAAATAGAGCTGAGGGCTTAAGGCAGCAGGCCCGCCCCCAACCTCTCGGTTCTGCGGTGAGTGACAAGGGTCAGTGCTCGGAGCTGTAGGGTGTGGGAGGGCCAAGACCTGGATCAAGGAGTCAAAGGTTTTCTTCTGATGGTGCTCAGGGATGATGCCTGTCAGCAGCTGGTATTCACTCTGGGCCAGCTTGACAAAGGCGCTGACACAGTGTATGTAGGCGTCAGTCTCCACATCCAGCATGTCATCTCTCCCTAGGGGACAGCGGTGCCCCTGAGTGGCTGGTCTGGGAGAAACCACTCACTCTGCTGGGGGTACAAGTCTCCCCAGCCCCTGGGCTGAGCCCAGACGGGCAGTAAATGGGAAGAAGAGGACCATACTGGTGGGAAGGCACACCTGGGAGATCAGGTGCAAACATTGTCCTGGCATCATTTTCAACTTAGCACAGGCAGTAGTTATGTCCTCAGATCAAACACTGGAGGTGGTGGGAGAAAGCTTGAAGGAAGGAAAATTCCTAAACCAACTTTCTGCGTAAGCTTGTCTGACCCCAGGTCTGAGGACTCTGAACTGCTTGGAAGATGGAGGTCTAGGATGGGCAGGTGGCAGTGTCCACTTTAAGGAAAGAGTCACTGTAGTTCTCAGTCTGGGAGATGTGGTTCCTATGAAGGTCATTAGCAGTGTCATCGGGCCCTGAAAGTGTAAGGGAGTGGTGGGCAGTGTCATCGGGCCCTGAAAGTGTAAGGGAGTGGTGGGCTATGGTCTGTGAGGATAGCTGGTGTGTGTATGTGTGTGTGGAGAGGGCTAATTCCAGGAAGAGGCCAAGTGTAATGTACAACTATGATTCTACCAGCACTCAAGCGCCTGGGGTGGGAACACTGAGTTCAAGGCCAGGTTGGGATACACAGTGAGACTTTATCTCAACAAAAAGAAACACTCTGAGAAGAGCTGAGTGAGTCCCAGAGAGGGAGGGCTCCTTGTTGACTGTGCCAGGGGGACACTGCATCTCACTACTGGAAGATGGGCAGGCATGTCAGGACAGAATAGTCTGGTTTTATATGTTATGGATTGGCTCCAAGAAGTGCGGTATCCAGGCTCCTTGACCTCAGAGGAGCCACCTGCCCTCCTGCCTGTCTTCCAAGCTCAAGCTGCAGCTGCTCCTCTGGCCAGGCCCCAAGAGCAAGCAGGCACTCCCACCTCATAAGCGGCAAGGAGACCTAGGGCCCAAAGGAGACTGGCGTGGGAGCCAGGCCACAGGCTGGCTCCCTAGAGCAGAACAGGCTGTCCGGGCACTGCTTGGAAGGCAGTGTCAGCGGCTGCCATGGGGCTAAGCTATGGTACTCACCGGCCACTGGCCTGTGCTTGTCATTCAGGGCCTCGGACAGGTGCTTAATTCGGAAATCATACTCGTGACCTAGCAAGATGTTGGCCGCACAGACACAAGCAGTGTTTATCCAAGGGCCAGGCAGCTGCCCCTTAGGGTACAGGGAAGAAGCCCTTGATCTCCAGGAGCGGAGTGTGAGATGGGGCACAGGGAGGGGGCGTTGAGGAGGGCTCTAAGCCCCTCTGCTGCCTCTGACCCCACTGGGAACAGCCGTTTCAAGCCTGACTCTCAGGGAGTGTTCAGGACCACCCCTGGCTGTTTGTTTTCTGACCCAGGGAGGACAAGAGAAGGTGCATGGCCCCAGGGAGACTCAGAGAGAAGTATCACTGCTGAGTGAAGAGGACAGTTTTCCTTTGGGTCCCAGGGTGATTCTTTTCAGGAGGGTTGGGTCCGCCAGGACAGCTGATCTGGCTGCCTCTGCCCTGACAACAGAGGAGGGACGTCCTCCAGGCATCCCCTCCGCCTAGCTACATGAAGTCTCCTCTCTACATAGGCAGGTAGCCAGGAGGCCCTGGCCAACTTGGTCCTGCCCTGCTGATCTGGGCGTGAAAGGGCTGCCCCACGACAGTTTACTCTGAGTTTACACAGGACACAATGACAGAGACAGGGAGGAGGAGCCTAAGGAAGGGCAGAGCCAGGCAGGACCAGGCTAGGGCCACGAAGCTTGTCCTTGGGCCCGCTGAACCCTGAGAAGCACCAGGGGTTTGCCACTCCCACCCAGTCCCTCAGGATTTGCCCCAAGGCCCTCCTGGGGGAGGCTCTGCCCTGCCAAATGAGTGAGTGGACACACAGTGGAAGAGGGATGACGAAAAGGAGCACAGGGGATTACCTTCCAGAGGAATGAGGTTAGAGCCCCCCTTTTTCCCATCTAGACCATGCTGGGAATACTGTTTCAGAAGGTTCTGAGCCTTACGGATCGTCCCTGTCACCAGAGCCACACAGAGAGGAGAGAGGAGGACCTAGGAAATGAGTGAGAGAAAACAGCAGCGGCCCTCCACCTGCCCACCCGCGCCCGCCCCAACAGCGAGCACGCCCCTCGACACCTTTGCCAGCAGGCCCTGCCAGGGTCACCAGAGGATGGAGAGAAGAAAAGGTATCCAAACAACCCCGGGCTCTACACTGTCCCTCAGTTCTGGATCAGAGTTCACTTTAAGAGGGACAGAGGGTGACAAAAATAAGATGCACAAAGATCCATCGGGAAAAGTAAAAAGTTCTACTGAGTGGCATTTTAACAAAGTGGGTAGAGGAGCTAGTGGCAAAGCTCTGACACTTAAGGGCAGGACAGGGCAACCTGGGGGTGCCTGGAAGCCAGCCTATCAGGCTGAGTTCCCTGAGCATGCTCAGTGTTAGGATATAAGCCAAACAGCAGTCCAGGGCAAGCAGGCCCTCAGAGTTGGGAAAAAAAAGGCCTCAGCTTCCTGGGGAGCTGTAACCAAGATGGAGGTCCCCACACCCAGAGGCAGAGGCCCCCACACCCTGGAAGTCACTCAGCCAACACAGCCCTGCTAACAAACTGTAAAGTTAGGAAAGGGTCAACAGGGTTGGGTTGGGACTGGAAAAGGAGGGTATGAACTCTGCTCAAGGCCTGTTAAGAGGGCCTGTCCCCTAACCACCCCTGAGCAGCACCCCTGAGTAAGGCATGAAGACAACATGCTCTTGAAGTGGGGGAGAAAGAACAGTCAGTAAGTATCACACGTGAGAACAAATGAAATCATAGCAGCCCGGCCTTGGGGGCATCCAGCTCCTGGGATAAGACATCCTGGAACCCACAGAGTGGGGGACATGAGCAGCACTTCAGCTAGCAGGCACTATCCTAGTTAGCAAATGTGCCAGGCGCTGAGCCATCAGGAGCCCAACTGTACCGCCTTCCCTGAGACTCCCTCCACCACACCTGAACCTAGCGAGGCAGCCTCGCGTCCTCAGGGTATCCACCAGGCTGGGGTGGGGAGGCTGGGCTCAGCTGGATCAGCTCTCTTTGTTTGTACCGCATGGAATTAGCTACTGGTAACTCTCCCTGGCAGGCCAGCTCACATCTGCTTCCTTCTGCGTTCCCTCCAGAGTGAGCGCCCTAGTAATGAGTCCATCAAATTCCTACCCTACAAGCTGCGCAGGAGCAGATGGGCTGTGGGCTCAACAGGGACCTAACCAGCATGCTGGCTGCAAGGAAAAGGAGATGTTGACCTGGCAGAACCTGGTCCATCAGGTACCCAACCAAAAGGGCAGATGCTGAGGTCAGTGTCTCATTACCAATGATGAATAGCTCTTCTGTCCTCAGAGTGGGAACAGATGTCCCAAGAGCCTGACCTCACCTCAGCCTTGAACCCACTCGCTCCTGCCAACTCCTAAAACCCTACAAAACTATGGGGACCTCCAGTAAGCTTTGCATCTCCATGACAAGGACAGATTAAGTTTGTGGTGAGCGCTGAGGTCACATCCCTCCTCCTGAAAGGCTAGGAACTGCACGCCCACTGGATACTGAGGCAGGACAAACAGGGTTCTGGAGCCACCAGCAGGCTTGTCAAAGCACCAGGAAGACGAGGAAGCAAGCGAGCACAGGGCAGCGGAGGCCCTGGCGGCTTTTTGCACACAGCTCCCCCTCCACTGGGAAGGCACACAGCCATGCAGGCAGCTGCGGCCTGGTGGTTTAATAGAGCCGCCGTAGCAAGTTCTCTGTGGAGCAGCCAGGACACTCACTGACGCCCAGGGGGCAAGGCAGCTCCTGCTGAGGCCACCAAGCCCTGAAGGCAGCCTCCCTCGGCCGTGTCTCCAGACCCTAAGCGAAGGCCTGAGCAGCAGTGGGTGACTTGGCTGCTTTCTGAAGGGCTTGGGTGGGTTGGGACTGGAAAAGGAGGGTATGAGCTCTGCTCAAGGCCTGTTAGGAGAGCCTGTCCCCTAACCACCCCTGAGCAGCAGCAGGAAGCCCACTGGCTCTCTCTCTTGGTGCTACTGCGGTAGCCCCCTCCTAGAACATCCTGTCTCTCCTGGAGCTGAGGTCAGACTCTCCTGAGGCAGAGGCCTGCCAGGCTGACAGCGTGGAGCTCAACTATGCAGACGTGAGATCTGAGAGCGGCGGAGTGAACAGTGGGCTGCTTCCAGGACAGTGGAGTCTCACTGCCGTGCCACACCCACTTTCCAGCTAGGTAGCACTTTCTGCGGCTCTGGCTTTCCGGAAGGCTGGAGTGCCTCTTTTCTCACACCAACAAGACCATGCAGAACGGGAAGGAGACCTGGCAAGTCACTCTGACCTATGACCTCTGCCACCCTCAGAGACAGTTAAGCACACTGGTGGCTCTGCCCCTCCCACCCCCTTTTCAAAGGGAGTCACCCAGCTGCTGGGTGTAAGAACCTCTCTACAGGGCCTTGGGGACATTTGCTCTCTATCCTGTGTCCCTGTGAGCAGGGCTGCCAGAGATGAGCTCCAGAAGGCTGACGCTGCTCACACCAGAGTGGCCCAGGGCGATCCAGCCTCTGGGGCTCCCTTTGCCAGTTACTGAAACGGTCAGGGTGGGGCTCACCTGGCCGCTTGATAGGCTTCTTGGTAGGCGTGTCTTTCCTCTTGTTGGGGATGGCAGGGGAGTAGGGAACCCCAGAGGAAGAACTGCTTTTTCGAAAATGCTCCTTCAGGCCCTTGATGGAGCGGTCCAGCTGGCTAGAGCGAATCTGGTAGTAGACGTTCATGAAATCTGGAGAGAGAGCAACAGAGGTATGCTCGCAGGACCCCTTCTCCTCCCCTTCTGCACAGAGACAGCAGAGTCAAGACGCTACTGGCCAATCTCTTCCTGGCACCTGCTCTGGCTTCTAGCTGCTCGTGTGGCCTCAGCTCAAATCAGGTGAAATCTCAGAGGGCAGAACTGTCCTCCAACTGAGCAATTACGGGTTTTTGCTGTTTTGTCAGGCCAGGTGCAAAGTGGAGACCTCCTGTATACCAGGCAAGCACTCTTCCACTGAGCTGTACCACACAGCCTCCAACTTACAATTTTTGTTGTTTTCTTTGCTGTTTTGAATTTTGTTGTTCTGTGGGGGAGGGTGTGTGTGTGTGAGGTGTATGTGCTGCTTTCAGGGACCTGAGTTGAGTTCCCAGTCCCTATGGCTCACAACCAGGGGTGTGACTCTCCCTCATCTGGCCTCTATGGACAAGTGCATTCATGTGACATGTACTTACACAGACATACAACATACATGTAAATTAAAAAAATAAATCTAATACACTGTAATTAATAAAAATAAAATAAAAAAAGAATTAAATAAAAACTAAATCTAAAGAACCAAACCAAACAAACAGAGGCGATATCCAGGGTTAACCTCGCCAAAGGGTGTGAGCAATGGTTGGGTGTAGCAGTGAATCCCGCAATCCAGCACTCAGGAGGCAGAGATAGGTAGACCACTTTGAGTCTGAGGCTAGCCTGGTCTACAGAGTGCGTTCCAGGACAACCAGAGATTTATAGTGAGGTCCTGTCTCAAAGAAAAGAAACCAGGTTGTGGGGGAGGGAAGCTGCCATTCTTCTCTCACCTTGGTTCCGGCCATAGTCCACCAGCCATCGAGAGATGCGGACTACATCCTGGAGCACGCTCTCAGGCAGGTGCTCCAGGACCACATCTTCCTGGACCTCCAGTTCATCATCACCACTGATGATATCCAGGATGAGCATCGGAGAGACGACCTTACTGTGCCGGGTCATCAGGCTGCGGAACTCAGACTCCAGAGAGTCCTTCCCCCTCTCAGACAGCAGCTTCTGCAAAGACACCAGGAGGAAGCAGGTTGCAGGTTGCGGCTGCTGAGGCTTGCTCTGCAGGCCCCTGCCCTCTCCTCCATGACCCTAGCTGCTCCTCCCTTAACCCTTCCAGGAAACACTGGAAAGCCTGACTTAGAGAGTTCTTCCCCTTCTGTTTCTCAAAACTGGCAGCCACCCCAGGTATGCAGCAGGTAGGTATATCTCAAGGAGCAGACAGGTATATCTCTGAGTTTGAGGCCTGCCAGGACAACACTGTGAGGTCCTGTCTAAAAACAAACAGGAGGGCTGGAGAGATGGCTCAGTGGTTAAGAGCACTGTTTGCTCTTCCAGAGGTCCTGAGTTCAATTCCCAGCAACCACATGGTGTCTCACAACCATCTATAAAGTGATCTGGTGCCCTTATCTGTCACTTATATACATAAAATAAAAAAATAAATCTTAAAAACAAACAGAAAATACTTGATGTTCACAGGTCAAACTCTGCGTTTGCAAGAATCAGTTTATTAGTTTCTCATTTACACTGTTAATTTCTCTTCTTGATAGAAAGGAATTTGTAAAGGAAAAAGTAGATGAGCTGGAGTGTGGGCTGGTTTTATGCCAACTTGATACAAACGAGAGATATCTGACAAAAGGGAACCCCCTCTGAGAAAACATCTCCATAAGATCCGGCTGCAGACAGGCAGTATGGCATTTTCTTTTCTTTTTCTTTCCTTCTTCTTTTTTTTTTTTTTTTTTTTTTTTGGCATTTTCTTAGTTAGTGATTGACAGGGAGGGTCCAGCCCTTTGTGGGTGGGGCCACCCCTGGGTTGGTGATTCTGGGCAGGCTGAGCAAGCCATGAGGAGCAAACCAGTAAGCAGCATCCTTCCAAGGCTTCTGCACCAGCTCCTACCTCCAGGGTTCTACACTGCTTGAGTCCTGTCCTGACTTCAGTGATGAACAGTGATGTAAAAGTGTAATCCAGGGGCTAGAAAGATGGCTCAGAGGTTAAGAGCACTGGCTGCTCTTCCAAAGGTCCTAAGTTCAATTCCCAGCAACTATATGGTGGCTCACAAACATTTATAATATCTGGTGTCACCTTCTGTCGTGCAGGCATACATGCAGGCAGAACACTGTATACATGATAAATAAATAAATAAATTTTAAAAGAGGTGTAATCCAAATAAACCCTTTCTTTCCCAGGTTGCTTTGGTCCT
Organism: Meriones unguiculatus; assembly: GCF_030254825.1. NCBI lineage: Eukaryota > Metazoa > Chordata > Mammalia > Rodentia > Muridae > Meriones > Meriones unguiculatus. The sequence goes on along the minus strand of NC_083355.1, from coordinate 6,046,825 downwards.
GGCATTTCACCGCAGCCATAGAAACCTAACTAAAACATCTGGATTATCTCAAGTTAGTGTCAAGTGTTATCAACAAGAAAATGAGAAAATGACTTATAGAATATTTACAAATCAAGTATTTAAAACACAGAAGGGACTTCAAAACACATGTCCATACAAAAATATGGACACAAAGGTTCATACAGCATTGTTCGCAATGGATAAAAAGTAGAAACAACCCAAGTTGTTCCCACCAGGTGATAAATGGCTAAACAAGCCAAGATGGTCAATGGCTCAGTGGCTTTGGCATCTGCTGCCAGGCCTGAGGAACTGACTTTGATCTCAGAGAATGATTAACATGGTGGAAAAGAGGCAACTTTAAGTTGGTTTCCACATACACCATAACACATGTGTGCCGTGTACGCAAATGGAATGAGTATGTGTCACGCCTGATTACTTGGCAATAAAAACGTACTGTACCAAAATAGTATGCTGTGAACTGATGAACCTTAAAAACATGCTAGCCAGGTGCACGCCTGTGATCCCAGCACTCAGGGAGGCAGAGGTGGAGCTCTGTGAGTTTGAGGCCAGCCTGGTCTACAAAGTGAGTCCAGGACAGCCAAGGCTACACAGAAAAACCCTGTCTCAGAAAAAAAAAAAAATCCATCATGCTAAGCTGGGTGTGGGGCACACACCTTTAATCCCAGCATTCAGGAGGCTGAGGTAGGTAGATTTTTTGAGTTTGAAGTCAGTCTGGTCTACAGAGCGAGCTTCAGAACATCCAGGACTACACAGAGAAACGTCTTGAAAAAAACAAAACAAACAACTCCAAAATAGAAAAAAAAAAAAAAAAAAAACACAAAAACCAAAAAATCATTATGCTAAAACAAAGCAGCCAAGGCCTAGGAACACAGGTCGGAAGGTAATTTGTCGGCCATGTAAGCATGAATCTACATTCCCTTCCCAGCACCCACCTGACCTCATAGCAAGTTACAAGAGACCATGTATTGTGTGACACAGGTTTACAACTGAGGGGCTGCAGCACAGTGGTCACTGGTGGAACAAATATAGACCTCTAATGCCGTCAGAGCCTGGACAGCAGACCGCTGGCTCGTTGCCAGCTCACGCCACAGTAGCACATAAACACCCTCATTTCTGACACATGCCATGACAGAAGGAAAAGAGGAGGGTCTGTTCCTAAGCAAAGGCCTCTGGGGCTGGGGCTGGTGCTCTGGGGTAGGACCACTTGCTTACTATATAGGAGTCCCTAGGTTCAATCTCCAGCACCATGTATACATACTTAAAATGAAACAAGAAAAGAGCCAGGGGCGATTCCCAGCACACTGGGGTGGCTGACGACTACCTGAAGCTCTAGTTCCAGGGGGTGATCCGAAGCCCCATTCTAGCCTGTGAGGGCACATGCAGCATATGCACATGAATATATAATATCCACAAATTATTATTGTTTGTTTGAGACCCCGTCTCTCTGTGTAGCCCTGGCTGTCCTGGAACTCACTCTGTAGACCAGGCTGGCCTCAAACTCACATTGATCTGAATGACTCTGCTTCCCGAGTGCTGGAATCAAAGGTGCCTGGCCAAAGAGATTATTATTTTTAAAGGTTTTTTAAAAAGTGGCTAGGAAGATAGCTCAATGGTAGAGCATTTGCCTAGCACGTATAATGCATTTGACACTTAATGCCCCCAACCTCTAAAAGACAGGGTGAAGGTGCAGGTTAGCCCTCCCCAAGCAACCCTTAATCCTTCAGATATGGCCTCTGCCCCCACCTTTGCCCTATGTACCTCTTCATTCCTCACTCCCAGAGCTCCCCATCTTTCTACGGTGATCTAATGACTTCAAAATTTAAACATACATGACACAACAGCACATAGGTGCAGGGTTCTAGAACTGTCAAATCCATAGACTGGAAGTAGAGCAGCTCAGATGCCGGAGGGAAGGCAGAATGGGCACTTGGTGTTAAATGGGTACAGGGCCTGAGTTTGGAAAGATGAAGAGGTTCTAGAGATGGACCGGGGGGAATGGTGGAAAAACAATGGGATGTCCTGCACCTGTGCCACCAAGCTCTGACTCACAAAGGGTCACAATGACAACAACTTCTGTTTGTTTTTGTTTTCCAGCCCTTGCTGGACTGAAATATGATATGTGGACCAGGCTGGCCTCACATTTGCAGCAATCCTCCTGCCTCTGCCTCTCAAGTGCCAAGAGGACAGGTACTCACCATCATGCCTGGATGAAATGGTCAATCCTATGTGATTTATTTGCTTGTTTGGCTGTACAGCTTTGAGACAGGGTTTTGCTTTGTATCTCTGGCCATCCTGGAACTCACTATGTACCCTAACCTGGACTTGCAGCAGTCCTCCTGCCTGAGTCTCCTGAGGGCCAGAATTACAGGTATGAGGCACCATGCCTAGGTAAAGGATTTATTTTTTACCATAATGAAGAAACCACCAATGCATACATAAAAAGCAAATTTTAAACTTACATTTGAAATATAATTTAACTACTATAAAAGTACGATTAAAAGTTATGTCTATAATTCCAGAAGCACATGCCTACATTTTGAATGCTATATATCTTATTCTTTTATAGTTTTCTTTCTTTCTTTCTTTCTTTCTTTCTTTCTTTCTTTCTTTCTTTCTTTTTCTTTTAACAACATTCTGAGATCTGGTTTCACTACGTAACCCCGGCTGGCCTGGAATACTGGATATCTCAGGCTGGCCTTGAACTCATGACCCCTCTAGGCAGGAGCACTATGCTTGGTTTCTGCACACTTCTTTAAACTGGGCATATGTCCCCCATGAGACCAGGACAGGGACTAATGCCCCATCTTTCTCACGGATTCCTTACCACTTTGTTGAGCTCTGGGCTATCTGGGCTATTGTCCTGAAAATACTCCACAGCCTTCTGGATTTTGGCCATGCTTCCCAGGTATTCTTCCAGCCTACCTGTGGGGCTGGGAAGAAAAAAAAAAAAAGAAAAGAAAAAAGCTGGATCAGCCTGGGAAGACTGGGATTATATAGGTTCTAAGGACACAGTATACAGGAAAAGATCCATACCAGGGGTTCTAAGCTCAAACGTTTTACTCCCCTTCTGAGGGCGAGGGCCACTGGTAACTCACCCCTCTCTGATGATCTTCTCAGTGTCGCTGGCTACATGGTAATAGCTGATGACATGGTCCAGACAGGATAACGTCTTTTCAACATTCTCCTGTAGCCTCTGCAGGTTCTCTGTCTGCTTGTGCACGGGGATGATGGAGTTCTCCAGCTTCATGAGACGGCTCTCAAAGGATGACAGGATGGACACCTGTGGGAGCAAAGTCTCTGTTCTTGGAAAACCATCAAACTAATTTTTCCTAGGATAATCATCCCAGGGAGCACTTGCTGCTCTTGCAGAGGACCTGGATTCAGTTTCCAGTACCCACATCAGCCAGCTTACAATAATTGCCTGTAACTCCAGTTGCAGCAATCTACTGCCCTCTTCTGGCCTCTGCAGGCACTGCACACTCTTGGTGCACATACACACATGCAAACATACTCATGAAATAAAAATAAACTTTGAAAAAAAAGATAGCAGGGCAGTTGTGGCACATGCTTTTAACCCTACCACTCGGGAGGCAGAAGCAGGTGGATCTCTGAGCTTGAGGCCAGCCTGGTCTATAGAGGGAGCTCCAGGACAGCCAGGGCTACACAAAAAATCCCTATCTACACCCTCCCCAAAATAATAATATCCTCAGGATACCTTTCCTTCTAACTTTAAAGCCAAATCTCAATTTCTGTTCTCTAGAAGTTTTCCTAGACTTAACAGGAAGTAGCTGCACACAGAATAGAGGCAAATACATCACTGTTACCTTAAAAACAAACAAAACCCCTCTTTCCCTAAGGGTGAATCTCATGAAATAAGTATTACAATTTTATTATTGTATGTCTAACTGAGATCGTGTCCCAGTTTCCTCTAAGAATAAAAACCCACCTATTGTAGATCACACAGTGTGAAACCTGCATTGCCTCATATGCCCCTTTCACAGGCACACTGGGAGGCTGGATTGCCTGTTTTAGCAGACAGTTTAACCCTATCTCAAGCCTTGTCCGCCAAGAGCCACCTAAGTAAGCTGTGGGACAAGGGCTAGATATAAGACTCATGTGCTCTCCAAAATGGTCCTGTCTCTAAAGCCCTTCTGCCTGGACAATCTCACTGGACCAACCTTCCTGGCAGGCATCCATCACTTGAACCAGATAATGACATAAATCCAGTACCAGACTATAACAGAAGGGCAGACAGGAAGAGCTTCTGGCCGGCGGTGTCCTCAGTGAGGAGGCGGAGACTAGGGAGCAGACATGCCCACCGCCGCAAGAGAAGCCCACACATACCACCTCCGCTGGAACCCCTGAACTCAGGCGTGGAAACCCTCCCTCACGCTTCTCACCCCTGGGGCCTGAGGGCTTGCTGCGGCCTCCCAGCTGAGGGGCTACTCACCATGTTCTTCGTGAGCTGGTCGCTCTTCTCCAGGCTGTCCCTGATGAAGGACAGCGTCTCTTCCTCCTGCGAGGAGTGGGGAGGGGACATTACCCCAGGCCGGTGGCGAAACCAGACCACCACCGCCCAGCCCCACGGCCTACCCGCAACCGCATCTCCCCTTCCACCCCTGGAGTCGATGCCTCGGTGTCCTTCCTTCACTTTCTCCCAGCTTCACCTGCTTTAGCTTGTCCTCGATCTCCCGCCGCCGGGCGGAAGCCTCCTGCGGGGGAATCATCGCAGCGGACAGCGCAGTTTCCCACTCGCAGCGGTCTTAGCTCAGAGACCTGTTCGGCTTCCGTCCCTGTCATACTCACTTCCGCCCTCGGCCCCGCCCCGGACGCGCTGGTGTCGCCATTTTGGGAGTGGTAGACGGAAATGCGTGTCTGCCGCAGCTCGCCATCTTGAGTGTGGCTGCTCACGTGCAGCGGAAAGCTTTCCTGGTTGGCCAGCTTCCTCGAAAGACAGACCCTCGCTGGGAGTGCTGGCTCCCATCTTCACGCTCCCGACACTGCGAGACTGACGCCATTCACTAATTCGAAGACAGTAAATTTACATAGTAAATTTCAGGGTAGCCTAGACCACAGTCAGCCCTCAAACCAAAAGACAAGCGAACAAAAATATGCACCTGATTTTTTTTTTTTTTTTTAAATGTAGCTGGCCTGGATTTGGCTATGCAGACCAGGCTGACCTCTGCCTCCTGAGTGCTGAATTAAAGGTGTGCACCACCAAACCCAGCTCTCCTGATTAAAACAAACAAACAAACAAACAAACAAACAAACAAAAGCAGTCGTCCTAAGCCCTTAATCCTAGCATTCTGAAGGCAGGAGGATCTCTGTGAGTTCGAGGACAGCCTGGTCTACAGAGCAAGTTCCAGGACAGCCAAGGCTACACAGAGAAACCCTTTCAGAGAGAGAGAGAGAGAGATGAAGAGGAGGGAGAAGAAAAGGAGGAGAAGGAAAGAAGGAAGAAAAAAGTTTAAGTACATTTGTGTGTGTGTGTACGCGCGCGCCCACCTGTCATGGAGCACAGAGGGATATACAGGTTGAGGTCAGTTCTCTCCTTTTCCTATGTTGGTTCCAGAGGGATTGAATTCAGGTATCAGGCTTAGTGGAGAGAGCCCTAGACTGCTGAGCTATCTCAGCAGCTCACGATTTATTTATGTTTTTTATTAGACACGGGGTTTTGCCTGCATTATGTCTGTACTGTCACTTGCATGTCTGGTTCCCTGGAAGGCCGGAAGAGGGTGTCTGATCGCCTTGGAACTGGAGTTAACAGACAGTTGTGAGCTGTCATGTGGGTTCTGGGAACTGAACCCAGACCTCCTGGAGGAGCAGTAAGTACTTTCAACTACTGGGCCCTCTTTCTAGCTCCCCAGCCCCTGATTTGTAATGAAAAGCTCTGAATGAGGTGACATATTTGTTTCCTCAGATCACATCCTAAGGTTCAAGTCTGGAGATTGGATTCCACGCCGAGTGGCTCGCAATGGTACCTGCCTAACACGGGGCTCCTTTGAAGAGCCAGCAATTTGTGGATCTGCTCCGTGGTTCTCGAGACTGAGCTGGTCTGTGTGCCTGCAGGGCTAATGCTCTCCTCTCCAGAGCTGCTGGTCTTTGGAGCTTCAAGGAAAAACCAGCAGCTCAAGACCCCGTGGAGCTGGACCAGCTCTTGTAAAACCCACCATTACTCCTCCCTTTTCTGGCTGCATTCTATTGGGGGTGGGGGGCAGGACATAAATAACCAACTCTTTTTGTTGGTGTTCACAAGGTAGTCATCCAGGCCTGGCAAAGTAATCACTAAGACCTGTGCTAAGGCGAGAAGGTTCTCAAGACTGCAGCTCCCTAACGAAAAACAAAGAGGGTAGGCCACCAGACTGGCAAGGGCATGTCTTCTACTGGGACAGGAAGACAATTTTAGGCCTTCTAAATCACCACTGGGAAGGTGAGCTATCCAGGAGGCATAGCCCATGGCAGCGGGAGGAATAAAGACAGTCTGTTACTGTGTGAGGACGCCCAGGACAATTTCAGTCAGATGGACCTTAGGCAGTCTGAGAGCCAAGTGTGTGTGTGGGGGGGGGCGGATAATAAACTTAGGAGCAGAGAAAGAGAATGGGATGGAGGGCTAGTGGTCCACTGGGGGCCTGGTCTAGCACTTACTCTCTGAATCTCTGAAGAGAAATTGTGGAAAAATACAGATGACATTGCCCTATGGGGTCATAGAAAGGAATCCTTTATATTTCAACAAATGTTATAATCCAACAAATGTTTCAAACTTTATACAATATCATTGGCTTTCTTTTGTGTGTGTAAAAAAAACCCAAAAAACTGGGGGTGTGGCTCAGTTTTAGAGTGCTTTTGGAGTATAAACAAAGCCCTGGGTTTGGTCCCCATCCCTGCCTGGACTCCTAGTGGTGGGAACAACCAAAGAAAACTTATTCTGAGTACTGCCATTTCGTTTTCAGACTCCACTCAATCACAAGGAGAAACCAAATTCAAGGTCCCAGGCCCTAGGGAAGCTGGGGACTTTCCAATGGCTGAACAGCCTCTGTTGTAAAGAAACAGTTGCCCAAGTCCAGCCATCTCAGGGACAACTTCTCCATCTTGCTGGCAGGGTCAAACTAAGTTCATGTTCCTTATGTCAAAACATGATTGGGCAATGCTACAGCTCCCCTTCCCCGCTCTCCCTCACTTTACGTTTTCGTCACTTAAGTGTGCTGTACAATGTCCCTTCAGGGTCGCAGTTCAGCTCCAAGTCTGTTCTGCAGCCCTGATGGATCAGCAGCAGCTTGATTACCATACATTTCTGTCATCTGCACTCATTAGTGTTTGAGTTATGTTGGATTTAAGTGGACCCTGAAACACTAGTGCTTGAGAGGAGGAGGCAGGAGGATCAGAAGTTCAAGGTCAGGGCCTGGGAGCTCCCCCAGCTCAGCTGGCAAAGTGTTTGCCACTCAAAGTCTGACGACCTGAGTTTCATGCCCAGAACCCACATAATAAGCTGGGCATGGTAGCGAAAGGGTTTAAAATGCCATGATGCTGGGGGCATGGAGACAGGGGCTACTTAGCCAGCCAGGGCAGCACAATCAGTGAGCCTGAGATACCAGTGACCAGTGAGAGAAACAGTGGGGGCGCGCACACACACACACACCAGGAAGTTCAAGGTCATCCTTGTCAACACAGCCTGGGACATAAGAGATCCTACTTCAAATTAAATAAATATTCACTTTAAACCTAACTTTTTAAAAAGACTTTTTTTTTTGCATGTTTTTCAAATGCGTTCAGTGTCTGAGTGTAATTTGGCAGCTAACTACCAAACACTGAGCTTCTGTTTGCACATCCGTGCTGCAAACGCCATCTTTGCATTATCTCTTGTAATCCTCACAGCAAACTAGGAGTCAGGCTCAGCTGTTGTCTCCCTTCTGAGGCAGAGAAAGCAACGGTTCCTTCAGTTGTGCTAGGTCAACACAGCTGGCTGGGGGTGGGCGTGCAGCTGAGGCTCACCCTCTACCTTAGACAGTGAGATAGCTCCGGAATTTGTTCGCTGGCACGCGGAGCTGCCAACCTGACTTTGGAGAAAGTCCTTCGTGAAAAGCAGGTTATGTTTATGGCAACTGTAGCTACTGAAAAGTGGACAGAATCGGGGGAGAGAAGGTTAAAGGTTAAAGTGCTCTCACGCCGATGCCTGGCATGTATTCACAAGTAATCATTAATTCGGTAAAACTTGTAAATCTCCAATTATATTTAACCCACAGCGAGCTTTGCAAAGATGCCGGTCATGGTCCAGTGCCCTGCTGGCCATTGACAGACAGTCTCTTCAAAGAGAAAGGATGGGCAGAATAAGAGAGAAAGAAGGGGTGGGGGGTTCCTCCCCCAAAGGTGCGTTCCTTAATTTAACTTCCTAATTCAAGGTTTGTGTCTCTCCTGGGGGATCAGTTGCACAGTTTCTCCAAATCAATGTTTCCTTGCCCTGTAGCAAAAATGAGAATGCTTATGCGTTTAAATAAGTAACGGGAGTCTCACTTCGTAGCTCTGGGTGTCCTGGAATTCATTATGTAGACCAGGCTGGCCCAAAAACCTTTTTAAAAAGCCTGTAAATAAGTCACTTAAATGCCATGTCCTGTTTGTTTTTCTTCATTTAAAAACAAGTCTGCTCATCTTGTTTATTGCTCTTATTTTTTTTTTATTAAAATAATGTCCTTTGTCCCTATTCCTGTAATGCCATTTACATTTCTTGTTGCTTTTCGGAATTCTTTAGATATTAAAGTCACCACTTATATGAAAACTTTTTTTTCCATTTATGTGGTTTTCTTTGTCGTTGGTATTTCTCGCTGCCTGAGTTTTAACTTTTTAAGATTTGTTTGTGTGTGTGTGGACGGAGTGCAGCAGCAGAGGCTAGAGAGGGGGTCTAGAGAAGTGTCCCCTCGACCACTGTCTGCTAGCCTTTTGATGTTGGTTTGTTTGTCCGTTTGAGACAGGCCTTCACTGTGCAGTCCTGGCTGGCCTAAACCCACTGTGAACACCAGGCTGGTTTGAAACTCACAGAGACCCGCTGCCCCTGCCTCCGGGTGCTGGGACTAAAAGCGTGCACCACCGCCACCTGCAGCTTTGCCCATCTCTTTGAGGAAGAGTTTTATCCAGTATCTGAAGCTTGCATTTTCTTGGCTAGGCTGGAAGTCAGCAGGCCCCAGTGCTCTGTGTCTGATCCTCCCTGGATCTGGGATTACAGATGTGTGCAGTGATGCCCAGCTTGCTAGCTGCTTGCTGGGACCTGAACTCTGCTCTTAATGCTCGCACAGCAGTACTCTTAGACCCTGAGCCATCTCCTCAGCGCTTCACTCTTTGTTTACCAGTATCTGTGAGAACGTCACGTAGCCCAGGCTGAAGCTCCCACTCACTGTGCAGCTGAGGATGATCTCGAGGTCCTTTTCCTCCTGCCTCACCTCCCATGTGCTGGGATTACAGGTGAGATACCATTCCCGTTTCTAGTACGTTCTTTTTAAACGAAGAATTGAAACCTGAATGTTTTTGAGCCTGAATCATTGTACTATTTCCTCAGGAATTCACAATTACCTGTGATTCAAAATGTTACCTGCAGCAGGAGCTAAGTCCCCAAAGGCATTTGGATCTTTTTGTGGGGTTGCTTTTGCACTCAGCAAAGAGCCAGCAGGAAACCTGTTAGAGTCTCACAGCTTGAGAACTGAGTTATACATCCAATATTAGCGGGGACACTCTCCCTTGAACTTTTGTTTTCCAAAATACAACTTCCTAGATTTTATTCTTCTTCTTCTTCTTCTTCCTTTTTTTTTTTTTTTTGGTGCATTTTCTTTTATATTGTGTTTTCTTTTGGGGACAGCAGACACGTAGCCCAGGCTGGCCTCAAACTAGAGATCCTCCTGCCTTAGATCTGAGACTGCTGGGATTATAGGTGTACACTGGCTTGTCAGGTGAACTTTAAGCTTGTGCTTATGGCCAGCAAGATGATTTAGCCGGTAATGGTGCCTGCTGTCAGCCAGAGGACCTGAGTCTGAGTCCCAGAATCCACAAAGTTTGGGGAAGGAGAAAATCAACTCCTGTAAATTGTCCTCTGACCTCCACACACATGGTGGCACACGTACATACACAAAGAATAAGCAACTATAATTAAATCCTTTAAATTTGTCTTTACAACTATAAATTGAATTCTCTGAGCAAAGTGGTTTGAATTCAGGTCCTCCTCCGAGTGTCCGGGACCCTGTTATAGGAACCACGCCTCCTTAGGGATGGAGTTCGAATCCTAACCTGCACATGGGAGGACTGAGGGGCCTGGCCACAGTCCTGGTGCTGATCGGTATGGAGGTAGAGTGGGGCTCAAAGCCAGGAAGAAGTCCCCTGGGCTTCGCAGGCAGGGGCTGGAGGAGGAGGGGGCGGGCCAGTGGGATGCCACTGGACAGGAAAGCAAGCGAAGGGCCACTGTCTTCACAGCTGGCTGACACAAGGAGCAGGTCAGCCAGGCCACAGGGCTGATGGAGTCACCATGGTAAGCAAAAAAGGCCAGATTGCCTTCTCAACTGCTGACCTTGACCCTACATCGTAGGTATTTAGGATAGTCAATAAATCTACGGCAAATGAGGGAATTTGTGCCGAAGAAGCTATCACAGGGACAGTCTCTGTGTCCCAGAGACAGAAAGCAAAGGAGGCTGGGTTCCCTTGAGGCATCCATGAGTCTTTCTGACATGAGAACCAACCTCAAGCCCACAACACACACAACAACAACAACCACAATAGCAAAGCAACACCTTATCATGGAAGCTGAAGTGTGTTACCGTGTGTCCCACATCTGTCCACCCCTCTTCACCTGCACATGTTCACCGCAATGAGTCATTGGTCTGCTTGGAGATCTCTGGCTTCTGGGACCCCATCAATATTGGATCCTCATCGGGACTCCTCCCCATTTTCCTGCTGCTGTCCTGTGTCGTGGAGGTCCTGCAGCTCTGGCTCAGCAGGGCTGGCCCTTTCAAGTATCCTAACAGATGCTATAGATTTGGGGGTGGGCAGACTCAGAGCTCTGGATCTGGGCCTGGACGGTAGCCGAGCTGGTCAGCCCACCCACTCTCCCTTGCCTGCACCATCAGAGTGAGCTCTCCAGCACGGCTCTGGCTAGGGCAACCAATGCCGAAACTGGTGACACACTCCTTTAACTGGCTAACCTGCTTAGCCAGGGAACCCCAGGATCCTCCTGTCTGGGGTTATAAACACATTCTACGTTTGGCCTTTATCTGAACTTCGTGACCCGTTTTCGGTGTGGATTTCTTGCCCACTGACCGCTAATTGGGAAAATGCCCGACAGCTGGATCTCAGGGAGCCATTTCCTCACCTGGAGCTCCTTCCTCGGATGACTCTAAGTTTGGTAAAGTTGACACATAAAGCCAGCCAGTACAGGTTTCAAGACCAGGCTACATGGGTTCAAGGTCATAGACCCTAGATGAGAACGTATTTCAGCCATTTTCCTAAACCAGCATAATGTCTAACTATATTCTAAACGTGCAGGCCAGGGGCTGGAGGGATGGTTCCGTGGTTGAGAGCGCCGGCTGCTCTTCCGGAGGACCCAGGCTCTAATCTGAGCACCCACATGGCTGTTAACGACCACGTGTGGCACCAGTTCCGGGGGATCCAATGCTCTCTTCTGACCCCCATGCACTGCCCACACGTGATGCACAGACATACACATGTGACACCCGTACATAAAATAATAACTCATATAGTTAGGCCAGCAGATGATTGCAGCTACCAGTTTTCATCAAAGGTTTTTGTTGTTGTTGTTTCTTTTTTTGTTGTTTTGTTTTGGGCAGATGGAGACGGTAACGGAGGTCCACAACTGGCCAGCATGCAGAGAATAAGCGGCTGTGGGGGGCCCAGCCCACAAGGCCGCAGAACGGGGCGTGGAACGGTTGGAAGAACCAGAGGACCAGGAAGGCTGCTCCTAAATAGCGTCCTGAGACAGGGAAAATTATACCCATGAACTCTCGACAATATGGCTGCCTGAACAAGACCTGTGGGTGTGAGAAATTTCATAAGGTCTCACCCCTGGGGAGGGGTGGGCGTGATGTAAATACAGTACCCGTGGATGAAAGGATTTTCAAACATAAATAGAGAAGAAGTTAAAAGAAGAGCCTCCTGTGGGGGCAAACATCTAGGCTGCCTTGGTCCACAAAGCAAGTCCCAGGCCAGCCAAGGCTTCATGATGGTTTCAGGAAAAGAAAAAAAAAGTTCAAAAGAGAGTGGTGCTTGGTTTAATCCCCAGATCATCACAAAAGAGGGCATTTAACGGTTTACCCCACACTCAATGGACACCGAGGCCCCTAGACATACACCCCAGGAGAGGAGACTGCGAGCTGGACGGCGACCACCAGGGGGCGCGCCCGGCTTGCCTTCCCGTGGGCTACGCTTGAACCGGGGATAGCGAACGGAGGGAGGAGACCGGCGTCTGGGAGGGGAGTGCTGTCACAACCTAGGCAATGAGAGAAACGTCTTAGGGACCCTGTGCGGCGCACGCGGGACCCAGCAGCTTGGTGGGTGCTCTGTGCGCCCCCGGATCCCGTGCTCGCTCCGGGCTTTCCTAGTCCGGCCGGTGCTGCTAGCCCGGGCCTCGACGGCGGCGCACCGACAACCCTGGTCCCGCAGCCCGGTTGCAGCCCCCGGAACTCTCCCGCAGCCCAGCTGCACCTCCAGGCCTGCTCCCGCAACATAAACGCGCACCACACGCTCAAGGACAGGATGCCCTGGGCTCCTGCTCCCAGAACGTGACTCAGCGCTTTCGCGTGCAGGGCAGCGTGCGGATTTGCAGGTTTCGGCGGCGGCCGGTTCAACCCACGCATGAGGATGGGAGACCCCTGGCCCCTGGGCAGGTTCACGAACCCAGCTGGGCCTTTCAAATAAGGAGGACAGGGGAAAGCCTGCTAGGGAGGGTACAGGACCCTAGGTTACAGAAAAGAAAAATCCCTTTGAGAATCCGGGTTCACAGCAGGTCTATGTGATGCCAGTCACAGGAGGGGCAGGGATGGTGGGGGCTAGACAGAGGAAGAACAGCCACAGCCGTGGTGGATCAGAAAGGCACAGGTGTGGCGTGGATTTTGAAGGATGGGAAGATGGTTCCCGGGAAGACATGCACTCTGGGAAATAAGGCAGAAAGAGATATGGCTGTCTCCAGAGAACTGAGAACAGGCTAAGTTCAGCTAAGACTGGCACCTCAGAGGGGCAGACCGAGGCACGAGTGTGGCTGGGACACAAGTGAAGAGGTCTGGATAGGGGTAGGGTGCAGGGAAGGCTTGACCGAGGGAGGAGTCAACTGTGGGCCAGGCTTTCTCCTCCCCACGGGGGACTTGCTGCTTCTGTCATTGTAGCGGGAAATGAGAGGCCTTATTCCCTTGATGGAGAACCACCCTGAGGCAGGGCTGACTCTTGGGACCAAGGCTGGTTTTACTGAGCGTGTGCCCTGTGTCCCGCAGAAGAGCCTTCCAGGCTGAGGTTTGTCGAATGAAAGAATGAACGAAGGATCAGAGAGGCCAAAGAAAGGTGTGTACAGCTGTCAGTGTAGGTGACCTCAAAAGACATCACACACAGCGGTTGTCTCTAATAAAGGCTGTGTTATTATTTTATGGTTGTTTGGGGTTGTCTCTGCATGTAGCCCAGGTTGGCCTAACTCATAATCTTCCTCAGCTTCCAGAGAGCACCAGGCCCAACTACTAGGACCTTTAAAGTATGGACAGGAAAGAGAGCTAGCTTGGGAGGTGAGGCATGGGATCCTGGGGTAGGGACAAGCCTGAACTGTGCATTTCCTTGGTCCCCCATTGCCTGGCCCCCTGAAATCTCTGGTTCCAATCCAGCTTTGCTGATAGGTCACTGAATCTTGCATTGAGGCCCCCAGTGCTATGTTCTCTGTGCTACTCCTGGCAGGTATCACATGAAACCCGGCACTGCCCCTGCCCCCTTGTACTTCCCATGGAACGGGGCTGGTGCTGGGGGTCATGCAGCCTGCCACTGTAGTGGAAGTGAGGCAGATGTCCATACAGTGCCGGCGTGCCCAGCCTCACGGTGCTGACGGCATCCCCATGTCCACACCTGTAGGCCACACCAGAAGGTTCCTGGGCCCCAGACTCCTTGCTTCTACAGTGCTATCTTGCCATTACAGTCCAGCATGGCCCCCTGTCTAGAGATCTGAGCCTGCAGCTCACCACAACCAGATTTTGAGCCTGAGGTCTGCCGGGGCCTGGCCAGCTAGTGTGGTGACCTCTGCAGCTTAGGATTCAGGCTGAGACTGAGAAGTGTGAGCTGCAGACTGTAGTCAGGAGCCCCAAGGAGGGGGCGGGGGGCTTTGTGCTTCAGTACAGGAAGGCGAGTGTCCTGGTTAGGCAGAAGGGAGACAGTCTCCGACACTTGTCCTATGACCTTGAGGAGTAGGGCCGACTTTGAGGAAGAAGTGGGAAAGGTAAGGATCAGCCCCCAAACTGAGCTATAGACCCCCAGATGAAGGCTCAGGACCTTGGGTGGACCAGGGCCTCCATGAGACCAAAGAAGGAAAAGAAAGGGGAAGGGAGGGGAGGTGAAGAGGGGCAGGCCGGTGTGGCCCATGGTGGTACATGCCTATAATGGCAGCACTGAGGAGGCAGAGGCTGGGCAACGCACCTATGGGACTGGTCAGTGTGGCGGGGTGGGGTGGGGAAAGCTGAGGAGTATTTTGCAGTGTTCTTGCCTGAGCTGTATTTGACAAGGCTCTTTACCCCGTATGGAGTAGCTGGGCTGTCCACCTCCATGCCTTCCCTTGCTCGGCTTTTCTTTTTGAATTTCTGCTGAATTTCCATGCCTGCTCTTTTAAGGCCACCTTGGTGTGGCCCACTTAAACATGGCAGATAGCCCACATGTGTAGGTCTTCCCCCAAACCCTGCAAAATAAAAGGCAAAGGAATGAAAGAGAGGGAAGGGGAGAGAGAGAGAGAGAGAGAGAGAGAGAGAGAGAGAGAGCTATACTACAAAAGCCTTGTTCAAGAATGTTCAGTAAGGTAGATGGAGAGATGGCTCAGAGGTTGAGAACACTGGCTGTTCTTCCAAAAGTCCTGAGATCAATTCTCAGCAACCACATGGTGGCTCACAACCATCTATAGTGAGATCTGGGCCCTCTTCTGTCGTGCAGGCAGAACACTGTATAAATAATAAATAAACAAATCTTGAAGAAGAAGAAGAAGAAGAAGAAGAAGAAGAAGGTTCATAAAAGCTTGTATATAGCCCCAAACTGGAGGTAACCCAGAAATCCATCAAGAAGAGAATGGCTAAACAAACCGAATACTGCTCAGCCATAAAAAGGAACAAACTAGGGCTGGTTAAGGATGGCCCCATGGGTAAAGGAGTTTGGAGCATAACTCTGGCAACCTGAGGTCAAAATCTGGAAGGAGAGAACAGACATGGAACTGTGGCCTACACACACACACACACACACACATGCTTCGCCTCCTCTAGTAAACAAACAAAAGCCCCCGGTAGACTTCGTATCTGAGCATTTGTTTAGATGACTTTTACTTCAGAGAAGAATGAAGTGGGGGAGGGGAGAGAAGGGGAGAGGAGATGGCAGCAGACCAAATCTGAGCTGAGAGTGAGTGAGGAAGGGGATGCACAGCGACACACAGCACAAGGAATGGACCCCTGCAGCCTTCAGCAGGGGAGACAGAGGTCACGTGGTGTTCTTTCCAGACTCTGCAGAAGGCCACAGCACAGAGCAGTAGCGGGGTGCTGGTCTGTACCCCACATCTTCCCACTCTGTGCCCACACAGCCAGCTCTATTCATAGACAGCTCATTCCCTGGAGCAATTGAACCAGGCTCTGCACCCGCAGCACTGCGCACTGTGGGCGGGGCGGGGATCACACACACTGTCTGAAAACAAGGCTGTTAAGGGCATCCAGACACAGGATGGAGAGATGGCTCAGAGGTTAGGCGCACTGGCTGCTCTTCTCCTGAGTTCAGTTCCCAACAACCACGCGGTGGTTCCCATCCATCTATACTGGGATCTGGTTCCCTCTTCTGGCGTGCAGGTGTACATGCAGATAGAGCACTCATATACATAAAATAAATAAATGGATCTAAAAAAAAAATCCAGACAGCCCAGCATGGTGGTGCACACCTTTAATCCTATCATTCGGGAGACAGAGGCAGGCAGATCACTGTGAGTTTGAAACCAGCCTGGTCTACAAAGTCCAGGACAGCCAAGGCTACACAGAGAAACCATGGCTCTGAAACAAAACAAAGTTAAAAAGATAAACGAGTCGTGTTATAGTCTTATAATCTCAGCAGGAGGTGGAGGCAGGAGAATGGGGATCACGGCCCTCTTTTGCCATATCATGGAAAGAAAGAACCAGCTCTGTAAACACAAAATTGTCCTCTGACCTCCACATACACACTGTCACATGTTGGTGGGCCCTGCCCATCTCTCTCTCTCTCTCTCACACACACACACACACACAAAACAACAACAACAATGAAAATTAAAATTCAAAAAGCAGAAAGAGTTACAATGAGTCGAAAGGCCGGGAATGCAGGCAAAAAGTGGAGTGCTTAGTAGCATGTGTGAATCCCTAGATTAAATCCCCTGCAGTATAAAAACAAATAAATAAACAAGCAAATAAATACATGGGAAAAAAAGGCTTACTACCTACAGGAGGAAGGCATACTGGAACAAGGACAGTGGTCAAGGAGACTGGGTAGCCAGTGGTGTCAAGCTGGGCACGTGAATTTCAGGTGCTGTGGCATGCTTGAGGGGTGCCTGGGCTGCTTCTGGGTAAGAAAGGGGCTCCTAGGCTCCCACAACGGGGTCCTACTTCATTCACAGAGCCCCAAGAATCTGGTTTCTGCTTGCAAATTATCCTGTACTGCCACAGGCTCCCAGCACTGGTGAAAGGGAAGGGTCTGTGTAGACCCCCTTCGGGAACCCAAATGTGTAAGGAAACAGCTGACCTGCTGAGCGGCTGAGCCCTGTGTCCAGCACCCAGGATCCTGGCCTGACCTGCTACCCACCTAAGTCTGGGCAGCTGGAAATGGGAGGTACCCAGGGTTTGTCATGCCTCCTGGTGCCCTGTTCTCCTCCTCGTGCCCTGTTCTCCTCCTCATACCCCTTCCCACCTCACACTAGACTTTCCCCAGCCCTCACACTCAGGTCCTCCCCTTCAAAAGGCTGCCCTCAGGCCTCTCCCCATTATAGCCACTCTGCAGCTGCTGCTCCCTTCCTGCTTGCTTGGACATCTGACCTGGTGACGGGTACTCAGTCTCCTCCCCCCTCTACTTCTGTGAAAAGGAAACTGTCCTGTGGAAGGGGCCCCCAGAGCAAAGCTGGCTCCAGCCACCCAGCACTGCTGGCCTCAATGACTCGCCCTGCAGTCAGGGCAGAGAAGGGATGCCAGGGCTCCTGCAGCCTGGACTGTTGCATTCTCCTGGGTTCATCAGTTCTGGTCCTTTACCATACAGTGACCCTCACGGAAGTTCCAGCCTGCTCCCCGAGCTCTTCCCTGGTCTCAATTCTGGAAGAATCTCTGCTTTTTACCATTGTGGTCCCTATGACTTGTCTGGGCCCTGGATCTGTCTCCTTCAGGTTTCTGGTCATTACCCGCTAACGCTTTCTCCTCTGAATAACCTGAGGGGCACTTACAGGGAGAGGCAGAGTCAGCACCATCTCTCCCCCTGCCTCACCTGGATCCATCTTACTCATTCATATAAGCTTTGTTTAGAAAGAAAGAAAGAAAGAAAGAAAGAAAGAAAGAAAGAAAGAAAGAAAGAAAGAAAGAAAGAGAAAGAAAAAGTTTTGCTTTCTTTTGAGACAGGGTCTCGTGAAGCCTAAGCTGGCCTCTGACACACGATCTTGAACTCTTGATCCTCCTACCTCTGCCTCCAGAGTGTCGGGAAGACAGGCCCACCACCACACCAGGTTTGTGAGGCGCTGGAATTGGAGCACGGTAAGCCCCCCCCCCCCTGGCCCCAGCATTAACTATTCATTTTTCCAAGGCCGGATTTCATTTTGTAGCTACACCTTCCCAGGTCCTATTGAGTTGCAATCTAATGGGAGGGGCTTTTGGGAGAGCCACAGAGGCAAGCCGAGCGGAGGACAGAGCCTTGTGTTAGTCGGCGTCAGTCAGCTATGACCCACCGGCTCACAACTGTCTGTAACTCCAGTTCCAGGGGACCCATTGCACCAGGCAGGCAGGAACACGGCGCACATATCTGTGCATGCAGGCAAAATACCCACTCACATCAAATAAAAATAAAGAAATCTTTATAGGCTGGACGAGGCAACCCAGTAGGAGGAAAAGGGTCCCAAGAGCAGGTAAGAGGGTCAGGGACGGCCTCTGTTCCCACTGTTCACAGTCCCACCAGAATGCCCAGCTAAACAACCAGAGCGTATCTGCAGAGGACCTAGGTCAAACCCATGAGGTCAGCCTGCCTTCTTATACACTCCGGGACCAGCTGCCGAGGGATGGCTCCACCCACTAGGCCAGCGGGTCTCACCTTCTCTAATTCTGTGCTTCTTGAACACAGTTCCTCCTGTTGTGATGACCCCCAACCAGAAAATTATTTTTGCTGCTACTTCATCACTGTTCTAAATTGTAATTATCTACAATCTACCATGTAAATGTCTCCAGTGTTCTGAGGGATCCCTGCGAAAGGGTTACTCAGCTCTCAAAGGGATCGTGACCCACAGGTTGAGAACCACTGTGCTATGAGCTGGCCCCTCCTGCATCGACTGATCGATCAAGAAAATGAGCTACAGACCAGCCTGGTGGGAGCAGCTTCTAATTTTGTGGTTGGGGGTCACCACAACAGGAGGAACTGACCCTAGACCCTGCCAGGTTGATATAAAACTACCCAGCAGACCCACACCAATGAGGTCAGACCCAGGAGGCCCGGGCTCTGTTCTGTCCTGGTATACAGTGGAGTGGGGATAGGTGAGGACAGCTGAGCTGGGCACGGCTCTGTCCTGGTGACCTCGGGGCCAGGGTTACAAATGGGGCGAATGGCCCACATGCTGACCTATGGGTTTGGGTTGAGGGGACCTGGTGCTTCCTCCCTGCTTAGCCCTGCCCTCCCGGCTCCTGCTCCCTCCCAAGATGGCTGCATCCAGGCCCTAGGAAATTGGAGACCAGGAGGACCAGGTCTTCCCTTTCACATTTCCTCCTTTTCCATCTGGCTCACGGCTTCCACAGATTCTGGGCAGGGTAGCCTCAGCCAACATTCAAGGCCTCCACTGCCTCTTCCACAACTAAGGAACTCAAACATTCGGGGTCAACAAATGGCTCTCTTCCTTCCACACGACAAGGCAGGGTGGGCAAGCCCACCCTGCCTTGTCGTGTGGAAGGAAGACTGGGTGCTCTGGCCCCAGACTCTGTGCACACCCTTGGATCAAGCCACAGCTTCAGGAGTTTGGGGGATGTCCTCAGTCTGTGACCCTGGGAACCGGATAGCATTACCAAAAGTATCTTGCAAAGGTTACTTTGCTGTTTTTCACCCCAACAATCCATCGTTTATACGATCACTATTCAGCACACTGGCTTCTGTGTTTAATGCTTTCAGTGCAGGCCTGGGCAGGACAGAGAGGTTGTCCACCCACAGGACTCTGGTGACAGAGGAACGGGGACATGAGACTAATAACTGAGACAGGGTTTAAACCAACTTTGCCCTTACTCAGTTAAGCTCTGGCGCTATTAGCTTAGGGCAAGTTAGAAGGAACCTTGACACTGTATGGAGAAAGGGTAGGGGGGGGCAGGGCCATGGGCAGAGCCCATGGGTAGAGCCTGGTGAGGAGAGAACATTTGGCTCCGGCTTAATTTCATGGACAAACAGCAGCCCTGGGAGGGCAGCCAGTGGTTTAGGTTTGTTCTGTTGTTTTGTTTGATGTTCGGTTGGTTTTGAGACAGGGTCTCTCTACACAGTTCTGGCTGTCCTGGAGTTCACTATGTAGACCAGGCTGGCCTCAAACTCACAGAGATCCTCCGGCCTCAGGTGTTGTACCATCCTGCCTGGGTAAGCCTACAGCATCTGGTATTCCCAGACAGTCCCCTATCCAAGTACCAACCCTGCTTAGCTTCCAAGATGAGGCAGGATCGAGTGCCTTCAGGGTGGAGGCCTTAGCAGAGGTGTGTACAGACAGGGTGGGCCGGCGTGGGGGGCAGGGGCAGGCCCTGTCTGGTTCCTTGGGGGCTTGCTTTCCTAGGAGCTCAGCAGCGCTGCCCAGAACCTGGGGGGCTCCAGAACTGAGGCTCCCACTCTGCCTCAGACAGAGGTGCCGTGACCTGGTGGGACCCTGGGACCATCCATTTAGGCCAGCAGGGAAGGCCCTCCGTTGTCCCTCTCTGATTACCGCCGTGTCTGAGGCTGACCTTGCCAGGCTAGTTCAGGCTCCTTGGCTTCTGCGGACATCGTCCTTTGAGGTGTCTTGCCCTGCTCCTGCCACACAGCTCGCAGGGAACATTCAGGCCCCAGCTTGCCCGCCTGTCCCGGTGGCTCTGACCTGTCTCACCTGAGAGAAGCACAGGGAGATGGGCACATGTCCCCTGGGAGGAAGGCAGGTGTCCTGCCCCCCTCCCCCTCCCCCCCTCCCCCCACCGAGGGCTTCTGTGTACTTCATCTCCTACTGAGCTGCAGCTCACACTACTTAGCAAAGTCCCCTCCCCTTCCCAACAGCTTCCCCTCCCATGTCACCTGTGTTTTCCTTCTCCTCACACAAGAATGTGTCTGCAGGACCTGGGCCACTGTCCCATCCCATTGTTAACAATGCTGCCCTTCCACTCCCCACAGGACAGGCCCGGGCCTGCCCCAGGGGCCAGCCCATTACCCCCTGCCAGAGTCCATATACACCTGTTTACCTTTGGGCTTCAGCCAAGGATGGGGCAGGAGCTGCACCTGACTCCCTTCCTGTCCCTTGCCCTCCTTGCTGCCCAGGGGTGGGGGGTGGGATCCATCCCCATTCTGGGGCCTCTCGGGCCTAGTTCAGCTTTGAAGGGGGCCTAGCTCTGTTGCTGTGGAGCACTAGAAATGGCAAGGGAATCTCCATTTATAGGGGACATTCAGATGACAGTTGCTGGACCCTAAGGTATCCTGTCCTAGAGAACTCCGAGCCAAGAGTGGGAGGACACCCCCCTCAAGCTCCAAGCTTGTAGCCTCTTTATCTGTCTCTCTCTGTCGGTCTGTCTCTCTTTCTCTCTCTTGAGACAGGGTTTTTCTGTGTAGCCGTGGCTGTCCTAGAACTCTCTTTGTAGATCAGGCTGGCCTTGAACTTACAGAGATCCACCTGCCTCTGCCTCCCAAGTGCTGGGATTACAGGCGTGCGCAACCATGCCTAGCTGCTTGTACCCTTTCTTATGGCTGCCTCCTGTCACATTCCCAGGGGGTAGTGGAGAGGATACCTGGATGAAGGGTCGAAGTCTGGGGGCAGGAAGGGTGGCTCCTTGCTTTGGGAAAGGGCTGTTCTCCAATATTGAAAAAACCGAGGGGTTCAGGAGCTGGTGGCTGCAAAAGTAGGTTTGAAGCCTACAATCGAAGACCAGGCGTCTGGGCTGGTGGTACAGGCCCAGAGTCATTGACACTTGGGAGGTTGCCGACAGCAGGAAGGTGGAAGAACAAGGCCTGTGTGGAGCAGAGTGAGTCCAGGGCCAGAGCAAGCAACTTCGAAAGACCCGGTCTCAAACATGACAACCACAAAAGGAGCTGGGATCTAGCTTAGTGGTGGAATGTTTGCCTAATGCGTGTGAAGTCCTAGGTCCAAACCCCTACACAACAACAACAGGCAAATCAAAAAATACGAAACAAACCTGTAAGTGTTGTGAAAAAACTGGATTCTTCATGTATGGCTGAGGGAAATATACATGGACCAGCTGCCACGAAAAACAGTGCCTCAAATAAGCCAATAAGTAAGTAAAAGACCAGACACAAAACTGCCATGTGTCTAGCAATCCAAACCCTGAATGTATGTGGGCGAAGTAGAGCCTGTCTGGAGAGCAGGAGTCCTGACCCCAAAGCCACACAGCTCAGAGGTCAAAAAAGTGAGCGAGCTGATTTGTAGGCTGGTAATGCTGGTGCATCGAGGCATCCCCGGGCAGACCTGCATGGTTTGGGGAGCTCTCTGGCCTGGGTAGGCATGAAGGCCTCCTAGTTTTAGGGAAGTACACACTGAAGTGTTTAACTGTGACGGGCAGCATGTTTGTCAGTTAGTGCTTATTTTGGTTGGAATTACACTGAACCTATAAGCGAAATGAGAGGCAGAGGTTTGGGGGATGGCTCAGGGGTAAGAGGGCTTGACCTCGTAAGTGCCAGGTCGTGAGCATGTGTCCCCAGCACCCGTGTCAAAAGCTCGGCATTGGCGCAGTGTGCCTGCCACTCCAGCGTGGCGGATGGAGACAGATCATTGCAAAAGAACTTGATGGCTACTGGCCTAGGTGAAACCGTGAGCTGTGGTTCCGTGGGAGTCTGTCTCAAGGCAGTAAGGCAGAGAGCAATGGAGGAAGACACCCTCTGTCCTGCTCTGGAGAAGACAGGTGCCCACCCCAAACCCCAGTGCAAACCCTCACAGTGGAAGTACGTGGGGACTTAAAGGAAAATCTACACTGGGCCCCATTAGAGACTCTGATCTGATTGGCCCAAGGTTAGGCCTGGGCACCAGAATTTTCAGGAATTCCGAGTGAATGCCAGCTGTAGCCAAGGGCACGCCTCGCTCTGCTCTGCATCTTTAATCTTTGCCCTTCTATTCATCCAAGGGGCAGTTCTGCTTGCCCCAGACATTGCCTCTCTTCTTCCCAGCATAAGGCCTGGGGCAGGCAGTAACTCGCCCCACTGTCAACCCAGGGTGTGCCCACCTTGGCCTGGGCAGAAGGCTGCTCCTGGAGGCTTATGGAGAAGGCGGGAGCTGCTTTTGTTCTTTCAGGGTTGTGGTCTGTAGAGATGAGGCGGTGGGGTGGGGGAGGTGAGGCAAGGAGGCACAGGGAGCTGAAAGAGCAGAGGCTTTGGTTGGGGGCAGCCCCTCCTGTGTGCTGGGCGAAGGGGATGGGCTCTGAGGCCCCAGCCAGCCTGCCCTGCTGTGTGTGAGCCCTTCTGGAATATTTGGAATAATTAGCAAATGAAAGCAGCATGTTGGGCAGCGGAATGCCAGGCTGGCCTCAGGCCAGACTCAAGGACTGAGGAAGGAAGAAAGGGATGAAAGGAAGGAAGGAGGAGGGGTCTGTGGAGGCTGGGCAGGATTGCTCTGGAAGGTACTGGGCAATGCTGTTCTGTGTGTGCTGTATGCATGTGAGCCTCACAAGCTCCTCACAGGGAGGGGCTGGGCACAGGAGGCTGTGTAGGGTTGAATTGGCCGGTGGTTGTAGGGCAATCGGTCTCAAGCAAACAATCCTAAAAGGAGGGGGTTAAAAGGTATGGCCTCAGGGCCATCCATCCACCCACAGACAGACAGACAGACAGACACATATACATTTTACCGTCAGAACCCTGGCAGCCTGGACATTCCCAGCTGAGAGGGCAAGTCTCAGCACTGAGCCTTATTTTAAAGTGGCCTTCCTCCTCTCCAAGCCTGAACCAGGCTGGGCCTGGTAAACACAGTCAGAGCAGGATGTGGGGTGTGGGGCTCCTCTGACCTCACACCCTGCCCCTCCAGGAAAGGACTGAGGAGGGGAGTGCTGGAAGGAGTCCCGGGACTTGGACAGGCAAGCCTGGGCAGGTCCTCATGGCAGGGGATGGCCCGAGCCAGGGCACACGGGCTTTTTTTAGTCCTTGGTGTGAGTCCTCTGGGCCTGCAGGCCCAACTCTCCCATTGTGCAGAAGGAGGCACTGAAGTGTGGGATGCGGGCCCCTGAGAGAGCCATCCTTTGGCCCTTCCTTCCCTAGGGACCTTCTAGAAACCCTCTCTGTCCCATTTTCCTGGCCATTTCCCTCCTGACACTGAAGAGCAATGTATGGCCCTTTCCCCCCAAATCCACCACCCGTGGCTCTTGCCTTTCCCGAAGAAAGATGGAGAGATGACTGTGCTCAGACTTATTTTCATTTTATTTTGAAAAAAAAAATATTGTAAAGAACTTTACATGAAAAAGGTTAAATTGCCCCATGTGGAGGGTGGATAAGGGTCCCAGCCCCAGTGGTCAGGGTGCAGCAAGACCTGGTCCCCCCAGTGCAGACAGGGGCATGGTGCTCCCCCTTCCTGGTCTCAGTGTTTCCAGCAAGCTGGCCATCCCTCCCAGTTAAGTCTCAGCTCTAACTAAACTCCCTATATTAGTTCCTCCCTCCCTCTACCTAGCAGCTTGGCTGCCCCTGCCCCAAGCACCCCGAACCCCACCTGCCTGTTGCTCTCAGCCTCAAGTCAGCCTCCTTTCTGCAGGTGATAGGCCAGGAGAAGGTCCCAGAGGGCTCAGAGACCATCTTGCTCCACCTTGCTGCCCCCACCTTATTTCTGCCTCCTCTCTCTGTTTCCCCTTCTCACTCTCCTTTCCCCAGTCTCCTGCCACTACTCTCCCTAGCCAAGGCTGCCGGGAGGTGGTGGCGGGGGTCCCCCATGGGGGAGAGCTCTGCCGGGAGGGGCCTCTAGGGAGTGAAGTTGTTGCCATCTAATTAGCCCTTGTTGTACCTGGGAACTTTCTCTGGGTAGAGACCCGGGGAAGCAGCAGGAGTGGGTGAGGTGAAGAGCGTCCATGAGGGCCCTGTTCAGTTCCTCCCTGGCCTGGCAGGTCCCCTCCAGGCTTCAGCTCTCATAGTGCAGGGGGCAGGGAGCCAGGCAGGGGTGTGTGTGTGTGATTTTGACAATTCTTGGGCTTGGGGGAACATGGGCCGATGAAACACTGTGTGGGGGTTGCTGGTGAGGGGGAGGCAGCTGTTTGGATCCTGGGCCCTCAGTTCCCAGTCTTCTGGGCTTGGATATGAGGACATCCCCAGCTGGCAGCAGTGTGGCCTGATGGAGCCAGCCTTCAGAGACCTGGCCCAGTCCCTGCCAGGGTGCTGAGATGTCCGCTGGCCTGTCTTGGGAGGCAGTTCTGGGCCCTGACTTGGGCACTGTCCGGAGATGGGGTGGGGCCTGACCTTTTACAAGAAGGCACCCACACTGGCCCAGTCCTGCAGGTCAGCGGCCAGGGTGGCATCCCCTGCTTCAAAGAGGGGCTCTGGGGGCAGGCAGCCACTGCCACTCTCATCCCAGGGATGCTGGAGGAAGGATGTGGCCAGGAAGGTCTCGTCAAAGTCTAGGCTGTCGGCAGCCTGTTCCGCTGGAGGTCCCCAGGTAGCGGGGCAGTCGATGTGGCGGCCGTGGACGGTAAGATCCACATCTCCATGTGAGGCGGGGCTCAGCGGAGGGCTTAGCTCTAGGCCCTCCAGAGAGCTCAGCTCCTCACCCAGAGTGCCAGCCTCGAAGATGGCCTCCCAGTCGAAGTTGCCTTTGAGGGGTTCCAGCTCACCCTGCTCCTCCTGGGTCAGCAGCAGCGTGCTGGGCGGCCGCAGGACCTTGGCCACCCTCTTGGGCAGCGGCTGCTTCCGCTTATGCCCCAGCCTGCCCTCTCCTGTGCCCCAGCCCCCCTCCCCTGTGGCCTCCTCAAACTCCTGCAGCAGCTGCTGGGCCTCGGTGTTCACGGTCAGAGGCCCACCCCAGGAGGCAGCGCTGGGTTCCTGGGAGGCCTGCCGGGCAAAGGCAGGGTGGATGTGGACTGGGGGCAGCCTCCGCTTCTTGAAGGCCCCGCTGAGCAGGCGCTCCGCATACTGAGGGTCGATGCGCCAGAAGCCGCCCTTGCCAGGCTCGTCCTTCTCTCGAGGCACCTTGATGAAGCACTTGTTCAGGGACAGGTTGTGGCGAATGGAATTCTGCATACAGTGAGAGAACAAGGGAACAAAACACGGGGGGGGGGGAGGGGGCGTTCAGTGGAATGGCCGTGGAATGGCACCCGGTGCTCCTGCATGCTCCCTGTGTCTTTCCTCTGGCGGGGGAGGGGTGGATCAACCCGATGCCCTGACCAGGCAGCTGTAGCTCTGGGACTCTGGGACACCAGCCACAGGGCATGAGGAGCCTGGAGTGCATTGGGGGGTGGGGGTGGGGGCTTTTGTTCTCTGTTGCCGGGATATCTGCCTGCTCAGTCATCCGAGCTCTGAGCCACAGGGTGGCTCTCAGTGCCACCCTCTGTCATCCTCCCTCCCTCCCTCACCCTGCTGCTCGCAGGTCCTGGCCAAGGCCCACAGCTCCCCCACGGCCTGGACTGCCATCTCCCTCTGCCTGGCTGTTTCCCTCTGTTTGTGAAGTGGGTGGGTTAAGGGAGGGGGCTGGGTGACCAAGGATTGTGTGTGTGTGTGTGTGTGTGTGTGTGTGTGTCTGTGGTGGGAGATTTAGTGACTCCTTGTTTGTTGAGCCAGCTGCTAGCCTAGGCCTTCACCCCCCACAGCCTTCTCTTCTCACCCGAACTCAGTTGATTATTACCCAGCCAAGTGCAGAAGGCTCATTCCTGAGACCTGAGTTGAGTAGGGAGAGGATGGGGATCTTCTGACCCAGGGTTAGGGCCATTTGGAATGGCCCAGGACAGTGATCCCGTCCCCTGCCTTCTTGGGTGCCTCAGGGAAGGGTGGGCAACCTTAGGCCTCTGTCTCCACCACCTGGAGCCTGCCTGATATTGGAAGATGTTCAAAGCACTATCTTGCCTGGTCGACACTCGGCTGCTCACTTGATTCACACCGTACGGGTGTCGGGGCCCAGGCTAGGCTAGCAAGGCAGGTGGGTGGAGAGTGAGCAGCCTTTTGGCCAGCAGGGCTGAGATGTTTACAGGGCAGCCTGGGCCCACTGGCTGCCTGCGCCAGCCAGGTTCGGGAGGCTCAGAGTCCGGGGCCATTGCAGCAGTGCCCCTGTGGAAAGCACCTGGCTCAGGTAATTGCCCCCCTAGGGAGGCTGGCTTAGCAGCTTGGGGGCGGGGAGGACTGGGGAGGAGTTGAGGTAGGAGGCTGGGCCAGTGGCATTAGGATGACCTCCTGACCCCTCTACCTGGGCGACTGATCTCGGCACCCATAGGGCTCTTCTCTCTCCTACTCTTTGGACCAAACACAAAAGGCAAGGGGTAGAACCGGGCAGGGAGGCCACCTGGCTTCCATTTCAGAGTCCAGTTCTGACAAACTATCCTTGGGCAAAACATTGTCCAGGAATTCTGGGACACGGGACAAGACTATGCCTTAGTGTTAAATCCTCACAGGAGGCTACGCTGGGCCTGCAGGGTGACTGCCCTACTGCGCTCTTCTCCTAGAGCTTCAACACCTGTACCCACGAGGCCCCTTCTCCAAAAGGAGGGAGTGTTTCCAGAACTTGGTTGGGTCCCTCCCGTGAGAGGCCTGACCTCACAGCCAGGTGCCTCCTTGGCCTTTGCAGATCTGGTATGTGAGTCTGGCCAAGAGCCAGAAGGAGGGAGTGGCCGCCACCCTCTCCTCCCCTACCTGCCAGGTGGGATCCGCATGGCGGAAGTAGCAGAAGTTGTCCGTGATCCACTTGTAGATGGCCGACAGAGTGATCTTGGTGGCCTTGCTGGCCTGCATGGCCATGCAGATGAGGGTGGCGTACGAGTAGGGCGGCTTTACGTGTGGGTTGGTGGCATAGTCCACGTCGTCAGGGGGCGGGGCCTGCAGCCCCGGGGGCGCGCTTCGAGATGTGCAGGAGGAGGTGGGCTTGCCTGGTGTGTGAGGCTGCCCAAAGCAGGCAGGGTCTGCCGCCAGGGGTGACCCGGGCGCCACCGAGCCCGGCACTTGGTGGTAGCCGTGGGGGTCGGTGCCCCCCGGGGGCAGAGTGGGGGCCTTGGCATTGAGAATGGAGAATTCCTGCAGCCATTGCAGGCTGGTCAGGCTGTCATCCAGGGCGTCCGGCTCCTCCACGCTGCCCTCTGGCCCGGCCTCGTCCCCAGGCCCTGCTCCGCAGAGGCGCAGCCAGCTCTCCGCCATGTCTGCGGGGAACCTCCGATGGGGCGGTCAACATCCACAGGCTGAGCCGGGTGGCCAGCCGCGGTCTCCGGCCCGCTGTTACCTGAGGCTCCAGTTACACAGCCTCCAGAACCCTCACTTCCATTCCGCGACCCGCGGGGTCGCCTCCTCCGAACACGAATGTGGGGCCTGCGGGAACACCACGGAGCTGAGCACTCTTTCCCGAGGGGAAAGGGTGCGCCTTACGAGGGAACCCCTTACATTCATCCCCACAGCCTATGGCGAGGTCAGGAAAACACAGAACCCTGGTCTGACTCGGCGTCTCCACCTCTCTCCATCCGTCCTTCGAGGGTTCATTGGCCACAAAGAGGGAAGTGGGTAGGGAGGCCCGATCTAACTCTTTTCCCCAAAGAGTGGGAAACTAGGATCACACCCCAATAGTCCAGGAGGGCAGTGCGACACGGCTGGGGCAAAGGAGGTCATCTGACCCTTGGAAAGAGGTATTAGAAGGAAGAGTCCCGGGAAAGAAAGGTCGCAGGACCGAGTTATGGAGGGCAGGAAGCGAAACTCCTCAGATTTCACTCCCTGGCCCCACTACTCCTGTGGGCGACCGATGGAATGGTCAGCTGGCAGGTCCCGACGCCCTCCCAACCCCGTGGCCCACGGCCCTCCCAGGCCCTTACCTGGCTCAGAGCGCAGCCGCGCCTGAGGAAGGTTCTGGAAGAAGTTCCTCCCACCTCCCGCCGCTCTCCGTCCCCAGCTCGAGGGTTCTGCTGGCGCCCCTCGTCGCCCCCCCCTTCGCCCGACGGCGCTTCTGTGAGCGCCGACGGCCCGGGGACCGGCATTAAGTAGACGCTCGGAAGGCTTCTTCTGCTGCCATGGCGACGCTCCGCCCCCATAAACAGCTTCCGCTGCTTTCATTGGCCAGCACGTCTCCAAGGAGACCGCGGGCCCTTGCTGCTCCTCTGGCGGCAACTCTCTGGAACTCCCTCGTTCTGCCGCCCTCTCCCGCGCCACCCAGCCCCCTACCCGCCACCGAGATCCGGCTCTGTGCATTCCCGCCGAGGGCCCCGCGCTGCGTCGCGCGGCGGGCGCTCGCGGCCCCGGGAACCCCTCCCCCACGCGTCGGGTTTGACCGCTGCAGGGGACCCAGCCCCGGATTCTGCATGCCCTTGGAGTCTTTCCCCTCACTGGGCTGCCGGTGGCCTAAGTCTGGTTTCTGGGGGCCTTTCCCTGGTCCCTGAGTGTCTTCTCTGGTGCCCGCAGGCAAGTCTGACTCTCTGATGCCACCTGTCGCTTATATCCGCAGAAACGGCCACCCTGCTCGCAGACACTCCGAGGCGGGTAGGGTAAAGCAGCGGCTCCCGGTAAGCAGTTCCCCCACTCACCCTGCTCAAGTTCCTGGAAGCTGGCATTTCAGGGGCACCTGCAGAAGCGCTTCTCCTTCCAGACAGTCTAGGAGGCAGAGCCAGTGGGTGAAAACAAAGCCACGGGCCTGCCAGACCTTCTCATCTTCTCAGAGGTTATTCTGCTAATTTAGTCAGTTACCGGTTAAGTGACAAGAACTAATAAGTGCAGGGACTCTGCCCCCCGCCATCAGCCTTGGGGTTCTTTAATTATTGAGGAGCTGCAGGATTGGAAGTTCTCCGGTTTAAGGCAGCTGCAGAAGCAGGTAGGTAGGGCTCAGCTGGGCTTGGAGCTGGGGGAGAGGCCTTGTACCCAGACCTGTAGAAATTTCTGCCTCACCCACTCCTCCACACCTAGATCCTCGGGTGAAAACCCTAACGAAGCCACTCTGACCGAAACGTTCACAAATGAATCCACTTTGTAGTTGACGGATCCCCTGCCCCTGTAAACAGTTTTATTCACTTTTAAGAATCATGCAGCAATCAATCCATAAATATTGCATCTTTATGTTCCCACTGTAGTGTGCCCACAAGTGTCCTCCAGGGAGTGTGGAGGGTACACAGACGGCACGAACAGCACACACACGCACACTTGCACACACCAGGTGTGCAGTCCCTAAAACAGTGAGCAACCAGCATGCCAACACCAGGTGGACAGAACTAGCTCTCCAGGGAGATGGCTTAGTGTCTGGGTCTGTGGCCAGGAGATGCCACAGGGGGTAGCAACTCTGGTGGGGTGAGATCGGGTGAAGCAAAAAGGCTCTTTGAGGAAACCAAGATGCAGATGTAGCGTGGTGAGGAGCCAAAGGCAGCAGGAGAAGGTGCCCCGCCCTACTCTCGATAAATCCTGACTAAGGGACTGTTTCCAAATGACGGGGCTGGGTTGAAGGGGCAACTTAGGGAGTTTAGCCCTGCGAATGGGCTGTTTAGCCTGCCAAGAACAAGAGGGACAGAGTGAGGGGGTAGAGCTGAGCGAGGCAGAGCAAACAGTGCTCTAACCGAGGCTGCTCTAACCTAGGCGTCTGGATGTGGGGCTTAGGCTGAGCGCTTGCTGTGAGGAAGAGGGAAGGGCTGATTATAATGGCTTTTCTCGAGGGCTTCTGGCCACTGTGGCTACTGTTTACCTGAATCTCCTTCATCTCTGCTACTTCCCCCCTCCTCCCAGCTCACACCACTCTGTGAATGCTCTTACCTACTGCCTGCCAGGAGAGGAGGCGGGGCTGTGTGCCCTCGGTCCAGGCTAAGGGAACTACCCTGTGGCTTCTGCTTCATTCTTTGAGGAAGCGCGGTTATTGCCCAGCTTATACTGCAGGAAGGAAAGGGCCTCAAGTAGGGCTTGAAATGGCAGAGTCCACAGATGTTCAAAAAGGGTGCATATGGGATCTCGAACCCAGCCTACCACACCTCAGGCTGCAACTACACAAAAGGTGCCAAGGAGAGCTACACAGTGGTGCAAGCCTGTAATCCTAATGCCTGGGCAGTACAGGCAGGAAAATCACAAGTTTAAGGTCATCCCCAGCTACAAAGCAAGTTGGAGGCCAGACTCTCAATCTTCCAAACTCCCTTCCCAAGGATCCTGGGCACCGGTGTTTTTGGAACGCTTTTCTGGGACCACACTTGGAAGTTTAAAGCTCTTCACATCTCATCATAAATGACTTTCTGATCTTGATCCCAAACCATCTCACATTCCACTAAACAACTACCTTTTCCAAAACAGGCATCTACTTAAGAGCCATGTGAAATCTGCTGCGCTGGAAAAGGTGTGACACCCAACAATTTCCTGTCAGCCTGCTGCCATAGCTTTGTCTGAGTGCTGACTGAACGGCACCTCCAAGCACTGGTGGCCCGTGGACACACCTCTCATCATCAGATCGGAAAGGCAGGGGAGGAGTACACTCGGGCAGGGAGGTCTTCCAATGCTCTGGTCCCCAGGTGACTGCAGCTGGCCCCAGAGCCTTGGATCTGAGAACCACTGGTCCACAGCTCCTAGCCTGGTTCTTCAGTTGTTAGAAAGGGGGAAGAGAAAGGGTAGTGGGTTTGACACTCCCCCTCAATGGCTGTAATAGATTAGATATGGTGAGAGTCAGCCTTAGCACTGCAGGATGGCCCAGCAGGCCTTCCTGACTGCACCTGAGGAGAACAGGCCTTGCAACAGTGATCATCCTAATGGGACACAGGAGGTGCAGGAGACTGGCTGTTAGCAGACCTGGCTTCCAACCAACCCTTTGGCTGCCACTGTCTCCCTTAGGCTTGAGTAAGGAACTCCTGGTGTTCTCAGAGGCCAGAGTGAAGGTGGCCTCCCTCAGGGAGCCCATTCCTGACCACCTCATTAGGTTTCTAATTGCTTATGAGGTGACAGAGACCAAAATATGTCCATGGGTGTCTGTAACAAAGCTGCCAAATTCTTCAGTCTTCTTGGTCTCCCCTCAGAGGAGAAAAGGCTACAGAAACAGCCAGCCCTGACCCTCAGCCCAATCAGCCCACTGGGTTTGGCTGGCAGGCTGCAGTTCACTGAGCAGCGTCAGCCCACAGGGAGGGACGGCTTCAGGTTCTTCTGAGAGGGTAAGAATCATGGTTACAGGAGATGAGGTTGGCGGAGGGCTGCACACCATCCTCCCTAGTGTGAGCATGGAGTTCACGTGTTTTGTTGAAGATGCCCAGAAGGCCTGTGGTCCAGCAAGGACAGATGGAATGCAAGGATAGGAGGGGAACGCAGGTACAGGTGCAGGATCCCCTCAGACAGCCAGGGGATCCCATACACAAGGCCTGTCCTCCTCAGGGTCCTCCAGGCTGCTAGATGATAAACGCCGGCACTGGGGACTGCGACAGCTGACGATGTTGTCATCATGCTGCCAGGAGCCTGGGGAAGAAAAAAAAATGAAGGTTATGGGAGCCATACCTTAGGCCAAGTAGATATGGTGTCTCCAGCAGGGCTGCTCAGCAGTCAACACAGAATCTAGCAGGATGTGTGTGACCGGAAACTGATGAGAGGAAGAGTGGGGAGAAGCAGGGGCTGACAAGACCACGGCTGCTCCTCCCTAACTAGGTAGTCCTTGCCTGTGGCCAGGGCAGACAGGGACACTGCAGATGCTCTTTGGTCATGAACTTACCTAGCATCCACTCTGCATGTTAAGTACTTGGTTCTGGACTTTGGGTGTGTTAGAAGGCAGAGCTGAGCAAAGAGCACACTTCTGACCTACAGCCTCTGTGTTTGCTGTGGGAGCCAGAGGGTGGGAAGGGGCTGGCAGCAGAGCAGGGGCCAGGGGAGGGAGATGCTCTGAGCCCTTCCCCTGTATCTCGACTTCTCATCTCTTCCTCACCTCACCACCCTGTGACTCCAGACTCTGTTTAGCACACTTACCTCTGTCCTAGCCCCTGGCTGCCTCTGTGCCCAGAGTGGAGAATCATCCCCAACACCTCTCTGCTTCATGCTCTGATGCAACCTACCAAACCCTCATGTTGCCATCCACATATGCATGGCACCTGCCTAGGCTTCATCCCTAATTGATAGGTACCAGTGGTCTGACCTTTGGGCAGGTCACCTTACTTAGTGCTTTGGCTTTCTCACATGTCCAATGAGGTGAGTGTGGCACTCACAGACTTGCTATGAGTCCTGCATCATGCCACATGTACGTGTGCCCAGCAGCACACCTGATCAGAATGTGTTCTGTGACCAGTGCCATGCCAGCTTGGCTTGGGGGGACCATTGTATTCCCTGTGACCCTTTGGCTGTCCTCTAGCTGGCAAGTCAGCTCTCTGTTTCATTCTTTCCAGGAGAGCTAGTGTGTTTTATGCAATGACAGGCAGGGTCTTACTACTCCTTCCAAGGCTTGGGATGTTTAGGGAAGGTACTTCATCCTGTTGACTCTGCTAGGCAAGCTACTGCAGGAACCACAGTTGTATACACCTCTGCACCCTGGCACTCAGAAAGATGTGTGGCCTGAGGAGTGGGGTGGGGGTGGGCTGTTCTAGAAGCTGAGGCCAGCTAACTATAGTGTGGTCCTGAGACCAACCTACAAGTGGCCAAAGTCAGCCTGGGATCCACTGAGCCACAACATGAACACCGCCCTCGGTGGCATATGTGTGAGGGTGCAGCAGGTAGCGCCCTTGGTGGCATACGCGCGAGGGTGCAGCAGGGATCGTTTGCTTATATCCTATAGCAGTCTGGTTAGGAATCTATCCCGAGGCTGTGGCAGGTTAACAGGACGTGGTGGAGCCTGGGAAAGGAAGGGAGCAGGGTCTTTCACACCTCAGCTGCCCAGGGACTCCATGCCTCAGAGCAGGAGGCAAAGGTCCTGCTTCCCTCTGCAGGTGGCGCTCTGAGCGGTGGGAAGAGTTGCAGACAAAAGGATGTTCAGTTAGGAACCCCAGATAACGTGAGTGGTTTGTTCAGTTATATAATTTGGTAGATGTCATACCTATTCCTCAATGTCTATAGGGCAGGACTCCGGAGCTGCAGCTGTTCGGTAGGAGAGACCAAAAGCAGATGGTAAACAGGAGAGAAGACACACACACACACACACGTAAAACAGCAGCAGCCACATCACTACCCCATGGTCACTGGTGCCAGTACCCACGACGCTGGGCCTGAGGCTGCCTTGGCCAAGTTCACACAAGTCCTTATGCAGTATCTGCCACCCCAGGAGCCCCGGTCAGGGCTGCAGATCATTCCGTGGAGAACAGTCTAGGGTGCGGATGGCCCATGCATGGTGAAGGGACATGGTGTGAGAAGGAGGCACCCTTTGTCCTGGAGGGTCCCACAGGGTTCACGGCAGCCCTGATGTGGCTTGCCTCTCTGCGGTCTACTCAGAAGGCCTGATTCAAGGAAAGGTCCCTAGTGAGCGTGCCATCCAGTTGGCTGAACCCAGGCCTTCTGGCAAGAACATGGAGCTTGTAGACTTGAACTCCCTCCAGGGGGAGGACAATGGTGCCCTTTGGGGTATCAGAAATAAAAGGAGGAAGAGATCTCCAGAGGCTGATTTAGGGACACTTGGTATATCTCTCTGCTGTTTTTACTAATGTATTGATTAAATTTAAGGACTGTAATAGTTAAAACATTCATATCCTGTAATTTGGATTTCTTCCCCAGAGCCTGCCACTGCAGACATCACAAAGCATTTTTTTTTTTTTTAAAGGATCTCACTTTGTAGCCCCACTGGCCTGGAACTTGATATGTAGACCAGGCTGGCCTCAAACTTATAGAAAATTTGCCTGGCTCTGCCTCCTGAGTGCTGGGGCCAAAGGTGTGCTCAACCATATCTTAACCTTACATGAGGCTTGAAGAGAGGAGTAGATTGCACTTCAGGTCTGTGTGGTAAATATATATATAAGATTGTATTGAGCAGGTCTACTCCTGTGTTACTCAGTTATGTAAACATTGTTTATATTTCCAGGAAAAGCCTGTCATCTTTTCCTTTCTCCATCATATACATCACCAGTGCCTTCTGAGAATGCTCACTGCCCCATCACTCTCCCACCGGCCATGCAAAATTCCTGGAAGCTACACTGACCTCACATAGCTGTGTGGTTCTAGGTCTTATCCCCTCCTGTCAAGTTAGGTTAACCCTGTGGGCAACCATCTCTAACATACGGAACCAGAACTCTGCCCTGTCTTAGGCCTTGGAGCTCTGGAAGCTTCTGAAAGGCTTTTTATTTCATTTCATTTTATTTTTTTCGAGACAAGGTTTCTGTGTGTAATAGTCCTTGCTGTCCTGGACTAGCTTTGTAGACCAGGCTGACCTTGAACTCACAAAGGTCCACCTGCCTCTGCCTCCGGCGTGCTGGGGTTAAAGGCATGGGCCACCACACCCACCTCTGCTCTGGAAGCTTCTTAGAGAGGAGTTATTCATGCACAGGCCCTCTAGGGCCCTCACATGTGTGATGGTGGTAAAATGGATTTTTTGGCAGAGTATGGCACACATGATCCAGGGAAGCACCCTATGGCCTTCTTGG
This sequence comes from Meriones unguiculatus, assembly GCF_030254825.1. NCBI lineage: Eukaryota > Metazoa > Chordata > Mammalia > Rodentia > Muridae > Meriones > Meriones unguiculatus. Next base: position 6,011,540 of record NC_083355.1, on the reverse strand, counting down.
CCTTCCCCTGACTGTGCTCTCCAGGTATCCTCCACGAAGGGGGTGGCAGCTATTTGAAGAGGCAAACAGACTGAAGAAGGGGCAGGATCTGTGGTGAGCATTATGGGAAAGAAGAACATTTGAGAACAGTGAGGCACAAGCCCGCCTGTGGCTTGCAGGGTGGGGTAGAGTGAGTGCACTGTTGAGTGTAAAGTGGGCACAGAGGCCTGCACGCTGACGGGTGCCTCAGAGCACCCGGCCTCTTTGCCACCAGTGTGATTCTAACAGATGCAGTGGGGGTGACACCTCTGCTCTGCAGAGCCCTTGGACTTTTGCTCCAGATACACTTAGGAATCTGTATACTTAAGTGCTATTTATACGGAGTCTCCCTCCTGACACTGCCACAGGTGACTGATTCCATGTTTGGCCAAACTGGGAAGCCCATTTACTCTCAAAAGTGCTGGCTCTAGATTGCTATAAGGCGGCCATGACTACCTGTCCCCTTTTCGACTCTGCTGGCCCCTCCTCAGAAGGGAAGATGTGTCGACAAGCAGGTTGTTGGGAGCGAGGCTTGGAGAGGAAGAAGCAGAAAGAACAAGCTTGGTCTCCATGGCACCGTGGGCTCCAACAGTGGCAGCAACTCCCTCTGCCAAAAAGCAGGGCTTGGCCTAGAAGCCCTTGAGGAGAGGATGGCCGGCAAACACAGGCAGATGGAGGCACGGGCACCATCCTCACCCTATGAGAAACCCAAAATGCCTATCCCATAGTCCTTGCCAAAGAAGCATGCCAGGTTCTGTTGAATAGAGATGCATATATTCCCACAGAACTTTTTCCTTTGAAACTTGGTGTATTAACATAGGCCCTTGCCAATCAGGAACTGGAAGCTTGTCTAGCGCCCTAAGCGAGAGCCTTCAAGTGCACACACCATAGCCTGGTGTCAGGCTGAGCAGAGGCAGGACAGAGCTGGCACAGAGTGAACATGAACTTTCACACAAGTCAGAGAACATAAATAAGTTTAAAAAAATGAGCAAACCAGACAGACTTACACTTGGCATAAAGACATGGAACATAAATGGACAGATGGAAGCAAGGCCAGGAAGGGGAAGGCAGGGTGAGCGTGCCTGGTCTCCAGCAGCTCCCGTCCAGGCTTAGCTGGGCAGGAGGTGGCCTTACAGATCAACGCCCTCCACCATGCTTGGGTGGGAAGGGAGTGTGCCTGCGGCCTACGTGGGAGAAATGAGTGATCTGACGCTGTCTCTCAGTTCGTGCTGAAGGCTGGGGCCTGGGCAGTATCTCCAGGACAGACTACACGGAGAATGAATGAAGCGCCCTTGGAAAGACTGGAGAAACTTTCTCCTGAGCAACTGGCTTCCCTTGCCACAGGCTTGCATGGGGCCAGGGCCTGCTGGGACCATGTCTGGCACAGGCTGAAGGACAGTGGCAAGCACAGAAGGTCCTGTTGCTTAACACCTTCAGCTACTTCGCTGAGCGAGTAAAGCACTGGACCCAGGAGTGGCTGCTCTGAAGCTGAAGCAGGTCTTCTTGGGGAGCACCAGGGGAATTACAAAGGGCAGAGTGAAGGGAATCTGTGCTGGGGCCAGGAGGGAACATCTGGCCCAGGCAAGGCTCTTAGGAAGTAGTTCTTGATGCTGCTGAAGGGGCACTCTGAGGCCAGTGCTCAATTGTGACTTCTTTATTTTTTTGGGTTTTCAAGACAGTTTCTCTGTGTAGCCCTGGCTGTCATGGAACTCTGGAGATTAGGATGGCATCAAACTCAGAGATCTGCCTGCCTCTGCCTCAGGGTGCTGGGATTAAAGGTGTGTGCCACCACTCCCAGCTTTTATCATTTTGGGGTGGGGACTAGGTCTTGCTATGTAGCTCCTGGCTAACAGCTTACAGTGATCCAGGTGCCTCTGTTTCACAAGTGTGAGACCATAGGCATGTGCTAGCGTGCCTGGACTTGAATGTATAATTAACATGGCTGCTTTGCAGATTCAGTTTGAAGTCATGAAAAGCAACTGGGACAGGATTAGAAGTTGGGGCCTTAGAGAATCAAGTCATCCCTGCCTTCTGGCTTCTCCTTTGGGACCCAAGTCTTGCATGTGTGATCACTGGTGACCTAAAGCTCATTGGATTAGAAAGCCATTCATTGGCTTAAAGATGCTTTTAGATTTTTTGCGATCCTCAAACATATGTCCCTTGAAGAGCTACGATTCCAGTTCTAAAAGCTCAAGCTTCATTGCCAAGGCCTCCATGGGAGGTGTCGACTGCTCACACTCCTGAGGATGACCACAGGACAGTCCACCTGACATGGTGCTGTAAACTGTATTGGAAGTGTCTGACCAGATAGCAAGGCTGGGGTTGGGGGGTAGAGATGTTGCCTTTTTTCCTGTGGGATACTGTCAGAGCAGGAGCTGCTCTTTGGGTAAAGCCCAAGGCTTCCTAGGGCCTCTTGGCTTCCTCTCAGCAGCTAAGCATACCCTGGCCTTCCTAGCCAGAAATGCAGCACAGGAGGTAGGTATACCACGGGGAGCAGGGGAGGAGCGGAGGGATGCCTCCCATCAGTTCATGTTCAGCAGACTGCCACTCACCGGGTAAGCAGACCTCAGAGCACAGCTTATTGTCCAGTGCTTTCACGCTTGCGATGTCAAAGTCATTGTTATTGTCACACTCCATGCCTAGAAATGCGCATGTCCTCTGGCCTGTAACGGAGTTAATGCAGTTAGACAGGGGCTGGCTATGTTTTCTCTACTTTGCTGTACTCAAAACAAAAGTCTTAAGGATGGAGACAAAAAGCAAAAAATCAAATCATGTGTCCAAAAAAAAAAGACGATAAATAAGTGAGTAAAGTAAAGAAAGAATGGACAAAAGAACCGAGTTGTGTGGGCATGTCCGGGTTCTCGCATTTTGCTGGTGTTTCCTTAGCTGGCCCCTTTCTAGCTGTTTCCTAATGAGTCTGATCCCTGCGGAGGGCTGCCAGATGACGGTCAGACTAACCGCGATGGAAGGCAGCTGCAACCAGGCCAGCCGGAGAACACGGGGGCTGGCCGAAGCTGGAGAAAGCCGAGACACAGTGCCCTGTTCGGGCCTGCGACTCTCAGGCATGAGTGCGGTGTGCTCATGACTACAGTCCTACAGTCACACGCACAGACGACTCACGGCCTCGGGGTCCATAATTTTGTACACTGCATCAGAATAACTGTTCACAAAATTATGTTTCCTCTCTCAGGAGACTGAAGTTGTTACTTTGAGTATGTTTCAGTAACTGTCCAGAAAACTGTAGACATGTGAGAGGGCAAGGGAAAGCTGCCGAAGTGATTGTCTTTTAAAGCTCCCCTTTCTTTCTCAGTGAAAGGAGAGGAGGAAACCCTCCGTACAGAGGAAGAGCTGAGAGCCAACAGCCTGGCCACCATGTGCATCTTAGAAGAAAATGTTCTTTAAGGAAGCCACTCAGCTGCAGGGCTTTGGGCTCTGAAATGTTTTCAGAGCAGGGAAGCTTCAAGCCCTGGGCAGAGGTACAGCAGTGGGAGAGGCCAGCCTTGAGGCTCTTATCTTTGAGCCTCTTGCCAGTGGGAGCTGCCAAGTCTCCGTGCACCCCTGACACCCCCGAAGCAATGGCCAGCGCTAAAGCAGGAGCAATTAGGATGACATCTGCTGGAGCAAACTGCATCCAGGCCATGACACACATATCATATGCCCAGGAGAAGAGAGGGAAGGGAGCCTGGCTTCTGGGATAGGCGAGGCAACTTCCCTAACGACCCCTCCTCCTCCATGAGGGCATGCTTGCTCTTCCAGCCTCACTGGAAACAACCTCTTGACTGAAGACTAAGCCACAGCCTACAGTGCTGCCTAGGCAAGGCCTGCAGGGTGCCGTGCTTCCTCAGCCACACCCTCAACACGTAAGCTGCTTGCATCCTCTTAAATGTTCTCCATTAAAGCAACCCAGACAAGCGACCAGAGTCCTGCCTCTCATGGGGAAGAAACTGCTGCCGCTCTGCTTAGGGGTGCCGGGCAGCCCAAGAGCTCTGCCACAGGAGGCAGGTGTGGGTACAAGAAGAGACATAGTCTCTTTTGCAGCATCCTCCCCTCTGATCCTGGGGATTCCGAGTCTCGGGAGTTGAAAATGTTACTAAGGTCACTGACATCAGGTTTGCCTGGCATGCTGTCAAGATAACCATCCCCCACAGCCACACAGCTGAGCACTGCCACTATGTCACAGTAGTCCCCCTTTCTTTACAAATACCCAAGAAAGCAACAAGAGAGAGCAAGGACCAGGTCTTTTACCATCTTCTTGCACAGGCGATCTATCCTCTTCCTCTATGATATCATTTCCCTAGGACAGAAGAAAAGCCCCATGAAGTCAGAGGACCCAAGCAAAGACAGGACAAATCATGCTTGTAGTAGTTATTCCCATGGTCTACACCCACAGCACATACTTCCCACTATGGCCAGGGTTGCTTGATCAACTGCTTAGGATGGGCTGTCAGGAGCACCCTTATAGCTTAGCGGACACTACAGTAAAACCAAGAGATAAATAAACAGCAAATAAAAGCCAGCTGTGGGCACATGCCTGTAATCCCAGAATTTAGGATACAGAGGTAGGAAGGTCACTGGTAAGTAAAATGGCCAGCTTGGTCTACTACAGCAACTCTACGCCTGCCTAGAATATGGAGGTAAACCCTGTCTCAAACCAGCACATGAGACACAATGTAGAAGAAAGTCATGAGGTCATAAAGCTTTCTGAAACCCTTTAGGGCCAGTTAGTACCCAAACATCCTGAAAGGACCCATCAACAAAAACAAGGCCTGGACTGCATAGCATTGGGAACACAGCACACTTGGCATCTTCACCCACAGCCCCAACTCTGTCTGCCTCCCTATAGGGCTCCTGGACAGGGTGTGGAGATTAGAGGCAAGAAATCTCACTCAGGCATCTGGGTGTGCCAGGGCTGGGGAGCACCTGAGACCCAGTGGCCCCAGCAAACAGACAAACTGCATGACAGCCAGCACATTCCCCAGGCCTGTCAGGGTCTGGCATAGGAAGGTGCCTCTTGAACTCACTCGCTATGGATCGTACATGGAACCAGTGTCTCCTGGTAACAAGACAGTGACCCAGCCTGAGTTCAAGGCTACTGTCACCTCTCCCTGCACTCCTAAATGATCTAGACATGCTACTCAGGAAGGCCTTTCCAGTGCTGCTTCGCCACAGTCATTGCCAGGGAACATCCACAGTTAAGAGAAACTGGCTGTGGGCAAGGGTACTGCTGTCTGCCATTTACGTTACCTCTGCATCCTGCTCTCCAGCTGGAAGGCCAGCAAAATTGCTGTCTGGGGACTCTGCTGGTGTCCCCTGAAAAAGAGCAATAGAAGCCAAGGGTAGTCATCACAGGCTTTCTAGTTAAGCTCTTAGCAGACCCAAGCCAAAGCTCTCCTCATCACAAAGCCGGTGGCATACAGAAACCAGATCTACGGGAGTGCCATGATCCCTGAAGCATCCCAGCAGCACCTGGGCCTTTCTGGAGCTGCCTGGAACCCATATGTGAAGCAGAGAGCAAAGCGAATCAAGGGCTCTTTCCTTACCTCCCCTTCTGAAGGGGCTCTGCTGGCAGCCTCGGGGGAAGGCAGGGCCTCTCCCTCTTCTTCTGTGCCAGGGGCTATATAGGAGCCAGACATAGAGGACACCGTGTCTGTGCTGATCTGGGAGGAAGCCATGGACATGACTGACTGGGCCAGGCTGCTGCTGGCAGGGTCTGTGGAGACAGAAGTCAGGGAAGGGGACAGAACTGTGATTACTGAGCAGCTGTGTGCACTTTTTATACTAGGCGATAAAGGGCCGTGGACAGAGGCCTCGTATTGAACTCTCCTGAGAAAGGTTTGGACTGAAGGTCTTCCAAGATTCTGCTCTGAAACTCAAGGAGCAAACGTGCTCCTGCCGTTACAGTGGAGAGGGAAGCTGCTCATGCAGGAAGGCGAATAGGAGCCCTCCCTTCTGCTGAGTCACCAGCTTCAATGCTCCCATCTCCAGAGGAAGCCACAGCACAGCTGCGGACCAGGTGAGGGAGGTACATGCACACTCCCTGATCCTTTAGGTACCTTCTGGGGAGGAGATGGTAGAAGAGAGCGGAGTCCCTGTGCAAGACGACTGGTCAATAGCTCCTGAAGATGACAGGGTAAGGTTCTCACTCTCTGGAGTCACATCACGTCCCTGGGGGTGAAGGACACAGTGGGACATGAAACCAGCACAAGCCCAGCATATGGGCAGAAGGGTCAGAGCAGAGCTGGGTAGGAACATGGAGGGAAGGGACACCATGAGGGACAAGGTCTTCTCTTCTTGTGGGCATGAGTGACAGGAGAGGCAGTGCTGCCTTTTGTCAGCACTCCTTTTCAGCCAGGGCCTGGAGTGACTCTGTCCCAGGGGAGGGCACACATCAGTCAGCACCTCCTGCTTGAGGCCCAGCATCTGCTAGGGCATACAAAGGCTGCAGCTCCAGTGACACAGGTCACCCAGCAGCTGTCACAGAGGGATATCCCTTGTTTCCCCAGGATTATGAACAGCTTTCCTTTAGAAGGAAAAGAACACAACACCAACAGGGCCCTCACTGCCTACAGGACCCCTCCACATGTATGTCAGGAGTTCCTGCTCAGTGGATCTGAAACAGACACCTCCTCTGCCCTCCACCCACCAGTCCCCCGGACTCAGCCTTGTCATCCTGAGTGGATGCAAAGGTGCAAGGCAGCTCTCCAGCTCCCAGGCAGGCTTCTTCCATCTTAGGTCAGGCCTACACTACTGAGGCTTTCCCTGGCTTCACTGGCTTCCCACACATGACTGTCAGGAGACCTTCATAAGACAGAGATCTCACTGTATCCCTCAGCCGGCTCCAAGCTTCCTCTGAACGTTTCTTTGCCTTTCATGTCTAAAAACTGTCAAGATCCAGCCCCAAACAGCCAAGACCCCCTCCAACAGTGTTTCTGATTCACTAAAGGAAACTGGACATCATACTATGATTATGGTTTCTTCTGAGTACTCTGTCTGCCCTCTTTCTTGAGGTAGCGTCAATAGGCTGGTACTGAACTTGGTATGTAGCCTAGGCTGGCCCCAAACTTAGGATCCTTTGCTTTAGTCTCCAGAGCTGAGACTACAGGCAGCCTGTAATGCTACCTAGCACTTGGGAGGTGAGGCAGGAGGACCAGGAATTCAGGGTCATCTTTGGCTCTATGGTGAGTTCATGACAAGCCGGAACTACATAGAGGACCTATCTCAAGCAGTCATTCAAGAAGCACTTTCCGGGCAGCAGCAACGAGCCACATTCAGTGCTGGAGGTTGAGGACGATGTTAGCCCTACTAGGCATGAACTCCTGATGCTGGGACCCTTTCCCGCCTCTGAATGCCTTTTGCACCTAGCTTGTTGGCTTAGACAGTAAGGGCTCGTAAGGTCTGTGAGGTCTAGGTAAGGTCTGTCTGTGTGAGGGATGTACAGGGTGGAGAACTCCTGCTCTCTACTTCTGCAGCCACCACCTTGTAAAGGATTGGAAGGTCTGAGGAGCAGATAAAAGCAGAGGACAATGTAGTCATGCAGGCAGATGCCAGTACCCAGGGAAGGAGAAGAAAGCCAGTTACCTCCTCAGGATGCTGGGCTGACAGTCTCTGAGAGAGCTGAGTCTCCGACTCGCTGCAAGAGCGCTCATCTTCCTCTTCATGTAGCACAGAAGAATTCTGGGAAATGGATCTGTAAAAGCCCAGAGGAAAAGCAGCCAAATACTCTACTGTCCTGACTCTCCTTGCTCAGACCGCACCAGCAGACTGGAGAAGCCAGATCAGCTCTCAGGAGCAGGGTGTGAGGTTTACTGGAGTCAGGTAGAGCCTCTGTCTCTAGCTCCCGAACTTTGAGAAAACACTAGCACCACCTCCCTCTCCCACCTCTCAATACCTTAAGATCCTCTTATAATTGTGTCCTACGAATTTAAATGCTCAGGACATGGTGCCATTTGGTTCCTCTGACTTCAGATTAAGCCAGGGCCCCAAAGGATTCTGTCTATACTGCTCAATGTCCTTTTCCTTTTCCTTCTTTCCTCAGCACCACCCATCCCTGGCAAACCCTGCCAGAGAACACATGACGCTAGGTACACATGCACATTTGACTTCTCTCTCTGGGGAAATTAACCCTCTGTCACCGCTGCACAGGCACCACGCAGCTTTTGTGGGAGTGGGCAGCATTGGGAAGCTTTTTCCCTGGGACATGATTATCACAATATTGAGCAGGGAAAGGTGGTCTTGAGCTCTGAGATGCCCAAGAGCAACACTGGCGGGCAGCAACTACTCACTTGGATAGACTCTTTTTGAGTTTGAGTCCTTGGCTGCTGCAATCAGACAGGCGGTCAAGGGGGGACAGTGTCCTGACTGGGGGCAGGTGGCTATCACTGCCATATGACGGTAGCATTCCTGAGAGGTGGCCATCTCCAAGAACATGAAGTGGAGGAACTGCTGGGGATGGGGTGAGAGGCCCGTTGAGGGCCTCCAGGAGAGACACCACTTCGTAGCCTGGTGGAATATTCTCTGACGACTACAAGAATCAGAGACAGGCCAAAAATTAGGTAGGTACTTTTTGTTTTACGGCATGATCATGTTTCCTGCTGGACACAGAAAGACGCATTTTGTTTTTAACCACCCACTCTGCCAAGAAAAGCTTCTGTGCTAAACATAAGGAAAAGGAAAGTGCTGAGGAGCCACGGCACCTATATGATTCTTCATAAATGATTCTCTGATGATAACAGAAGTAAATGCTCACTACTGGAAATTTGTAAAATACACCAAAGAAGAAAAAAATTAGCAATAGCCAATCACCCAAAGTGACTTTTGTTGGCAATCTAGTACATTTTTCCAATTATTTTATTTATATTGTTTATGATTTATGATTAATATGTAAATGACAGTTCTAGGGTTCAATAGTAAAGTGACTTGCTGCTCTTGCAGAGGACCTGAGTTCAGATCCCAGCACCCACAGCTGTAGCTCACCATCACCTGTACCTATGGCCAATGGGGCTTAATGTTGCCTTCTGACCTCCAGGGGTATTCACGCAGAAACAGACACACAAGCATAGATAAAATCAATAACAATTCTGTATCTTGTTTAATTAAACATAAAACTGCTGTTTTGAGACAGGGTTTCTCTGTGTAGTCCTGGCTGTCCTGGAACTCACTCTGCAGTCCAGGCTGGCCTTGAACTCACAGAACTGCCTGGCTCTGCTGGGATTAAAGGAGTGCCCCACCACTACCTAGTTCCTTTTTTCTATTTATTTCATATTTATTTTAATTTTTATTAATTATACTTTATTCACTTTGTATCCCCCCATAAACCCCTCCCTCCTCCTTTTTTCTTAAGATGGGCTTTCATGGGCTGGAGTGATGGCTCAGAGGTTAAGAACACTCACTGTTTTTCCAAAGGTCCTGAGTTCAATTCCCAGCAACCACATGGTGGCTCATAACCACCAATGGTAAGATCTGGTGTGAAGGCAGAATGTTGTATAAATAATAAATAAATCTTAAAAAAAAAGATGGGCTTTCATGAAGCCTAGTGTGACCTCAAACTCCCTGTGTACCTTTAGGCGCTGGTGTTACAGGCACACGCCCACATCCTACAATCTTCCCAATGGCTGGAAACTTCAGAGTCATCCTTTTATAGACGTTGAACTTCCTGACTCTGCCCCCAGAGCGCTGGGATTAATGGCATGCACCACCATGCCTGACTGTAGAAAGAACTCTCAACTGCTGAACCATCTCTCCAGTTCTCCCTCTCTCTCTTCTCTCTCTCTCTCTCTCTCTCTCTCTCTCTCTCTCTCTCTCTCTCTGTGTGTGTGTGTGTGTGTGTGATGTGCAGGTGACTGCAGAGGCCAGAAGATGGCATTGGATCCTCCTGGAGTTACTGTTGGTTGTGTTACCTGATGTGGATCCTCTGCAAGAACAGGACATGCTCTTAATTGATCCGTCTCTCCAGCCTCTGTATATTTTTATTTTCTTGAAGTGCTAGAGAACCCAGGGCCATTCACTATCACAGATGGACACATTCTAGATAAGTACTCTACCATTAACCCACACCTCTAGCTTAGATTTAATCTTAAAAATGTTATTTACTTGAAAGAATTTAGAGCACTGGAGTTGGTTTGAGGTAGCCATGTAGCCCAGGATTGTCTGGAATTCACCATGTAATTAATCTGTTTGTCTTTGGCTCACGATCCTTGGGCTTCAGCCCGAGTGCTGGGTACTCGTGTGTGCTATCATGCCGAGTTTAAGTTTTGCTGGTGGCAGATTTTTGTTTGTTGTTGTTTTAGAGACAAGATCTGACTATGTAGTCCAGGCTGCCCCGGAATTTATTCACTCTGGGGTCTAGGTTGGCCTTGAACCTGGCATTCTCCTTCTCAGCCCCTTGGCTGAACTTTTTTCCTGTGACAGGAGGCTCACTAGTTTGTGAAGGTTGGTTGGCTAGTTCCAGTCCCCCCCCCTCCCCGCCTCTGCCTCTTCTTGGACTTACAGGCGCTCACTCCATTTATATGGGTGAGACAATGCAAAACCAGGTCCTCAGGCTCCTGCAGCAACCACTCCACCAGCTGGACCACCTCCTCCCTTTCCCCTCTCTTGTTTGTGGGTTGTTTTTGTTTAGGTTTGGTGGTTTTTTTTTAAACGGAATTTCTCTATGTAACAGTTCTAGCTGTCCTGGAACTCTCTGTAGATCAGGCTGGCCTCCAGCTCACACAGGTCCACCTGCTTCTGCCTCCAGAGCTGGAATTAAAGGTGTGTGCCACCACTGCCCAGCTTTTTCTGTAATTATTATTGCTTGAGTATTGAACAATCCACATTCAACTGAATAACCATGTATAGTTTATTCTAGGGTTTTAACATTTTATTTAATTTGTTAGTTTGGGTTTTGTTTTTGCTTTTGAGACAAGGTCTCTCTACACAGCCCTGGCTGCCCAGGAACTATATGTAGACCAGGACGGCCTTGAACTCACAAGATTTCTGCCTGCCTCTGTCTCCCAAGTGCTGGAATTAAACTGATGCACTGATGTGGCTGCTGGTTTGTTTGTTTTTTTAATAGCTAACTAATTATTTCATCTGCAATCTATTCCATAAAGATTGACTTGATAAAATGGGGCTGCAGAGATGGCTCAGCAAGTAAAGGTGCTTACCACTAAGCCTCATGACTTGAATTTGATTTCTGGGACCCACATGGTAAAAGGAGAACCAGTTCCCAAAAGTTCTCCCTTACCACACACTCCTCCCCACCACACACACACACACACACTCTCTCTCTCTCTAAATAAAAATAAACGTAGTTTAAAATGCCAAAATGACTTCTTCCCTATAAATAACTAACCAATTTTTCCTACACTGTTAACTGAACAGTAAATGCCTGTTTAACACCGCTGGGTTAATCAAGGGAAGACAGTAGTTGTTTCTCTGGGGAGGGCTGTTTTACAGTGCTAGTGCCTAGGCTCATGCTCTATCCCTGAGCTACACTCCCACCCATTTTTGACCGTTTTACCCTGATAGAGCTTTCAGGTTTACTCTGAGAGTCTCTTTACTATGACTCTAAGGTCAGTTATCTGCTTGGCTTCTAAGGGCTGAAGCCACAAAGAAAGGATGAAGAAAGACAGCAACTTTCTTCAAGGATTCAAGACCATAAATTTGGTTCAAACCCCAAAGTCATCCTGTTTCTGCTTGGAGGAGTTCCCTAGTTGGATCCCACTGGGGTAAACCTCCATTAGATGGCTCCAGGAATGTAAATACAAACTGGACTTCAAGTTCCAGACGAGGAAAAGGAACTTTCGGAGATCAGAACTGAGCTTTCAGTTGCAATATTAGTAAGTTGTTTAAGAATTTTTATTTTATGTCTATGAATTCTAGCCTGTATGTATGTCTGTGCACCATATACATGCCTTGTGCCTTTGGAGGTCAGAAAAGGGTGTCAGATCCCTTAAAACTGGAGTGACGGACAATTGTGAGCTGTCATGTGGGTACTGGGAATTGAACCAGGTCCTCTCCAGGGGTAGCCAGTGCTCTTAACTGCTAAGCCATCTCTCCAGCCCCCACATTAGTATGCTTAACTATAACATGATCTCAGAGAGTCTAAAAAAATCCTTCAGCATGTCAGGTTTAATTTCTTGATGTGATATCATCAAAAAGAAGGACAAAGCCTGGTGTGCTGGCTCACACTTCTAAGCCTAGTTCTTAGGAGGAAACATCTGAAGACCACTCTGAGTTTGAGACCTGGTCTGGTCTACATAGCAAGCTCCAAACCAGCCAGGGTCACACAGCCAAACCCTGTCTCAAAAACAAAACCTACAGAAAAAAACAGGATACAAGAGTAAGTATCTGCTTCAGAGGGGCCGTGCTTCTGAGCCCAGCTTACTGAATGCTCTTCAGAGTCAGATGTCTGGGATGAGATGATGGGGTTAAAGCTGGTTGGAGACAAAGGGCCCAGTTTTTTCCTCATGGCTCGGATCTGAAGCAGTGCCCGGAATGCTGTGAAGAAGAAAACAGGCTATCAGGACATCCTGTTTCGGGATTAAGGGTGAGCAAGGGCTCAGACAGAAACCCTGCGCCCTCCAGCATTCATCCATTTGCTATGCGGCAACAGTGTTCTGATGTTCCGTGCCCACCTTTCCAGCCCTCACTGTCATGTTAGCCCAGGACTCACGCAGCCGGCAGATGGGGCAGTTGTTGGCCTGGTAGCGCAGGGTGTCTGCACAGGTGTTGCAGAGGCAGAGGTGGCGGCAGGGCAGGATCAGGGTATCACGGACATCTGAGAGACACACCACACACTCGGCACTGTTATCACTTACTTCATCCTCAGCCACCTGGCCAGAAAGAGACTTAGCTAATCATACAAAGCCTTCCATCTCCCACAATTTATTTACAATGGAGTCTGGCTGAAGAGCAGACACATACAACAGCATCTATAATAACATTGGACTTAATACAATTTTTAAAAATTAGTTTGTTTTGTTTTAATTTTATGTGCATGGATGCTTTGCCTTTTGCATGCCTGGTGCTTGCAGAGGCCAGAAGAGGGTGCCAGATCCCCTGGAAGTGGAGTTAGACAGTTGTGAACTGCCATGAGGGTACTGGGAATTGAACCCCAGTCTTCTAGAAGAGCCAGTGCTCTTAATTGCTGAGCCATCTCTCCAGCCCTGTGCAGTGCTTTTGCTATTTGGTCTCCTGCCTCCTGAATCTAAGAGACTGGACTAACCCCCAGCACTCATTCTCATTCTAAGGTCTGAACAGATGGGGCCTAGGAGAGCACAGAGATGAAGATGAAGGAAAAATGCAAGACCCTCCTGGGAAGCAGAGCTCAACTGACTCCAGAGGAGAAGGGCAGCCTGTTTTGTTCATTCCCAAAGTGGCAAAAGCGGAAAACCTAAAATAAGGATCTTCTCCTAGGACCCGGCTGGCTCACTAGACCCTCATCCTTGGCTGAAGCCCAGATTTTCACTTTGCCTCTAGAAAGAGCAAACCCTGAACTTTGACCAGAACTCACCTTAGAATCTTGTGTGTTATACTTGTTTTCAATCCCGTAGATCTCCTGAAGAAGGTAGCTGACCCCATCTACCTGAATAGTGAACAGTGACGTCCAAGAATAGGCTTATTACTGAGAGGCAAGAGCAGAAGCCTTGTCCCTCCGCGTGGCAACCCAGGACTACCGATTCACAATGAGAAACTCAGGGCCTTAGACAGATAAAGGATGCCTTTATTATGTTTGCTTTTGAGAGGGGAAGGAAAACAAAGTGTTTTGCTCACCCACTATTACATCCAACCGGGAACATAAAATTTTGCAAACTGACAGTCTGTGTATTGCAGCTCACTATTACAGACACTGGCAAACAGCACTGACTAAAAGATGGAGGGATGTCTGTCAAGTGAAGCATTCATTGTGTAAGAAGATTTCAGTTTAAATGCTATAAAAATAATGGCAAAGATGGGCTGAAGTGTGTGGCTCAGCTGGGAGAGCGTGTGCCTAGAATGCATGAAGCCTAGCACCACATGAAGTTGGTGTGGTAGTGCATGCCTATAACCCCAGCAATGGAAAGATGGAGGCCAGAAAATCAGAAGTTCAATGTCATCTGTGGCTCCATACTTAAAGGCTAGTCTGGGATACGAGAGTAAAAAAAAAAAAAAAAAAAAGATAAAAGAATGGGGAAGGAAAAAGTGAAAGAGGAAAAAGAAAAGCTATAAGCCAGGTGTGGTGGCACAAACCTGCATCCCAACACTTGGGAAGCTAAGGCAAGAGGACTGCATGAACTTCAGGCCAGCCTGGACTACACAAATAATGGGCCAGCTGGGGTTACATAGCCAGACTCCATGCAAGAAGAAAAGATAAAGAAAGGGAAGTGCAGCAGGACCTGGCAAAAGACACCCACAGCACACGGCCATACATGAGCCACCCTCATCATATCCACAGGGCACCACATATTTTTCTATTTTATAATAAAAGATTTATTCATTTTTGTTTTATGTGTTTGTGTGTGTATTTGAGTTTACATATGTGCAACATCTATGCGCAGGTAGGTGCTCATGGTGGCCCCAGAAAGGTGTCAGATTCCCTGAAAAGGCAGTTACAAGCAGTTGTGAGTTGCCTGATGTGGGTGCTGGGAACTGAAGGCCCTTGGGAAGAGCAGCAAGTGCTCTTAACCGCTGAGCCATCTCTCCAGCCTCTCCCTCCCATTTCTTTTTACATTTTTAATTATCATTATGTGCATGTGTGAATATGGGTAAAGACATGTGGAGATCCAATGGACAGCTTGCAGGAACAGGTTCTTTCCTTTCCACCATAGGATCAAACTCAGGTCACCAGACTTTATGGCAAGAGCCTTTATCTGCCGAGCGATTGTGCTCCATACACCCTCCCCATTTCTAATTACAGCAGAAATTGCCCTCTGGTTCTGTTCCTTTTCTGTTTTGATTTTTGTTTGTTTTTGAGATGGGATCTTGTTCTGTTGTTCCAGTGGCCCCAACATCCAGAACCAGAAGAGTTTCCTGCCCCTCCCCCGGGCATCTTGCATGTCAGGCAAGAGTTCTACCACTGAGCTCCGGCTCTAGCCATAAGGAACTGTTTTTGCAACAGTCTCTGTATAGCACAGGCTGGCCTCCAAACTTAAGATCTCCATGCTGCAGCCTCCCACTGCAACACCACATCCAGCAAAGGACTGAATTCTTGTTAGTTTCTTTGTGTGCTGGTGACTGAACCTAGGAACTTGTACATGCCAGGCAAATGGTCTATCACCAGACTACAACCCCATTTCATTCTTCGATTTTTCATATGGCTTCTCTCGTCCTGAGTAGCTGAGATCACAGGCATTAGTATCCACATTCAGCTTAGTCCTATTTCTTTTCTCCTTTGAAAAAATTTAAATCTTCCCTTCCCTCTTTTTGTTTTTTTTTTTTGTTTGTTTGTTTGTTTGGTTTTTGGTTTTTGGTTTTTTTTTTTTTATGATTCAAGGTTTTTCTGCATAGCCCTGGCTGTCCTGGAACTTGTTCTGCAGACCAGGGTAGCCTAGAACTCAGGGATCCATTTGTCTCTGCCTCCCAGTGCCAGGATTAAAGGTATAATCACCATACTCAGCTCTATTTCTCCCATCTTTCTCCTCCTCCTTCCTTTTTTTTTAGATTTATTTATTTATTATGTATACAATGTTCTGCCTGCATGTATGCCAGTGCACCAGAGGAGGGCATCAGATCCCACTATAGATGGTTATAAGCCACCATGTGGTTGCTGGGAATTGAACTCAGGACCTCTGGAAGAGCAGACAGTGCTCTTAACCTCTGAGCCATCTCTCCAGCCCCTCCTTCCTTTTTATTGAGATAAGGTTTCTCTATGTAACAGCCCTGGCTGTCCTAGAACTCACTTTGTAGACCATGCTCAAACTCACAGAGAGTGAGTTCACCTGGCCCTGCCTCCTGAGTGCTAGGATTAAAGACATGTGTCACCCGGCTTGGTCACCACTTTTTTCAAACCATCTTTTTTTTTTTTTTTTTTAAGCTCAGGTTGGCCTGGAACTTACTGTAGCTAAAGCCAGTCTAGAGCTCCAGGTACTCTTCTTGCCTCTGCCTCCCTAGTGCTAAAATGACAGGTATAAGCCACCACACCTAGCATCTCCTCCCCTCCTTGCCAATGCCACTGGCTCTGCTTGGTCCCCTAACCCTCCATGACATCTCCTCCTACTATCGTAAAGGTGCTAAGTGTTGGCACATGGTGGAGGCAAGGCCTCCCAGCAGACTGCAGATCCTGATGATCGTTTGGGGGGTGGGGATGGCAATAAGCTGAAGTTTGGAAGAGGAATGCTAGGATAAATTATGCTACGGGCTCTAACTGGCCCTGAATTAGACCCAATCCTTTATTCTTTAGTTTGAAATGTTTCTCATCATGGCATTTTAAGCAAAAAGAGTTCTCCTTCACCCTAATGTCAGGAGACAAAACTTCTTCTGTCACTTCTAAAGATAACTGTGGCCTAGGAGGCACCAACAATTCCAAAACAATAAAGGCACTAAAAGTCAGTGTTCCTTTCGGACCACCCAAGTAGTTTCTAACAGACAGAAGTGATCCCCTTCCAAAAACCTTCTTCTTTGATTAAAAGAAAGAACAGGGAAAGGAAACAAGAGTACATAGTTTTAAAAAGTTTAAAAAATCATGAAAAAAGAAAAAGAAAGGGCAAATGCCAAGCGTTGCTGGCCCTCAAAAACTTACCACTTGCTTCTGCTTGAGGGGCTTGACACAGAAGGTCCCGTCTGTGTGCTGGGATAAAAGCACGATGTTACAACCAGGAGGGAGGGCAGAGCGCATTTTGTATGCTGTGGCTACTTATCACACGTGCTTGGGCTTTCACAGGAGCTAGAGACTCAGAAGGTAGTTACAGACTCAAGGGTAGAATGGTGATCAGCTAAACCCAGTCATTTGGTAAAGGGGACACTAAGGTCTAGGGTCTGAAGGGCATGGCAATGGGGTAGCCTAGCTGACACTCCCTGAACGCAACCCCAGTGTGACACTCAGCAGAGGGGCAACATGAGAGAGAAGAGCAAAACAAAGTTGCCTACCTTCTCAAACGTGCCCAGAAGTACATGGCAATGGCCGAAATACTCTGAAAGAAGCAGGCACATGGTCAAAGAAGGCCAAACAACACAGCCCTAGCCCTCTCCAGACCCACAGTTTGGTAGGTCAGTGGTGCTGGGCTGTCACCAGCAAGGGCATGTTATAAATTACCATTATAAGCCCCACTCCTCAGAGCAGGGTGGGAAGGGAAGAGCAGAGACCTGGCTGACTGAGACCCACAGAGGTGTGTGGCTCTGGGCCACAGCTTCTGCTGGATGGAATCACAAGAGGGGAGCGGGCACAGCAAGCAGAAGTCTCCTTACCGTCTCCTTCATCTACCACAGCGTGCACCACCAAAGGGTACACCTCTCGGTCCATGTCAAAGCCAAGCTGTGGGAAGAAAAGGAAGCACAGACAGTACACTCATCGTCTGCCAGAGGGTGCTGCTCACAGCATCATCTGCACCTGTCCATCAAACCTGCAACTGCCCAGGTCTGTTTAACCGAAGGCTATTTCCTCAGAAAACAAAAATTCATGAAGATAAAGTTCCCTGTAGCCTGTTTTTCTTTAAGATTCTCATAGTATTCTCACTAACTGGCTACTTTGGAATAGGAAAATGAACAAGGATAGGTATATATATATATATATATATATATATATATATATATATTTTTTTTTTTTCCAAGACAGGGTTTCTCTGTGTAGCCTTGGCTATCCTGAACTCGCTTTGTAGACCTGGCTGGCCTTGAACTCACAGTGATCGCCTGCCTCTGCCTCCTGGAGTACTGGGATTACAGGTGTGCACCACTGCACCTGGTTAGGTATACTTTTTTTTTTAATTTAATTGGGGTTGGGGATTTAGCTTGGTGGTAGAGCGCTTGCCTAGCAAGCACTAAGGTCCTGGGTTCAGTCCTCAGCTCTGGAAAAAAAAAAGATAAATTTATTTAATTTAATTTTATGTACATTAGTGTGAAGGTGTCAGATCCCTTGGAATTGCTTTATAGACAGTTGTGAGCTGCCATGTGGTTGCTGGGAATTGAACTCAGGTCCTTCAGAAGAGCAGACAGTGCTCTTAAGCACTGAGCCATGTCTCCATTCCCTGGTTAGGTATATTCTTAATGTGAACTATTAGACCCTATTAGAACATGAAGGGGCCACCAGGCTTAACAGTTGAGCATGGTACTCCAGCATCTGGACAGAGTCCCTGCCCCTGGTGCAGGTCTAGGGAAGTGCCTGGACCCCCCTGCAGTGATTGGAGGGCCAAGGCAGCTGACCTCCTCTTCTGTCCACTCCGAGGGGTCCACCGTATGGGAGGGCAGGCAGAACTGCTGGCACACGCCTCTCTTGAAGTGCGCGGTTTCCGACTGCAGGCTGGTGTCTTTTGGAATGTAGCTATAGATAAAGTGGGAAGTAGAGCTAACGTTAGAATCCAGCCCAGACAGTCTGACAATTCCTACTGCCCCATGCCTGTTCTCAATTTCCAACACACTAGCACAGGGAAGAAAGACCTTTATGCTGACCTATCTCTTTTCCTCTAGCCTGGTACTATTACTATTACTGGGTTTACATATTTAATCCACACATCCACAGGAAGGGAGCAAAAAAAAAAGATTGAAAAAGAAATCTGAATTCAAGGTCCAGATCCCCCATGGTTGTAGAAACAGAATGCTTTTCTTCCTGGTGGGCACAGAAGGCGGGGAAGCAAGTAGCTCACCTGCTATGCTCTCTTACCTGGCAATACCATTCTGGAATTCTTCAGTGGCCTGATAGTAGATCGTGATGGCTACTCGGGCATCCGTGTCAAAGGTGAACTCGACGTTGTAATAGACCTTAGCTTTCCCTGCCTCCTCTCCATGGCTCTTCACTTCCTCAGCACATCTGGGAAATCACAAAGACAGCCTTTGGGGGCAATGGACCAGGATTTTGTTGGTTTCTTTTGTTTTTTGTTTGTTTGTTTGTTTGTTGAGACAGGTCTTTCTGTATAGCCCTGGCTGTCCTGGAACTCACTCTATATACCAGGCTGGCCTTGAACTCAGAGATCAGCTTGCCTGTGCCTCCTGCTGGGATTTAAGGCTTCTGCCACCATTGCCAGGCATGGATCAGGACTGTCAGATGTACTCTTTGGGGCTGGAGAGTTGGCTCAGCAGTCAAGAACACAGGAAGAGCACCCCGAGGACTGGGGTTCAGTTCCAAGAACTCATATGGCAGCCGACAACCCTCTGTAGCTCTAGTTCTATGGGTCTGGCACTCTCACACGGACACACATGCGTACAAAACAGCAAAACAAACAAACGAATAACAACAAACCCACCCTACTTTTCTTTAGCCCCCCCAAACAACATTACATACTTCTCTGTGTGGTCATTAACATGTTTGTGTCTACACTATAACTATCACAGGGTCATCTTTGGGGGCATTTAGGAAATTTACTAAATCTCACAATTTGTGTGAGTGCTTATGCCAGAACCTTGCTATTTTTTTACTTTAATCAGGGTTATTAACCACATGGCTGAGTTTCCACTTGTTAGAAACCAGAAAGCCTTCCTCCTCTGCACTACAACCTCTTCTGGACATACATATGGCCATCTGACCGCATTTCTAAATAGCAAGCCCAGTTATTGGGTCTTGGTTTGTCAGTCTTGGGACACCATCTACTTCCTATTATAGACACAGTTTGTCTTGTCTTCTTCCTCACTCTCTCCACTGAGTTCTGCAGTCCCCACACTGTACTATACCTAGAGGCTTTGTAAACTGTGATTTCAGAAATGCTATTCACAGCCTGACAGAGCAAGCTATGGTTGGGGTTCTTTTCCTGCCTAACTCCCTGCAAGCAGGACTCACCATGGCCTTCTTAGTCTTTTGGTTTTTCATAACTTGAATTTCACATCCAGATGCATAGCTGGTTTACTTAATGTTCTCTCTCTCTCTCTCTCTCTCGTCATCTCATCTTATGAGATGACTGTTTTCTGTAAAGGCTTTGCCACACTCGTTACATTCATAAGGTTTCTCTCCATTGTGTGTTCTTTTATGGCTTATGAGCCCAGGATGGCCTCAAACTCTATTCTCCTGCCTTCAGCTCCTGACTGCTGAGACTATAAGTGTACATGAGTTTATATTCCTAAGTCAAACATCTCATCACTGCATAAGCCTGGGGTATCTGCAAACTTCCTTTGTTTTCAGAGCCACAGAACAGAGATAACATTTAAATGCCAGGGCAGGTAAAAGTTCTTTCTGTACAGAACAGTGCCCGTGTTCCAGAGAACACAAGCATGATAAGGACTCCTCTTAGGGCCCAGTGCCTCAGCAGCACCTGGCAGCTGGCAGCCTTCATCCCGGGCAGGAGACTATGGGCCTGGCAGGAGCTGCTCTTCGACTCCCATGGAGTAGCTGTTGCCTGAGCCCTGGGAACGTACTTGACAAGCCTCAGCGTGTCCTTTCGGATGTTGATCAGGCTTCTCAGAGTCTTCACAGGTTCTTGGGGAGGTGGGGCAGCATAGGGAAACTGTCAGAAACAAAGTGGGAGAGGCGGTGTGTTCATAAATGCTGTAACTCTCCCCACACGGAACAGCGCTCCTGGGTGGGTAAAAACAGCCCTGTGAGGAGAGGCAGGGAGGAGGAGTCACATGGCTACCTGAGGAGGCAGTGTGTCTAACACAGCAAGTCAGCTTGCTCAAGGTCAGGGCTAGCGGGAAAATCAGGTTCAGTATGGTGTCAAAAAAGCACAATTTGTCTGCTTTCTCCACTTTAAATAAAGCTTATTTGGGTTAGTGTTCAACACTCAAAGAATCAATTAAAAAAAAAAAACTTTCAATGAAACTCTAAATGCCAAAGGACTTGCTGTGGCCAAGTTAACCACAAATAGCTTTTCCATTTGGCCTCAGACGACAGGGAGGAACTACAAGCCCTTTCCTTCAGAGAAGATACCCCACATCTCAACACTTTAGGGAACAAGAATAAGACAGTATCCCATCAGGTATGCAGGGCAGACGCTTTCAGACACTGAAGAACAAATCCCCTCAGCTCAGCACATAAAGAAACTTGTTAACCCTGAGCTAGAAGGGGGTTTGGGGGTCATGGAGGCTGATGGCGCCATCATTCACACACACTTAGTGTTGGCTTCATCATTCACACACGCGCACACGCACACACACACAGTATTGGCTTCACCATTCACACACACATTTAGTGCTGGCTTCTCCATTCACACACACAGTCCTGGCTTCATCACTTACACACTTTCCCCGTCTGGATGTCTGGATTCAGAGTTCTGAGATAGCAATAAAGGAGAAACAGAAAACTTTCCCTGCAGATGCCTAAAAATGTTCCCAGTACCCTGTTCTTTGGGCAGTATGTTCAAGGATCTACCAACATGCACTGCCTAATGGCACAAGACTTCCCAGAGCGGGGAGGCACTCTGCACTGCCGGGACATCACAGAGTGCCCTCGCACACTGAGACGGCTCTGAGTAGGCCAGGCAGATTGTCTTACAGCCCCCACCACTATGCCAGCTGTCCCCGAGGGAACCGTCATTGGGCTGACTGTGGTTCACAGGGAGCCTACTGGTCTCAGCAGTTCTGCAGTATACCTTGGGTCTCCACAGCGCTGGTTCAAAACACAGGACATCATACGTTCTAATCCTGCTTTCACAGACATTGCCTGCATGTGGTCATTTTACTGGGAAACAACCTAGTAATATAAAGTAAAGTACATCTGACTTTCAGTGCTGTCGGTGTGATTGCTGATAACTCACATATTCAAACAGGACCCTAAGAAAATACATTCAAGTGCTGGTGGTGGTGGCATATGCCTTTAACCCCAGTACTAGAGAGGCAGAGGCATGCAGATCCTGAGTTTGAGACCAGTCTATACACAGAACAAGTTCTAGGACAGCCAGGGCTACACAGAGAAACCCTACCTCGAAAAAAAAAAAAGTGTCAAGCTAGGTGTACTAGTATCAAGCTAGTCTTAAATAGTCAGTTGGATGTGGTGGTACATTCCTGAAATACCTACACAGGGGAGGTAGAGCAGAAGAAGATGAAGATTATCTATTTTAAGGTACATGGTGAGTTCCAGGCCAGATTGGCCTATAAGAACTTCAGCTCAGAAAGAAAAACGGGGCCAGGCATGGTGGCACACGCCTTTAGTCCCAGCACTTGAGAGTTAGAGGCAAGAGAATCTTAGAGAGTTCAAGCCCAGCCTATATCCTCAGCTCCAGGATAGCCAGGACTACAAAGAAAGACCTTATCAAAAACAAAGAAAGAAAGAAATAGAGAAGAAAGGAGGAAAAGGCAGGAGTAATTTTCTTCAATGATATGAATGCTAGTTAGCTGCCAATGCTCCAGTAAATACCATCCACCAAGTTGATGTACTTAACTCTAAACTCAGTAATCAAAAGAGAGGAGGAGAGAGGGGAGGAGGAGAGGAGAGGAGGAGACGGGAGAAGGAGAGGGGAGTAGAGGAAGAGGAGAGGAAAGGAGAGGGGGGAGGAGAGGGGAGAAGGAGAGAGGAGGAGAGGGGAAAGAAGGAATGCAGGCAGAAGGAAAGGTTGCTGGGAAGAAGAGATTCAGAGGAATGGGAATGGGATGAATATGATCAAACACAGAATGCATATGTATGAAACTGGGTAAATGTTTACACCCCCTCAAAACCCTCCAAAACCATCTATCTAAATTTGCATTCAAACTCTTCTCTCTGTAGGCATTACACACCAAAATTTTACTTTGTAGTTGTTTTTGTTTTGTGTGAAACGGTATCTGTTCTTTTGGCTTAGCCTCTTATATAGCTTAGATTACAGATATGCACCACAATACCTGGCCTGTAACTTTGTACTCATTTTATTTTGTTTTTGGTCTTTCAGGACAGGTTTCTCTGTGTAGCCTTGGCTGTCCTAGACCAGGCTGGCCTGAAACTCAGAGATCTGCCTGCCTCTGCCTCCTGATACTGGGATTAAAGGCGTGCACCACCAGTGCTCGGCTGCAAGCAGAAACCTTTAAAAACAAAATGTACACACTCAGTCATAATTTTATCACTCACAATATCAAAGTTAGTAGAAATGTTTTGCTTTTTCCAGAATGTACTCCTGCCCCTTCTTTACTGCGAGGTTTCAGTGTGTATGTGACCAGAGGGCCTCTTCTTCATTTTAAAGACACGGCAAACGTTTCTAAAGTCCACAATTTGGACGCCATGTAGAGATAACTGCAGGCTTTATTTAATCAGTTGGTTTTCCTTCTGGCTGATATGTGTTGTACATGCCCTGTCCCTGAATTCTGCATGCTTGTTTGATTACTTCTTTGGGAAAAATTCCTAGTAGCGGAATTACCGGATCAAAAAGTAAGCATATTTTTTAAGACTTTAAAAGCCATTTTGTCAAACTACTCTGTGAGCAGTGTAACAGGAGGCTTTAATACAGGGAAACGGAAATTCTAGCCCAGCTCCCATCTGTGGCCCATTTCTTCACCCCCTACTTTCTAGACTGCCATACTAAAGGAATTTAAAACAATTTTAAAATAAGCTTAAGCAAAAAGTAATTAGGCAGAAAAATTTGACACAAATGCTAAATCTGTTCTAAAGCCAAAATAAATGACTCTGGGGATTAAAATTTTTTTCTGGAGTAGCAAAGTAATCATTTCATTTGTGCAGGTATTGGGCCCTTTCACTCTTTTGGAGAAAACAGAGCCCTGATATAAAGGGCCTTATTTATTTATTTATTTATTTAAAAAAAAAAAAGATTTCTTTATTTTACATGAGTGCTCTATCTGCATGTTCACCTGCATGCCAGAAGAGGGCAGCAGATCTCAGTAAAGATGGGAGCCACCAGGTGGTTGCTGGGAATTGAACTCAGGCCCTCTGGAAGAGCAGACGGTGCTCCAAGCCATTTCTCCAGCTCCCTTTATTTATTTTTTTGAGACAGGGTCTCTGTGTAGTCCTGGCTGCCCTGGACCCGCTATGTAGACACACACAGACCCCTGACTCTGCTTCCCAGGATTATTAGAGGTGTGAGCCACCACCACGCAGTTTGTACTAAATTGTTATTTGTTTGTTTTTGTTGTTGTCTTCAAGACAGGGATTTTCAGCCCAGAGTGGTAGTGAGTTCGAGGCTGCCAGCCTGGCCTACAAAGTGAGTCCAGGACGGCCAAGGCTATAGACATAGAGAAACCCTGTCTTGAAAAACTAAAAAAATAAATAAATAAAAAGACAAGGCTTCTCTGTGTAGCCTGGCTGCCCTGGACTCGATTTGTAGAACAGGCTGGCTTTGAACTTACAGAGATCTGCATGCCTCTACTTCCTGAGTCCTGGGATTAAAGGCATGTGCTACCACCTCCTGGCTTTATGTAGTAAAATCATAATGGGCTTATGAAGGTCCCTAAATACAGGATAAGGAAATGAGGCTCAGGTATCCTCAATTTAACTTTTTAAACAAAATGCTTTGGTAAAAGCAAATCCTCCTAGTGGGATCAAGTGTGGATAATTTTCACACAACAAAAAAAGATACAAGTAAATATTTAACTGAGCATCTACTATGTGCCATATAATTTGGATACATTCTCCTCCCACTTGACTTCCATATGTATGTATATATTCATGTGTGTGCAGGTGCATGTGGGGGGGTGTTTGTGTATATGTGTGTGTGCATGCAGTAGAGGCCAAGGGGGACCTTCAGCTGTTACTCCCCAGGAGCCATCCACATGTTTTTTTTACAGGCTCTCTCACTGGCCTGGAGCTCACTGACTTGATTAGTCAAGCTGGCCAGGGATCCCTGGGGCCCACATGTCTGCACCTCCCATCGCTGGGACTTCCAGCGTGTGCTATCATGCCTAACTTTTGCATGTGGGTTCTTAGAACTAGGCTCAGGCCCTTAGCGCATTACCAACGGAGCCCTCTTCCCATCCTTGCTCTCCTTTAGTCTTTTACATTATGGTAAAATACATGTAACACGACATTATGTGTTAACTACATCCATGCACACAGTTCAGCGGCATGAATTACATCCTCATGTCTGTTGTCCAGCCAGAGCCACCATCCCATCCAGCCCTAGGTCAATATACCCTTATTTCCTAGTGCTAAGATGAGGCAAGTCCCCTCCCAGAGCAGCCTGTGAGCTCCTGGAGGAGCGACCAATAAAGGAGAGAAGCTCAGAATCAGATGACCGACTGAGCGAATGCAGAACGTCAATATTAACAGCCTCCTCTGGCAGATAAACCAGCCAAGACTGGGCGAAAGGCTCAGTGAGGGAGCACTTGTCTAGCTTGTACAAGGCTTCCATTTAGTCCCTGATGCCATAAAAAAGGGAAAAGCAGCGGAGACGCAAAAGGTCCTGAAGCTAAAGAACAGTAGGTGCAACGATGATTGAAACTGATGAGCACATGGGAAAAAAATCAAATCCTTTCAAAGAGTTCCAAGCTCCATGCAGGTTCTGAAAGCTCCTCTAAACACCCTAGACCACACCATTATGCTCAGACAGCAGCACGTACAGAAGAACATGGAATGCTCCTTCCTTCTACACTGCCACAGGAGTACTGTGGGTCTCCTCCACACAGTTTTCTTAGAGCACGGCGTGGCAAAACGTCCTTGTCTATAAGATTTTTTTTTTTTAATTTGTTTTTGCTTTTTGAGACAGGGTTTCTCTGTGTAGCTCTGGCTGTCCTAGAACAGAAGCTGCAGAAGACAGCAACTCCCATTTGGGGCTTGGCGACGCTGGAGGACACTGCAGCTTGCCCCGGATGCAGGAAGCCGTGTTCCTGGTGGAAAGAGCAAGGGCATTCACACATCTGGTCAGCATTCTGTCTACAGCAGAGCACTGAGCGTGGCCGGGCACAGACTGCTGGGTCAAGCAAACTGAATCTGAGATGACTGAAGTCCCAAAGATTGCGAACCCAGTACCAGAGCACAATTCCAGTTCGCCCACTGACCTCAGGTAGTGGATCCAGGGTCCTGCCAATCCGCCTGTGTCTGCAGAGCAAACATCCCTTTAGCCTTCTATCCTGGTGTGATTTCCTTGTACAAGCTTCTTTCTTACACCAGGAAGGCGCCACCTGGTGCTTAAAGACAGAACTGCCGCCTTAGGCCTTCATCTGAGCAGGTGTGCAATGCCTGTGCTTTCACATCAACGTAAACAATCACACACTTTGAATCTTGTTTATATCCTGGTGATTTCAAACATCTCTCTAACCTTCCTTAAATATGAATGAAAAAAATTCACTTTTGTCATTGAAAATATGGTCATAATACAAGTTAGATAAGAACAAAATTGGCTGGGTACAGTAGCACATGGTTCTAATTGCTGTATTTCAGAGGTGGAGGCGGGAGAATCAGAGTGCAAGGTCAACCTCAGCTAAACAAAAAGTCTGAGGCAAAGCTGGCCTCAAAAAAAAAAAAAAAGAAAAAGAAAAAAGGAAAAAAAAAAAGACAAAACCAAAAGCCAGTATTTTACTCCATTTGTAAAGTATTGAGCAATTCCCAGTTGTCTATAAAGGAAAACTATGACTCATTCATAAAATAAATAATTAACTTCAATAAAAACTTTTTCTGTAAGGTTTATTTGTGTGTGTGTGGAGGTGTCCTTGGCAGCCAGAAGCAGGCTTCGTGTGCCTGAGAGCGGAGTTCCAGGCAGTGAGAGCAGTCTAGTGAGTGCTGGGAATCGACCGCCAGGCCTGTGGAAGAACAGCAGGTGCTCTCAGAGGCTGGGCTCTTTCTCCAGCCCCAGCAGCTCGCGACTCTCTGTGCTTCCGAGGCAGGTCTGCTCACACACATGCAGCAGTGTGAGCTGTGGACTGTCCCTGTAGCTCCTCAGAAAAACTTAAGTGTGCAGGCTGTCTTTCTTTCTTTTTTTTTTTTTTTTTTTTTTTTTTTTTCCATCTGACTGCTTCATTGATCAGAATGCTCTGGCCTTTCTCTACTTCATAGAAACCATTTACATTTTGTGGCCAATGTGGAACAGGAACATCAGCAAAAGGAGGGGAACGAGAGGGCTGGCTCGGCAGTTAAGAATACTTGTTCCTCTTAAAGAGGAGCTGGGTTCAATTCCCTGTACCACACAGTGTCTCAGAATTAACTGTAACTCCAGTCCCAAGAGATCCAACATGCTCCTCTGACACCCATGTGCAGACAACACACCCACACACATAAAATAATAAAAATAAATTGTAAAATCTAAAAGATAAACAGTTGAGCAAGTGTATTCTAACTGAAACTTAAGTGAATTTCAGTTCAATCCCTAGTGTCTAAAAAAAGAGGAAGGAAGGGTGGAAGGAAGGAAGGCAGAGAATTATCACTTTGAACACTCTAGAAACGAAGGAGGGTGTCAAGATGCATCAGTGAGAAGCATGTGGGGCATGCTCCTGAGCACAGAGCTGCAGCCAGCAGGCGTGTGCGTGTGCCCCTGCTCTGCTTCCCACTTCATGCTGATTCTGAAGCTCTGGCTGAGGCCCACCTGGGGTCACTGAAGTGCCACCTCAGAGCTCTGCAGCTCGACTGTGATACAGATGCTCTGGGATGGGGACAAGGGAGCCGTACTTTGTTAAACATACCAGCTGATTCTACAGCACACAGGACAGGGGCCACGCCGGAGGGACAAACCCACTACATTCTGCATCACTGTGTTTCATTACGGGAGAAGATACACGCGTGTGCGGTTCTTTTTTAAAAAATGTTTCCTTACCTAAAAAAGCAAGAAATGTTTATTAGGAAAAGATGTAGATCTTGTCAAAATAGAGACAGTACAAAATGAAGCTGTCCACACCCTCTCCTAAGCATATCACAACACACACAATTTTATGTTTAGAGCCAGACAGGCCCCAACTCATGATCCTCTGCTTCAACCTCCCAAATGCTGTGAAAATAGAGCACACAACCAAGGCCACTTTACATGTATTCTTTTAGATTTCTTTATGTGTATGGATGTTTTTTTTTTTTTTTTTTTTTTTTTGTTTTCTGCAAGTATGTGTTCCATGCCTGGGGCCTGCAGAGGCCAGAACATGTTTTATTGTGGTTGTTTTGCCTGCATGTGTATCTGTGCATCACATGTGTACCTGGTGCCCACAGAGACCAGAAAGGGTATCAGCTCCCCTGGAACTGGAGTTACAGACAGTTGTGAGCTACCATTTGGATGCTGGAAATAGAACTTGTGTCCTCTGGAAAAGCAGCTAATGCGCTAAACCACTAAGCCAAATCTCTAACCCTGAGTTTATTTTTCAATATTTTTTCAAAGATAGATCATCCAGTTTACACTCTGCTCTGCTTTGCGCTTAATGATGCGTATTTCCTACAACTGCTTCCTTCTTTCTTTCTTTTTTCTTTCTTTCTTTCTTTCTTTCTTTCTTTCTTTCTTTCTTTCTTCCTTCCTTCCTTTCTTTCTTTCCTTCCTTCCTCTTTCTTTCTCTCTTTCTCTCTCTCTCTCTCTCTCTCTCTCTCTCTCTCTCTCTCTCTCTCTTTCTTCTTTGAGACAGGGTCTCCATTGTGTAGTGCTGGCTGTCCTGGAACTCACTATGTAGATCTGTAGACCAGGCTGACCTGGAATCCACACAGATCCACCTGTCATGCAGCTTTAACTTTATTGTTTGTTTCCATGTGGTTTTCTTGCTTGGTTGGTTTTGGGGTTTTTTTGGCAGGGGTTGAGGGAAGGGAAGTGGGGGAGCACAGATCTCACTATGTGGCCTTAGGTGTCCTGGAACTTACAATGTAGCCCTAGCTGCCCTCAAACTCACATCCTCAAACTCATATCCGTGAGACAGACTATCCTGCCTGCTTTAGACCAGAATAAATGTTCTGTGTTAGCTGCTTATAATAAACCCCCCTTTTCACTCATTTTTCACTGGATCAGCAGTTTAAGATATAGTCACCAAAGCAACAAGATGCAAAAACTTCCAACACTATGAAGACGACCCCAGCAGAATGTCACAGAATGCCTTTGAACACAAAAATGCTGTATTTGGATTTGGCTACCAAAGAAATTCACCACGAAAGCAATCTCTGTGTTAGTTACTAACTAGGCTGCACTGTCCCCTGGCAGTGAGCACAGGACCAGTGTCATAGCCACACGACATCACACCTAATGCTGACCTTTCCCAAAATACTTAATTAAGCAACTCTCTGTTAACATACTAAGTGACAAGAATGTGAAACAGCCTATCTCAGAGCAAGGCAAACATAAATTATGCACATCTTGTTTGATGACATCCAGGCACACTTTCTCTCTTCTCAGGGTTTGCCTTTTGACTCATCACCACTCTGACTCTACACAGCTTTGTGGATTGCTTAGTGACAAACAAAACTCACTGGATTCCAGGTCCCTCTAAGAAGACCCCTCCCTTCTTCCTTCTTCTCGGCAAATTAAAACAGTACCTCGTCATACAGGCTCTCAAGGACTGCCCTCAGAAGATGGGCTGCTGCTAGTTACAACGGCATCTTGACTAAGAGCAACTAATTTTAGGTGGAGATAAATGGGGAAAGCAGACACAGTCATGTCTTCCGTCCAGTGACGGGTAAGTGATGACTCATGGCTAGAACCTCTCCTCTCAGAAAGGCTACCCTTCCTCCACATACTTCCTGACTCTCAGCAGGAGCCTGGTAGTAACACAGCTCACAAACAAAAATCTCTTTTCAAAGAGAAGACTCTGAAATGCCTGACAGTGTGCGTGAAGCATGTGCTCAGAGAGACTTCTTTTGAGTTACTCTTTGCATGCCATTAGGATCCTGAGCTTTAGCTGCGCATCGTGGCTCCTGCCTGGAATCCCAGTACTTCTGAGGCAGAAGCAGGAAAATTGACAATTTGAGACCAGCCTGGTCTATGGAGACCTGGTCTCATACAAACAGACGATCAGACAAACAGACAGAACAAAGGGCCATGCTCCAAATTTAAACAAACTTAAAGCAAAGACAGTACAACAGGTAAGTCATTCTTTAAGATGGCTCTGTGGGGGGAGGCACTTGCCGCCAAGCCTGACAGCTGCACTGTCTCCCAAGTGCCCGCACAAGAGGAGAGAGAACATCTCCTGTGAGCTGCCCTCTGACCTCCATGTGAGTGTGGTGGCACCCCCAACCCCACCACATATACCACACACACATTAAAATCCCTAATCAGCAGAGGTAAGAAAAACAGGTCATTTATAATACTTATCCCCAATATCATCCGTGTAAGTTAAGTTTCTAATTCTCTGCCTGGCCATTTACAAAGATTCTTTTATGCTAGGTAATAACCTTAAAGAGTGCACAGCTCCATAATTAAGTAGGAAATCAAGAGTTCAGCAAGAGGACTTAGTGACTGGCCTCCAGCAAAGTATGGAGAGTGGCGATTTTCAGTAAATAAACCTGTACTGTCTGGACCAACTGAGCAAGAGTGATCAATAGTGGGTTAAGGAATACTAGGTACCATATAATACAATAACCCAAGGAATGCCTCTGAAATGGCAGCGTAAGAAGGGTATCACAGCATTCCTTAAAACCTGCAACTCTGCAGGTGTGGTAGGACACACCTCTTTTGCCAGCTTTCAGGAAGCAGAGGCAGGCTGATCTCTGTGAGTTCTAGGTCAGCCTAGTCTAGAGAGTGAGACTGAGTTTAAAAACCTTTTTTAAATTAAAAAAAAATTAACTCAAACTTTGAAATAGAAAAACAGTTGTGTGTGGGTTTAGACAAGTTGTTTTACCCTACCAAGCCTCCATTTCCTTATGAATAAAACATATAGTAGGATGTTACCTGATAATTTATGAGATTAAAATTTGTACTGATCAAGATCTAGTAAGAGGGGCCAGTGAGAAGGCACAGTTCGTAAAGTCAGCAAATGCCTAAGCTGATGACTCAGTGAGTTCACCTCATGGAACCCACATGGAAGGAGACAACTCCCAAAGGTTATCCCTGACCGTCTCCTTGAAAAGCGTGCATGTGTGCACACAAAGTAAATTAACACATTTTATTTAAAATTATTTTTAAAAACACTTAAGTTTTCCCCACTGGAAATGCCGGGGAGTAGAGAAATATCTGCATTTCAACATCAGATGAGGAAGAGCCCACTCTCAATTTTGCGATATAGTTCATTTGCTGTGCTGTTTTTATGCAGTGAATCTACAACTTTGCTGCAAAGTAAACGCCAATTCATAAAAATATTTTCTTAGGGGCTGGAGAGATGGTGCAGCAGTTAAGAGACCTTACCACTCTTGCAAAGAACCAGGGTTCAGCTGACAGAACCACATGGCAGCTCACATCTGCCTGTAACTCCAGTCCCAGGAGAGCTATACCCTCTTCTGGTGTCCATGGACTCCTGCACACAAGTGGTGCACATAAACTCACACAGGCAAAAACACATTCACATACAAAAATTAAAATTAATTTTTAAAAATTATAGTAACTAGAAAATATGACTGAGGACTATTTTTTTACAGTTCATATATTAGTTCTGCCCTCTAAGAAAAAAGAAGCATATAACTAATTTCTGTATAATCGGAGCTCCTATTTCAGCTGCTTGAGAACAGGCTAGAAAATTAAATATGTATGCCACTTAGCAATGCTGTAAAGACTTTTTGGCTCAGAAGCCTTAGCCTTTCTTTATAGCCTTCAGCAGAACTGTTTCATTAAAATTGATTATATCTTTAAAAGCAGAAGAATTGCTGGGTGTGCTGGTACATGCAATCCTAGCATTCAGAAGGCAGAGGCAGAGGGATCACAAGTTCAAGGCCTGAGTAGTCCCCCTTCCCCCCCAAAAAAGGCAGAAAGATTAACCAAAATTTTCTTTGAAATGTAACATCAGTAAGTACAGTTTCCCGTAAAGGACCACAATGGCAACAGGAAATGGGTGAGCGTGTGTACTCCATTTCAGCATTTTCAAAGGCATTTCGAGGAAATTCCTACCGCCAGATGCTTTAGAGCGTGTCTGCTGAACAGCACAGCTGTTCCCTGCTCTCAGCACCGATTTCCAGGCAGAGACTAACCCCACACGACTTTACCTGTGCTTCTGTCAGGGTCTGCACTTGGCTTCCTACTTTCCCCTGTGCACCACAAGTCTGTGTGTGAGAGCGTGTGTGTGTGTGTGTGCGCGCGCGCGCACGCGCGTGTGCTTCTGTGGGACATTATGAGGGGAAAATCCATTTTGATCCCACCTTTGTGCCACCAAGTGATGAGATCAGCACATGCAGAAATACATGTTGGAAGAACCACTGTGTGAGAGACAAGATCTCCAGAAGAGTACAGTGTGTGCCCCAGTGTGACTCACTAGACTGTGAATCCTCGCCTCGGACCACAGGGTGCAAGTGCACAGTTAACCCTCAAATATAACTGGGCAGAAAAAGATTACCAAGGAGTTTTATTTTGTGTGTCAAGGCCGAACTGCACAGCCTGGCTGGAACTCACTGCTGGAGAGCAAGGTGGTCTTGGACTTTTAGCATCCTCCCACCTCTGCCCCTTGGGTTCTGAGTGTGCCACAATCCTGGACCTGAGGGACAATATTTACTGTTTCTTTGGTATTTGGTATTTCTTATATTTTTGGTTGTGAGCCTCACCTTTAATGGCTGAACCATTTCTTCAGCCCAAATACTTGGTATTTCTTAAGCTAAATGATTTAATAACCCACGAGTGATACCAGCAGCCACATCAGGGCCTTGTCTGTGTTCCCCCACTGACTGGATAGAGGACACTCAGACAAGTCATTATAAATGTCTCCATGCCCCCATCTGGAGAAGAAGATTTATTGCCCCTGTCTATCTTATAGGGAGACTTGGATCAAATAAAAATGCTTTGAGCTACAAGCCAGAAAAATACAACAGTGATGACATTATCCTCAATAATTGAGTTCTACTTGGAATGCCTGGTTTGTTTTTTAATTGTTTTTTTCTTTCATAATGCCACTCTGAAGGTGCCTGCCCACAAATGTGAATACTCACACATATTCACATGATTAAAAACAACAAAAATAGCTGGGCGGTGATGGCACATGACTTTTAATCTCAGAACTCAGGGAGACAAAGGCAGCAGATCTCTGAATTCAAGGCCAGCCTGGTCTATAAAGTGAGTCTGGGACAGCTAGGGCTACACAGAAAAACTCTGTCTCGAAAAACCTAAATAAATAAATCAATCTTTAAAAAGAATATGTAAATGAAATATAAGCAACTAAGTAAAATATAAGCAGTTAAGTATTTCCTACCTACAAATCCCAGAGCACTTAGAGAAAATGCAATCAGAATATAGTTTATTTTACTAGGACCCTGGAGAGATTGTGTTTGTCCCAGAATATTGGAATTTAGCCTTTGGAATTGGGAAGCAAACCTCCAACAGTGATGTAAATTCCAACCTTTGTCAGGTGTGCTGACAAACAGCCAAAGGCCCCATGTGGTTGGCACAGAGCACTGTGCATTGAGTAGCCAGGGGTAGAAGAGATGTCCAATGGCTGAGAAGGGAGAGAATTCCCTACAGCCTGGAATCACTCTGCAGGCCACTGAACACAGGACACTTCCAGTGAGATGGAAGCAGCTAAGTACAAAGACAAAAACCGTCTCTGCAAGTGACAGCTTGCTGTCTTCTTGACATGACTAAGCTTCCTGTCCTTTGAGATGAACTTTGGCATTGACATAATCCTAGCCCTATGTAGTGAATTCTGGTTTCTTTAGAAACCAGTTATGTAATGTGAATATGTTTTTATTTTAACCCCAGGTATGGGATATAGAGCTGTTTTAGACTGTCCACAGCAGCTAACGATAATGCATCTCATGCTCTGGCAGGGATGTGATTTTTTGCCAGCTGCAGATAGTTTAATTCTGGGAACACTTCAGAAGGTATAAATGGGAGAGCACCAATAGGGCCTGTGGCAGCTGCTGCTCCCTCTGCTGCTGCAGGTTCCTGCTGCTACTTTTGGTATTGCTGGACTGATGGATTTCTGGTTGCTGGTATTCTGAAGACTGGACTTTCCCCAAGGCATTCAATGCCCTAATCAGGAAGAAGTAGTCTACAGAGGTCTATACCTGCTTTCCCCTTTCCCTTTCTCACCTACCTAGTGTTTGGGGGTTGGAAATGATTGGGGTAAAGTAGTAGATATAGGAAACCAAATAAAATAGCCAAAAAGCCCTGGTACAGCCCTAGGGAGGTTGAGGCAGATCAGCAGATGGAGGTAAGTAAGCCTTGACATGAGATCCTTTCTTTTTTTAAAAAAGATATATTTATTTATTATGTATATGAGTGCTCTGTTTTCATGCACACAAGAAGAGGAAATATGATTCGGAAATCAGATTACATTACAGATGATGGTGAGCCACCATGTGGTTGCTGGGAATTGAACTTAGGCCCCCTAGAAGAGCAGTCAGTGCTCTTAACCTCTGAGCCATCTCTCTAGCCCTGATATGGATCCTTTCACCAAACAAAACCTTGAAGAAAACATCAATTACTATAGCTAGCTAGAAGTTAACACAGATTAAAAAGAATTTTTTTTGCCTCCCTAGTCCTAGAACTAAAGACATTCGACACACGAAGATTAAATTTCTGCTACATGAAGAAGCCTGAGTTTCTGTGGAGCACTCTCCCCCGTGAGACCTGGTGTGATGCCCCTCCGCCTTATCTTGGGCTAATGAAATACTAAATCTCAGCAAACTCAGCAAAAACCACCTGAGTTAATCCTGGGCTAAAGCAACTGAAGCTCAAAAAGCCTAAGAACGTGAAAGAGAGGCGAGGAAGCAAC
Organism: Meriones unguiculatus; assembly: GCF_030254825.1. Classification (NCBI taxonomy): domain Eukaryota; kingdom Metazoa; phylum Chordata; class Mammalia; order Rodentia; family Muridae; genus Meriones; species Meriones unguiculatus. The sequence continues at coordinate 5,976,833 of NC_083355.1, read as the reverse complement.
TTATGGCAAGACTGAACCCTCTTTTGGAAGGATCTTTGTACTGTACTTTGGAGGCCTTAACTGTACTGTTCATTCATTCCCCAATACAGGTAATAAACTATGTTCAGTTTACATCTTTTGTTTGTTTTTGAGACAGGGTTTCTCTGTGTAGCCTTGGCTGTCCTGGACTTGCTTTAGAGCAGGCTGGCCTAAAACTCACAGAGATCCACCTGCCTCTGCCTCCCCGAGGGCTGAGATTACAAGCGTATGCCACTGTACCTGGCTATAATTTACATTTTAAATTAGATATCTATGGGGTTAACTCTCATTTTTGAAGTGTAGCTTGGAGAAGCAGTTGAAAATGTGAGGTTAAGCAATGCTTCTGCACTCCCAACCACACAATCTGAAATGTGAAGAACTGAGCCTGAAGAAGGCCTTGCCAGTCGCCGCTGCAGCTCACCCCTGCATGCGTTTGTGCCTAGGAAGGCTCAGCACTCAGGAGAGACTGGGAGAGGAAGTGATCACAGATCTGTAAGGAGAAGAGACTAAGTGAGACTCTAGCTGGCAGAAACTAGCTGTAGTAAGATTCAGAAGTTGCCTGAGACATTCTGCCTGAACGTGGTGGCATAAGACTATAATCCTAGCACTTGGGAGTCTGAGATCTGAGAAGCAACAAGCTCAGGGCTAGCCAGTCTGTAGACCAGGATTGTCTCAGAGCAAAACAAAACACCAGTGGTTTCTGCAGATGGACCTTGCAGATGTATTACCCATCAGCCAGACAGCAAAGAGGATCCACTGTGGGGGACGGGTGTGATAGATGGTCCTCAGCAATCTGTGAATTTTCCTGCAAGGTGAAGGGGGACAGAAGCCATGACATTTAATGCACTGGTTGGTTTGCTGTCTCTGGAACAAAAAGTATAGGAGAGATGGTTACAACAAGACCAGACTGGATGGTGGTTATTGAAGCCACCTAGGCATCAAAACAGAAAATGACCCCCTCAGATATGGCAATCAACAATGTAAAGCCAACTCTAACAGCCAGGAAACCTTCTCTAGCAACAAGGAATCATAACCACCTCCTGCAGGGACAAGGCAGTATTGAAGAGCTGCAGAATTTAGGCTGCACACCTGTAATCCCAGATCCTGGGAGGCTAAGCCACCTAAGCTATACAAGGAGAGCCCGCCTCAAAACAAAGCAAAAACAAGAACAAAAAGAGAGGCTGAGGATGTAGCTCAGTTAATGGGATCTAGCCCACATTGCATGCAAGACACAGAATAAAATTACAGATGTGGTGGTGCATGCCTGTAATCTCAGCTCTTGGGAGGTTGAAGCAGGAAGATGAGGAGTTCAAGTGAGTTGCAGGCCAGCCTGAGATACAGACAGATGGGGAGCAGGAAGGAAAGAAGAAAGGCTGCAGAATTAAGCACAGGCTGGCCTCTCAGTGAAGACAAGTCTGCTGTGTAAAGGGTCTCAGTGGGAAGGAGTGAACTCTATGACCCAAGATGGAAATGTCTGGGCATATTTACTGGAAAACCATAAAGGCCAGATCCCCAGATTCATTGGGCCTGTGAAGGGACCACTCCCTCCCTCTCCCTGAAAATGGAGGAACCTGCCCTTACCCTTCTCTCCTTTGCTTATACTATACAAGTGTAGCACCCGATACGGCAATACTTGCCCCACAGACTTGTCCCCATTTGCCCTCCTGGCCACCCCACCATAACTAGGCTCAAATATCAGTAAGAGAGGAGGGTTTTTTGTTTTTTTGTTTTTAATGTCAGGCGTTGAGGGACCTGAATAATACATCCCCTGGCAGGCCTTGAAGGACTGGGAAATGTGATGAGTCTTTGGAGAAAACATTCAAAAGTCTCTACAAAGAGGAGCAACCCACTAGAACAGGCCTGACAGACAAGCCAGGGAAATGCACCCCTGACAGACAAGCCAGGGAAACGCACCCCTGACATACACGCCAGGAAAACGCACCAGCTAGCTATATCCTTTGGGAGGGCCCAGGAGATGCGCTAGTTGCTACAGCTTGGCCTGCTCTCCTATTGGTTCTCAGCATAGGTCTGCCTCTCTATGGCAGTGCACCCTTCATTCCTACTGATACTTGGGGTCTTATAGCAATAACTGGCCATCCGTACCCATCCTCACATCCCACAATTCACTTATTTCACCAGAACGTGTATGTGTAGGTGCTAATTTAAACTTCCACTCTGTGTTGGTTATTCCCCAGTTAAATACCTGTTTGGTGAGGAACTGAAGAGATGGCTCAGCTGTTAAGATCATTTGTTCTTGCAGAGGGCCTGGGTCCAGTTCCCAGCCCTCACATGATGGCTCAAGGCTGTCTGTGACCCCGTGCCTGGTAACCCCCCACCCGCTGTCTTTCGACTTCTGAGGGCACGGTATGTATATGTGCATGGTACACACACATACATGCACACGAAACATTCACACATATAAAATAAAAATATCTTAAAAGAAAAAATATCGAGTGAACTTTCCAGGCCCACAGGATAGAAGTCCAGAACTCCCAGGAGAGTGTAGAAGGCTCCTTGTACCTGGCTAGACAGCCTCCTCCCACTGCTGTCCTCCTAAACACTGTGCTGAGTCACCTGGAATAGTTGCCTTCAGTTGCCTGGATGAGTCCCCAGTGCATCTGTCTGACCCTCCGCTAGGGTGGTCATGTCCTACCTGCATGGACAAGTTGCCTGTGGCAGGGACTGTATTATGTCTCTAGAGCCTAGAGTACCAGGGAGTTTCAACAGAATACTAAAGGAATAAGGGAGTGGATGAGGCCACTGGGTCAGTGATTTGTCTAACAGAGGGCCAAAGGATTGACAGTTGGCTAAGTATGATGATTATGAAAGGAGATTATCTTCTTAACCAGTAAAAAAGTAAGAAAAGAACAGAAGGGCTGGAAAGATGGCTCAGCAATTAAGAGGGCTTACTGTCCTTCTAGAGGACCTGAGCCCTGCTTCCAGCACACACAGAAGCAGCTCACAGCTGTCTGTAACTCCAGCTGCAAGGGATCTGATGCTCACTTCTGTCCTCCTTGGCCATCTGCACTCATATGCATACACCTGTACAGACATACACATATACAAAATTAAGAGTAATAAAAGTGAATGTTAAAGAAAGGAACAGAGAAGGCAAAAAATGTGTATGTGGGGGGGTGGTTTTGGTTTTTGTTTGTTTTTAGGCAAGGTCTCACTCTGTAGCTCATGCTTGCCTCAAACTCACAGCCACCTTTCTGCCTTCTGTGTGTGCTTGGATTACAGGAGTGAGCCACCTTCAGATGTCCAACAAATATGTGGGTCTTTGGTTCATGTTTTGCCAGTAAATATACCAAGACATCTTCATCTGAAGTCTACGATTAGTGTGTCACCGTGTCTGGCTTAAAAACAAAACACCTAATATAAATTATTTCCTGCCTTTCTGAGGCCTGGTGACTGACCATCACCTTCATCTGCTCACAAAGCCTGTCAGTGGCAAAGCATACCTGGTACAGTATTCACGGCCCTTCAAACATGGGCTATTTGTATTTTCAGCTTCACCTCTAAGCAGCATGCCATAACCCAATCCTTATGGACCACTCTGATCTGGAAGCCTCAAGGCACTGCTACTGCTCTGTGCTTCTTCCTGATGCTATTATTTCACCTCAGTGCTTCCCCAGCTCGCCCTCCCTGGACATCCTGCCCGAGCCCCTGGATAGAAGCCTCCGGGATGCCCTAGCTCTAGAAAACAGGCACCCAGTCTGTGCCGGGGCACTCGGCCTTCTCCCCACAGCACTGACTCAGCACAGCTGAGTGAGGGTGAGTCTGCTTACTCAGCCCTGCTTTCTGCAGGAATATCAAATGGCACCATGGCTGACAGAAAAACCCTCCTCTTTCCCTGCCTCCCAACCTTACTCCCACAATGTTATTACGTTCAAAACCCTACTTCACAAATTAATACACTAGTAAGTTCCTTTCACCAACTTGGTCTGAAATGGACACTGTGATAAAATCCAAGGTTTTACCTCCTTAGAAAACTGAGGCAGGAATCACTTGAGTTCAAAGGCAGAAGACCAGCCTAGGCAACATAGCAAGACCACATGTACAAGCCTGATGATCGGAATTTGATCCCTGGAACCCACAGTGGAAGGAGAAATCCAATTCCTGAAAATTATCCCCTGACCTTCATATGTGTGCATGGCATGCAGGCAGAAAAGGTTTTTAAAAGGAGGAAGGAAGGAAGGAAGGAAGGAAGGAAGGAAGGAAGGAAGGAAGGAAGGAAGGAAGGAAGGAATCTGGCTATGGTGGCACACCGATAAAACCAGCACTTGAAAGACAGAAGCAAGGATCTCAAGTTCAAGGTCAGTCTCCACTACATAGCAAGTTTGAAGCCAGCCTGGGCAACATGAGACTGTCTGTGGAAACAGTATTAATAGCCTCGTTCTTATTCTGGGGTGCAGCTCAGTGGCAGGATACTTGCTTGGCAGGGTATGGTCCTAGGTTCTACCCCTGGCACTATAAAACTAGATTGCATTCATTCCCCTGCACACATGATAATAAGAGCATACAATTTGCAGACTCTACATTTAGTACAAGTCTGGGGCACATCTCTAAAAGAAAGGAAAGCAGCACACACATGCTCCTTAGTTCTTAGCCCTTGCTGCAGAGAGCAGGAGGAGGAAGTTAGAGCACACATGATGTGAAATGTCAGGACTGGAAATGCAGCAGCTTCTCCACGAACAAGAGGGATATTATGTGGACTCCTGGCCACAAGCAGAGGAGAGAAGGAAGGCATTGCAGAGACGACAATCTGACTAAGTGACTTAGAGCTTACAGTTTTCCTCACCTCAGCAAACAAAACCTGACCAAGGCAACAAGGAGCAGCACTTGCTCTGCCTGCTTTTCCAGGGCAGCTTGCTCTTCACTGTGCATTTCTCCACTTGGTTCCAGAGGCCTTCAGAAGGCCAACGCTTCACTTCATACAGCACTGAGGAAGCAGGGAGTGGGGTGCACACTTAAACCCCAGCTCTTTGGAGATAACGCAGGAGTTTGAGGCCAGCCTGGGCTACATGGGAAAACCCTGCTAAAAACAAACAAAAATAAAAAACCCAACCAGGACCTCAAACCCAGTGTACATGCTAAGGATGTACCTCAGTGGGAGATGACTTGCCTCACATGCATGAGGCCATATGTTTAACATGGAGCACTGTAAACATAAGCCAATAAACAATAAGGTAAAAATACAGCGGATGGTCCATCCACCCACAATGAGCAGCAGCTAAGAAATAACTGGCTGGAAGATTGGCAGATGTAGCTGTCACCATTCCAGGCTGCCTTCCATCCAGCAGTCTGAAGGCGTCTTCCAGCTCGACATTCCTCTAAAGTCAGAACTGTCCCCACTTTCTAAGTGGGTAACCTGAGACCTGCCAAGGTCACAGAGGCTAATGGCAAGATAAAATAAGACGTCAAACCCTGATCCCCGCTCTCTCCAGCCAACTGACATCCACTCATCCAAATCCAGCCCTGCAGATCTGAGGAACAACGTGCCTTCATGGAGTATACTAAGTGCTACCACTTGGTCTACAGCCCAGCACTCCAGGAAAGGCAAAAAGGGAAGGCTTTCCAGCTGCCCGCTCAGAAATGCGAGGAAATACCTGTTAAATCCTACAGACCCCAGGAGCAGGAGGTCTGTGGCAATTACATTTCAATTTGACAAGTCATCTCTCTGCCTCTCTCTCTCCCTCCCTCTCTCTCTCCCTCTCTCTCTCTCTCTCTCTCTCTCTCTCTCTCTCTCTCTCAGGAGGAGGAGGAGTGACCCTCCCCCCTGCTCCTGAATGGCTTTAAAAGGCTGTCTTCTCTGCTCTGTAACCTGATGCTCACTAGCTGATGCCCAGCTCTGTCACTTGAGAGACAAGTCAGTTCTTCAGAACTAAAGCTTCAGTTTCAGGATGTCCCCAATCAAACATAAAGAGCATCCATGGCAAAGCCCAGAGGGCAGTTCAGGGGATGGAATTACATACCACATGGCTTGCTCTCTGAGGGAATGCTCCAAGAGGCACTCCAGGAGGGCACAGCAATTCCTGGGCCCTTTTAGGTCTCAACCAAACCCACAAATGCTCTTGGTCAAAAATGGTTCATGGCCAGGATGTGGAAAAGATTGGGTACGCCTGACCTTATGACTGAAACAGCAGAGCCCTGAGGCTCTGAAGTAGACAGTGAGGTTCTAATTCTGACTGGCTCTTACAGACTTGGCAGTCTTTTTTTTTTTTTTTAATTTATTTAATTTTATTTTTATGTGCATTGGTGTGAGGGTGTCAGACCACCTGGAACTGGAATTACAGACAGCAAGCTGCCATGTAGGAGTTCAACGCGGGTCCTTCCAAAAAGCACACAGTGCTCTTCACTACTGAGCCATCTCTCCAGCCCCCAGGCTTGGCATCTTGGCATCTTAAGCTCTGTGCCTGTGTTCACCTGTTACATGATTGCCTTTCTCATTAGGCTGAAGACAAACTCAGATAACACAAAGTAGTGCTTAAGACAACCAAGCTAGGAAGGGTTCAATACATGTGCGCCATTATTAGCAAATACCATGCAGAGAGAGATAGAAGACACATGCTACATTTATCCTCTATACTGCTTTTTTAAAAAATTTTAGATATAGTATCTTATATTATAGCCCAGTCTGGCCTCACAATTGTCCTGCCTCAGCATCTCAAGAGCTGGAGTTACTTACTATTTGTTTGTTTGTTTCTTTGTGTAACCCTGGTTGTCCTTTAACTCACTCTGTATACCAGGCTAGACTTCAACCACAGACATCTGCCTGCCTCTACCTCCCGAGTGCTGGGATTAGAGGTTAGTGCCAGCATCACTGGGCCCAAGTGCTGGAGTTATAGGAGCGAGCCACCACAGCTGGCCTGTTTGTTTTTTGAAACAGTAACCCAGACTGGCCTCAAACATGACATCCTCCCACCTCAGCCTTTTAAGTGCCAGATTACAGGCATAAAGCCCCATATCCAACTCAGTATGATTAAAAAGTATGTCTCTGTTCAGCATTAAACATACTAATGACTGCTACAAAAACATACCAACAAGAACACCAATGTCAATACTCCCTGGGGAAAAGCCTCATACTTAAAGTCAAGGGTGCTACCTAGAAATTCAGGAAGAGCTCAGTCATTCAGCGCCTCCACAGAGGTGTAAACACGGTGACTCACCTTTGGGAAAGTAGCCATCATGAAAGTCATCTTTACAGCCAGAAGAGGCCATGTAAACACCACACACACACACACACACACACACACAACCACACACACACAACCACACCTCACAGCAGAGAAGAAAAGACATCAATTCCATTCGCTAAGCTGTCTTGGTAAAGAGAACTGATTCTCAGCAAGGTAGATCTACTTATAAGACAGTGAGAAAAATTTATGTAAAACACCTGGAAAGGTGCCCCGGCCCAAGGATGTAGTTCCTGTATGCTAGCTGCTACCATTACTCATCTTTCACAACCTTAGTTCTGTCCCTGAAAACATGAGAGTGACAGGAAGTCCTGAGACAGGCAGACATGGAGCTCAGGCTTGCAATCCTGCATTCAGGAAGCCGAGGCAGAAAAATTGCCGAGTTCTAGGCTACATAGTGAGTTCCAGGAAAGTCTGATCTATCAAGTGAAACGATTAAAAAGAATAAATAAACTATTAAAAAAATAAAAAATAAACAATTAAAAAAAATAAAAGCTGGGCATGGTAGTCCACACCTTTAATCCCAGCACTTGGGAAGCAGAGGCAGGTAGAGTTCTGTGAGTTCAAGACCAACCTGGTCTACGTAAAGAATTCCACACAGCCAAAACTACATAATAAAGACCCCATCTCAAAAAACCAATAAAATAAAATGGTCCTCTGAGGCCTGGAGATGTATTACAGCACTTATCTATCATTCATAAGGCCCTAGATTCAATTTCTGACCCTCAAAGCCAGCAATTCCTCTTTCAGGTAGGTCTTCATGTGGAGAACAGTGTCTGGACCTTAGCACAGCAACCACTCAACAGCCACATGGCAGCTGCTCTTACAAAGCCCCGTGCCAGTGCAGAGATGGTACTCTAGTTTAACGAACCTAAAAGTTTACTATGTAACCTAAAATGGCCTTTAACTCACAACAATTCTCTTGCCACAGCCTCCCAAGTGCTGGCATTACTTGTGATCAACTCAAAAACCAGGGAAACCTCATTCGGTCACTCGACAAATATTTACCAAGGCTTATCGCGTTGTGCCAGGCTGTGTGCTAGGTGTAGCACACAGCAGAAAGCACAGTTCTTGCTTTCTAAATGAGGAAGTACTATACAGAGAACGCAACAAATAAACAGGGACTGGGTGCTAAGTGCCAGGAAGGAAGAATGCAAGTGAGGGCAAGCAAGGGTTCTGGTTAGGGCTGTTTGGAGAAGTGTAAACCCTCAGGAAAGCTCCAAGCTCCAGAGCCTTGTGACATCAAGACACCTGGCTCCTGGAGACCCCTGTTGCACCAGCAAACCTGTTTCTCACAAGGCTGTTTGAACTGGTCACTTGAGCCCTGAGCCCCACAGCCGGTTAAAAAGATTATACCCCTACCGCCACTGGCCTGTTTCCCAAGAAGTTCAGGTCACTGTTCTCGCCAAACAGGTAACCTTCCGGATGCGTGGAGTCAAACTTCTCTCCTCCCATGATGAAGTGGCTGGCAAAATAGCTGCCTGAAGAGTGACAAACAAAAAGCATCAGACATCAGACTGGACAGAGCAAAACATGCTGCAAGAAAAGAAGAGGTTAAGACTTTCATCAAGAATCAGATACATTTCTTCCGATCTCAGACGCTGGCACAAAATCAGCAGAATCGCATCATACAACCCCAAACAGCAAAGAGACCACTGTTGTTCTCGTAACATAACAAGCTTGAGTCCTTATCTTGATCTAAAATGTCACTAACCAAAGGGCAATAAAATCCACTAATGAACTTGTTTGTATTTTGTTACTGATCATTTGTTTAGGTGGGTATACTCTCTCTTCTCTCTCTTGTGCTCTCTCATGCTCTCTCTCTCTCTCTCGGGTTCTCTTATGTTCTCTCTCTCTCTCTCTCTGTGTTTGTGTATGTGTGTATGTGTATGTGCATAAGCTGACTGGCCAGTGAGCCCAGCAATCTACCTGTTTCTACCTCTCCGTCACTGGGTCTACAAGCAAATCACACTCAAGGTTTCTCAAATGGGTTCAAGAGATAAGGGTCCTCATGGTTACATAGCAAGCACTTTAACAACTAAGTCATCTCCCTGGCCCCTGCTTGCCTTTGTTTTTTGAGACAGAGTCTCCTCTATATAGTGCATGAGGAGCTGGAACTTGCTATTCAGAGCAGGCTAGTCTTGGACTCACAGAGATATGCCTGCATGTACCTCCTAAATATTGGGACTAAAAGCATGCACTACCACCACAATCCCCCTGTTTGTTTTTTGAGGCAGAGCTCCACTCTGTGGAGCCCATGCATGCCTAGAACTCATGAGCCTCCTGCCTCAGCCTTCCAAGCTAGGATTATAGGCATATATCACCAGGCTCGGTCTGGTCCTGATTTGTCCACCTCACCTGGAGGTGGTTCCTGAGCATTTGCAAGTCTTAACTAGAGGTATGAGCAGATTTATACACACAAATCCTCTTCGCCTGTCTTTTTAAATGTAACTCATACCCACACACAGAAGTCTATTGGCATTCTGTGCCTCCATAATCCTGCCAAAGAAGCCTCTTCACACTAACCTGCTGTAGAGCCAGTATGATGGTGTATACCTGGAATCCTAGCATAAGGGTCCAGCGTTCAAGGCCAGCTTGGACTACAAAGTGAGATCATCTCCACAGTCGACAAAACAAGAGGCTTAGGGGCACTGGCAAACATCTAGTGCAGAGGTTCTCAACATGTGGGCAGAACCCATCCAAGGGTTGAACAACTTTTTCACTGGGGTCACCTAAGGCCATTTTGCATATCAGATATTTACATCATGATTCATAACAGTAGCAAAATTATGAGTATGAAGTACCAATGAAAATCAGTTTATGGCTGGGGGCTACCAGAACATAAGGAACTATATTATAGGGTTGCAACATTAGGAAGGTTGAGAACTGCTGATCTAGTGGTATAGTTTAACTTGATAGGGACACAAATTTCTCTTACTCCAAATCTCTTGGTTGGTTGGTTGGTTGGTTGGTTGGTTGTTGGTTTGCTTGGTTTGGGGGTTATTTTTGAGACAGGGTCTCATGGAGTACAGGCTGACCTCAAATTTGCTTACTTAGCTGAGGCTGGCCTTCAACCCCTGCCTCTACTTCCCAAGGGCTAAGGTTATAGACATGTGGTACCATGCGGTACACCCTGAAATTTCTCTAGTCTGACTCTAAGCTAGACTATCCACAGAAAAAACTCAATACTCTCATTTTGTCATTACTCTCATACACCCCAACTCTCAAATTAACACAAAGAACTTCTACAGCCACAAAGCCTTTTGCGTAATACATTGAGGATGAATCTAAATTCCCAGTCAGCTATGATTTTTGAGATTTTTTTTTCAGCAAGCTGAAAAACTAAGTTTTAATTTGGCTACAGGGAAGCCACAGGAAGAGACGGAGAAGACAGCCGTAACAGAAAAAAGGAACTGGAAATTCAGATCTTACTTTCTAGACATGGTGCTTTAGTCCAGAAACACTATCAAACTTGACCACGTGGCTACGATCACTCACCAAAGAGTGCAGTTCTTAAGCTAACGATCAGGAAAAGATTTGCAGAGAGTAGCGGTGCCCAGATCAAAGTAACAGTGAGCTTCTTGAAGAAGCCTGCTGAACCCAGAGGCACAGCAGCATCCAATGCGCCCCGGGTCAGCATCACTGTCCATTATTCAGGCCACACACTTGCTGGCCCTATTTTCCAAGCGCATAATTAATAGAGAGGAGGTGCCTGGCTGCCTTCCGTAGAAAGCAGTCTTCTCAAATAAACTGAGCCATTACTGTTGACTCTATACATCAGGAATTACATGTTTCTTAGACATTAGGCAACATTAGAATAAAAGATTTTGGCTGGATGTGGTGCTGTGTGCTTGCAGTTGTATAGCCTGGGATCCAGTCTTGAAAACCAAAACAAACAAAGAAACAAAACCCTAAAAGCTGAGATGTAGCTCAGTGGTAAAGCATTTGCCTAACATCTCTGCAAGGTCCTGGGTCCACCCTCAGCACTTCGAAGACAAGACAAGCTCTTTATTTGTTTTTTTGCTTGCTTGCTTGCTTTCTTACTTTCTTACTTAGTTCTTAGCATGTAGTGTGGCTGGTCCCAGTAGGGACTGTTAGGAAGCCATTTTGGTAACTGCAGTTATCCGGCATGAGCTCAGTTGGGGACCTGGCAGCAGTCAGGCAGGAATGTGGGGCAGGAGGTCACTGGGATTGATTGGTTTACAGAGGGCAGTGACCCAACCCAGCAGGCAAAGAGCACTAACGAGGCACCAGGGTAAGCAGACGGCAGGGCTCTACTAGAAAGGCCTTTGCTTTTCTTTCTTTTGAGGCAGGCTCTCATTAGACATGCTGCACTCAAATTCATTAGGTAGCTGAGGATGACCTTGAACTGCTCTCTACCTCCCTCTACCTCCCAAGTGCTGAGATGACATGTCTTGTCACCAGGCCTGGGCAATCTCATCAGTTTTATGAGAGAAAGGACTGAGCATGGTGGTGGCATGCTGTTAATCCCAGCGCTCAGGAGGCAGAAGCAGGTGGATCTCTGTGAGCTTGAGGGCAGCCTCAGCTACACAGGGAGTTCCAGGGTAGCAAGACTATATAGTAAGAACCTGTCTCAAAAAGATACATAAGGCTAAATGCAGTTTTTGTCCTGTATTAAAATTAAGGGCTCCTGGTGTGGTGTACTGTAACCCCAGCACTCAGGAGACAGAGGGAGATGGATTGTCAGGTCAAGGCCAGTTCAGCCTACAAATTAAAATCCCATAAAACAACAACAACCCCCCCCCAAGGAAAAAAAAAAACAGCAAACCATCTAGCACAGCAGTGTGCGACTGTAGTCACAGACACACAGGAAGCTGCGGGAGCGGGGGGTCACTTGCATCCAGGAGCTCAAGGACAGCCTGCCCTCCTCCTACTCTCAACTCAAGTTTTGTTACACAAAATTTAAAACCAGTGCCAAATAATACAGATTTAAAAAACGATTTTCCAGGGCATAGTGGGGTAGGCACGCCTTTAATCCCAAACACAAAGGCAGGCAGATCTTTGTGAGTTCCAGGAAAGCCAGGGCTGCCCAGAGAAACTTGTCTTGGAAAAAAAAAAAAGAGAGAAATATATATATATATATATATATATATATATATATATTTTTTTTTTTTTTTTTTTGGTGGAGATACTCATCAACCAAAAAATGGAACTCAATATTATCTGCAATACAGCACCTCGGCCTTTGGCCCAGTGAGAGCTCTGTGGATCAAAGAGCTCAGAGACTGAAGACCATGGCTGAGAAACAGCAGAAGCAAAGAGACAATGTGCAAACCCAAATCCCTGTCCCAAACACAACTCCATTTGACAATCAGAGAGAGGCGGATTCTCATAGAGTGAGCTCTGCATAAATACATGCGCACACACACACGTTAGCTGTGCTGTTTCAAGGGTGCATATGGAAGAGAGGCCAGTGCCTGAAGGCAGTCTTAGGACATGAACCTATCTGGCTGTTCCTTTTCCTGTCCCGAGCTACAGAAAAGAGGGACAGGGCCTGGGATGATAAAATGCTCACACTGATAAAGCTCAGGGAAGGTTTCCTTTCTGACAGAAGCAAACAAGAATTGTAAATCAGACTCTGTAGTCTCAAAAACATTTTGTTTCCTACACCAACCTGCAGTCTTTTGTTTTACTTACCTAGAGGAAGAACCAGTAAGTTCAATAACCCTCTCCTGTCCAGAGTAAAACAGGAAATAAAACAGAAGACTGCACTGCCATTTAAAATTTCACAAACGAAAGCCTAAGACTTCTGAACCTAAACAGAAAATTTAGACCACTGAGGTTTTCAACACATAATTATTATGCAGCATGTCAAAGAGCAGAACACAACCCCACACAATATGTTTAGACCCCAATAAGCAATAAGCACATTCCAAACCCAAATCTTCACAGTTTTCAAGTAATAAGAACTTTATATTGTATAGGACAGACATGCAAATAATTTTAGATTTTAGCAGTGGCTATCTCATGTTAATTGTTCTTGCTAGGAAGCCTTCTCTTTGCATTCTTTTCCCTTATTAAGGTCACAGTATAAGCAAATACCCGGCCGGTGAGTGGAAAATATTAATCTTGCACTATTTACTTTCAGAGTAATGGAGCTGTATACTTGATTATTGCAAAAAAAATGGAACTGTATTTAAAAATAACTTTTTATTTAATGTAGCTCAAGAACAAAGCTCAGTAAATTTAATTTGGCCACACAGCTGGCAGTTGCCAGCGTTGGGATAAAATCTAGCTCTGTTTTAAGCTGAAGCCTGTATTCTGAAGACCTTATCGCAAAACAAATAAATAATACCAAACAAAAAATGAAAGAGGGCAGTTGTTAGCTGCGGCAGCACCTGGATCACCCAACTAGTCACGCACTAAATGTTCTTCATTTTGATAAAAAGAAGAACAGTTGATGGGGAGGTCTCAGAGGCAATGGAAGTGGCTGGACATGAGAAGGGAAGGGACTGGTCCTATGAGAGTGTGAGGACCTGAGTTGGACTCCCAGAACCCATGTAATGAGCTGAAAATAGTGGTGCATGCTTGCAGTCCCAGCACTGGGAAAGCAAAGGCAGGTGGATTGTTGGCGCACACTGACCCACCAGCCACTTCAGGTTCAGCGAGAGACCCTGTCTCTAAAACTAAGGTTGGGCTCACAAGAAAGCAGACATGTGTACATGCACATGCATGAACACACATAGCTCATATATATGGAAACATGTAAAAATGAAAATACATGTATTCTCAAAAACATGCAGATGTTCATAGTGTCATTATGTTTGTTTTTTGTTTGTTTGTTTGTTTTGGTTTTTCGAGACAGGGTTTCTCTGTGTAGCCTTGGCTGTGCTGGACTCACTTTGTAGACCAGGCTGGCCTCGAACTCACAGAGAGGCACCTGCCTCTGCCTCACCAAGTGCTGGGATTACAGGCATGTGCTGCTGTGCCCAGCTTGTACCATTGTGTTTAAAAAAATTTTTACATTTAAAAATTTTAATTTTATGTGTATAAATGTCTTCATGTATGTATGGGGACCACATGTGTGCCTAGTACCTAAGGAGACCAGATGAGGGCATTGAGACTCCTGAAACTAGAATTACAGACAATTGTAAACTACAATGTAGATTAGTCTCTTTATCTCACCCCCCCCCAAAAAAAAACAGGGTTTCTTTGTGTAGCCCTGGGTGTCCTGGACTCACTTTGTAGAACAGTCTGGCCTTGAACTCACAGTGACCCACTGCCTCTGTCTCCATGAGTGCTGGGATATAGCCACCACGTCTGGTTAAAACTTACCGTGGGATTAGAACACAGGTCCTTTGGAAGGGCAGCAAGAGCTCCTAACCACTAAGACATCTCTCTAGCCCTGCACTGTTGCTTTTAATAGTAAGTTACACTCGAATAGTCCAATGCCCATCAATCAGTCAATGGATAAACAAACATGGTAGGTTTTTCTTTATGAACATTTATTAGGTTTGCTACGCTGAGAAACAAGCTTAGTGCCCCACAGACGTTGGGGAAGCAGTCTACACTGAACTGCTTTTCCAGCTCTAATTTTTAAATTTTTGAAATGTTATGTTCCTACAATACAACATGTTCAGTGACTTACAGGAATGAACTTCTGACACATGCCAAAGAACACAACTAACCTTTCCAAACAAGCTCAGAGAAAAGGCAGACACGAGGCTGTGCCCTGCGCTTCTGAGACGCGGAGAAGAAGCAAAAATACAGAGACAGAGAACAGGAGGGGGTGTAGTGCTGAGGACAGTGTGCAGGGGTGTGTGTGGGGGGGTGTTTTGTTTTCTGAGACAAGATCTGCTAGAAAGTCCTGATGACCTGGTACTTACTAGATGCCCCAAGCTAGCCTTGAAATTGGAGCAATCCTCCTGCCTCAGCCTCCCGAAAGCTGGAATTACTGGTTGTGGTGGTTTGAATGAAAATGAGCCCCACAGGCTCATATATTTGACTGTTTAGTCAATCAGTTGGTGGACTGTTTGAGAAGGACCAGGAGGTGTGGCTTGGTTGGAGGTGTGTCACTGGGGATGTGAGGTTTAAAAAGCCCATGCCAGGCCCAGCGTCCCACTCTGCTCACTGTCTGGGTCAGGATGCAAAGCTCTCAGCTATTGCCCCCGGCGCCATGCCTGCCTGTTTCTCACCATGATGATAATGGACTTGCCCTCTGCAATTGTAGGCAAGCCTTGGGTTAAATGTCCTTTTTATAAGGACGGCCATGGTGTCTCTCCACAACAATAAAACAGTAAGACAGAGGTGTTAGCCACCATGCCTAGTGAGGCAGTGGGGATTAACTGTGCCAGGCACAGTGGAACACAGTAGAACATTCAGAAGGCTGGAAATGTTCTCAGTTGGATTCTTGGTAATGGTCACCAATGTCACCAAGTTGTGCAAGGCAGGAATCTGTGTTGGGTATACTACTCCTCAGGAAGGCTTAGTCTTCTTGAGTAAAATAAAGACCCTGCTCTCTGAAAGGATGGGAGCATAAGGAGCAAATGCACTGAGGGCAGACTTTACAGGCCAGCTAGTCTCAAGGAGGCCAGTGCAGAGAGCAGCACGCATATGGCGGGAGACCGAGAAGGTCTTTGAGAGATCAGAGACTAACAGCTAGTCAGCTGGCATAAAGTTCTCCTAGACTGGTCCTGAGAAGTGAAGTTTGGCAGATGGGCCAGGCGCAGAGTGTGGATGGGTGCCTAGGCCTGTCATTCCAGCACTTAAAGGTGGTCATTGGAGGATGGGGAGTTTGAGGCTGGCCTAGGTCACTTACCAAGTTCACAGCCAACGTGTATACACAGTGACATCATAAACAAACAACAAGGAAATGGCATACACGAAAGGCCAAACATGAGAGGAACCAAGCTGTATTGATTTATTTTTGATTGAAATCATCTTAAAGCTGAGCAGTGGTGGTACACACCTTTAATCCCAGCACTGGGGAGGCAGAGGCAGGTGGGTCTCTGAGAGTTCATAGCCAGCCAGGTCTACAGAGTGAGTTCTAGGTCAGTCAAAGCTACAAAGGGAAACCGTTTCAAAAAAACAACAAAAAAAAAATCTTATTAAGATCAAATCCTCACAGAGATCCAATGATGGGATTAAAGGTCTGCATCACCATGCCCGGGTAAGATTAAATCTTCTATATGTATGTTGAGGGTGGAGTGTGTGTGTGCGCGCGCGCATGTGTGTGTGTGTGTGTGCGCGCACATGGGTGTGTATGTGGCCAGAAGTCAGAGGTAAATCTGAGATGATACAACTGAGGAACCATTGCATCAATCTTCCTATTTGTTTTTCTCAACAGAAATCTTCAGATAAAAAAGTTAAAGATTTATTCAATCTAAACAACAACCAGAATATGGCCTTGTTTTTTGAGATTAGGTCACGTTAGTGCAACTCTCCAAGTATGGTAGGCAGGTTGGTCACTGAGTCCCAGGGGTATACCCACCTATCTCTGCCTCTGAAGGGCTGGGATCACACATACTCTCGTGCCTGGCTTTTTACATGGGTACTGGGCATCTGGACTGGGTCCTTAGGCTTGCTTGGTAAGTACTTTAACAACTAAGCCATCTCCCCAATCCCTATTTTTATTTCTTTTGGACTGATTTGCAGGAACAGAATTGGTAGGTCAAAAGCCAAATTTATCTTCAACATTTAATTACATTTAAATTTTCATTTATGTGCACAAACACATATGTACCATAGTTCATGTGTGGATATCAAAAGACAATTGCTGGGAGTCAGTTCTTTTTTTCTACACTGTGGTCCCCAGGCTTGAACTCAAAATATCAGTCATCTTTATCCACTGGGACATCTTACTATCCCATATTTAACATTTAAGGGCTAATTTAAAAAACTGCCAAATTCTTTCCAGAGTACAGAGTGACTGTACCGTTTTCCCTTAGCAACTCATAAGGGTTATTTCTTTGCATCAACACTTGATAGTGCCTGCGTTTTTATTTTAGGCATTTTTTTTTTTATTTTAGGGTATAAAGTGGCATCTCACTGAAATTGAGGGGTTTTGTTTGGTTTGCGGGGGGAGGTGTTTGAGACAGGATCTTGCATAGTCCAGGCTGGCCTCCAACCTGCCTTGTAGACAAGGATGACCTTGCTGACCCTCTTGTGTTCACCACCCAAGTGCTGGGATTACAGGCAAGCACCACCAAGCCTGACTTTTTTCTCATGGACGTTTTCCACAGGATTTCTATCACTATACTTCTCAGTGATCACCACTACAGGCTGTCAGAAGCATTTCCATAGTAATTTCATCTCTCTATGCCTTGTTTTTTCATCTCCTCAATGTTCTTTTTAAAAGTTATTTTTGTAGACCAGACTGGCCTTGAACTCACAGAGCTCCCCCTACCTCTGAGATTAAAGGTGTATGCTACCCCTGGCAGGCTCCAGTGTCTTACATTCTAAAAATTTATAGTACTATTTTAAGCGATATGTATGTGGGAATCTATGTGTGGGTATGTTCATGTCATGCTAGAGCCCAGAAAGGCCAGAAGAGGGCGCTGGCTCCCCCAGGGCTAGAGTTAGAGAGCAGGGAGTTGCCTGGTGTGAGTGCTGGGTATTTAACGTGGGTCCTCCAGAAGTGCAGTGTGCTCTCACCCACCAAGCCATTTCTCTAGCTGTTTCTTTTGTTTGTTTGGTTTAGTTTACTTTTTGAGACAGGGTTTTTCTGTGTAGTGCTGACTGTTCTGGAACTCACTCTATAGACCAGGCTGGCCTAGAAATCACAGAGATCAGCCTGCCTCTGCCTCCCCAAGTGCTGGGATTAAAAGTATGTGCTATTACTAAAAGGCTCTCTTCCCGCCTCTCTTAATGCCTTTTGAAATGCATGGGGGGGTTGTTTTTTAATTTTGAAGGAATCCATTTTATTGGTGTCTTACATATGTAGGTTATGCTTTTGAGAGCTGGGAATATAGCTCAGTGGCAGAGCACTTTCTTAGCATTTGTGAGGTTTGAGTTAAATTCCCAGTATTGAGACAACAAAAAGATGTCACCGGATTGTGCTTTTGGTATCATTTCTAACTTTTTGTATAATCCAAATCAAAGTTTCTCCTATATCTTCTATGACTTTGCATCCAACTATTACCTTTAGGTTTGAAATGTAACTGCCATGCCATATATTTAACCTAATTTAAACTGTATAATCCAGGTATAGTGACACATGTTTATAAGCCCAGCACTTAGGAGGTGGAAGCAAGATCAACCCTTACTGGAGTTGGAGAGATCGCTCAGGCGTTGAGAGCACTGGCTGCTCTTCCAGAGGACCCAGGTTCAATTCCCAGCAGCCACACAGCAGCTCTCAATTGTCTATCTGTAACGTCAGTTTCATGTGATCTGACACCCTCACATAGAAATACACACAGGCAAAACACCAATGTACATAAAATAAAAATCAAATCCTAGCTGGTGGTGGCACATATCTTTGATCCCAGCATGCAGGAATGCAGGAGGCAGAGGCAGAGGCAGAAGCAGGGGGATATCTTTGAGTTCAAGGCCAGTCTGGTCAATAGAGAAAGTTCCAGGACATCCTAGGGCTACACAGAGAAACCCTGTCTTGAAAAACCCTAAACAAATAAATAGATAAATAAATAGCCTAATTTGAAAATCAATATTATTTTTTAAAAAAAGATAGAAAAAGATCTATCTTCACCTGCAAAGTAAGTTCAAGGCCAGCCTGAGCTACATGGGCCCTTAACCCCCCCCAAAAAATATAAATATATATATGACTTGAATATGTATGTGTGTGTGTCAAATATAGAGCATGTGATTTGTAGTATATTCGGGGGGGTGCTGAGCACAACTCTTATCTAATTTTAGAACATTTTTTAAAAAAATTTATTGGGCTAGAGAGATGGCTCAGAGGTTAAGAGCACTGCCTGCTCTTCCTGAGGTCTTGAGTTCAATTCCCAGCAACCACATGGTGGCTCACAGTCATCTATAATACATCTGGTGCCCTCTTCTGGCGTGCAGGTGTATATTGTAAGCATAATAAATAAATAAAATAAAAAAAGATTTTATTTATTTATTTTTGTGTATGAGTGCTCTATCTGCATGTGCACCTGCATGCCAGAAGAGGGCAGCAAAGGGTAGAGATGTTTGTGAGCCACCATGTGGTTGCTGGGAATTGAACCCAGGACCTCAGGAAGAGCAAACAGTACTCTTAACCACTGAGTCATCTCTCCTGCCCTAGAACACTTTTAACACTCTAAGAGAAACCCATTAACAGTCATTCTTCCCTTCTACTCCTCAGCTTCTGGTCAATCTTTCTGTCTCTGGAAACTTTCCCTTTTGACATTTCATATAGTAAATAATGTGTGACCCTTTGAATATTGTATCTTTCACTTAGCAAGGGTTTGCAAGGGTAATTCATGCTGAAGCAACTATCATAGTGTTCCACTCCTTTCACTGCCTAGTAATATTCTACTGTCTGTACTCACCATGTTTACTCACTTGTTCCGTTCATCATCTGAGTAATTTCTGCCTTTCACTATTATGAAAGAAATGGTATGTACATTTTGTGTGAATTTATTCTTTTTGGTCTTGGGCATACACAAGAAGTGGTATGACTGCTGAGTCATACAATAACTAGCCTCTTGAGAAATTCTAAAATAGCTTAAAACTGTTTTTCTTTTGTTGTTTGGTTTTGATGCTGGGTCTCATACTAGCCCAGGCTAACCTGGAACTTATTCTGTAGCCCAGGCTGTCCATCAACATTGAAGTGTTCCTCCTATCTTCAATGCTAAGGTTACTATGTGAGCCTCCATGTCTTGTGGGAAGGGTTCCAGGTTTCCTTCTCTCCACATCGTTACCAACACTGGTTAGTTACCACTCTGTGTTTCAGTTAACAGCTAGCCTACTGGATGGGACTTATTTTCTAGTTGCACCTTACTTTTGGGAGGGGGCAAGATAGATTTCTGTAACCCAGGCTAGTCTTAGACTTTTCCTGCATTGGCCTCCTGAGAACTGGGATTACAGGCATGAGTCACAGTACCCAGCTTTAGCCTAAGGGTAAATACTGTATCCTTATACGTGTTTATCAGACACTGTTTATCTTTTCTTTTCTTTCTTTCTTTTTTTTTTTTTTTTTTTTTGAGAACTGTCTATTAGGTACTTCTTTTTTCTTTTTTAAGACAGGGTCTCACCATACACACCTTTAATCCCAGCACTCGGGAGGCAGAAGCAGGTGGATGTCTGTGAGTTTAAGGCCGGCCTGGTCTACAGAGGGAGCTCCATGACAGCCATGGCTACACAGAGAAACCCTGCCTCAAAAAACCAAAAACAAAACCAAACCAACAACGAAAAGAAGAAAGGAGTCTGACTATTTGGTCCTGGTTGGCCTTGAATTCACTGAGGTTCGTCTGCATGTGCCTCCCGAGTACCAGTAGCATGAGCCATCACGTCCAGGTATGTGGGCTGTTGTTCTATTCCCAGGTTGTAAAGTTCTTCCTGTATTCTAGATGAAAACCCTTTACTATATGCATGACTTGAAATGCTCGCTTCCATTCTCTGACTTGTCTTCTTACTTTTTTTTGTTTGTTTTTGTTTTCTTACAGTATAGTCCATTTTGAGTTACATTTTTGGTGATGTAAAGAAAACATCTTAAGTCCCCAGCCCTGCTGGTGTCAGTGCCTGCGTATCCAAAGCAAGTACTCTGCCACTGAGCTACCTTCCAGCTTATAAAGGGCCTGAGACCACTTCATTATTTGTTAACATAAAAGAATCCCAGCACTGTTCGTTGAAAAGACTTTCTCCACTGCAATGTTTTTCCTCCCCACAAATGGTTTTCAACAGATTCAGTAATCCCAATGCTTCACAGGTAGCATGTAAAAAATCAGGAGTCCAAAGCCAGTATGGACTACATGAATCCATGAGGCTTTCTCTCTCAAAAAACAGGTCAACTGATAATAAATGTATTTATTCCTGGCTCAGAATTTTCTCCCATTGATCTAAAATATGCCTTTGTTGCACCAATACCATACTGTCTTTTAAAATATCTTTTTAAAAGATTTAATTTTTAAAAATGTGTGTCTGTGTTTTGCCTGTGTGGGTATGTCTGTGTGGGTATGCCTGTGTGGGTGCATATGAGAGGATGCCCAAGGAGTTCAAAAAAGGGTATTAGAGTCTCTGGCGCCGAGGCTACAGGTGGTAGTGAGCCACCTCATATGGGTGCTGGGGACTGAGGTTCGGTCCTCTGTGAGAGCACCGTGAGCGCTTAACTGTTGAGCTTTTCCTCCAGCTTGTCTTAAGGGCATTTGTAATTGCACTGGGAATTGCACCCAGGGCCTTGGGCAAGCACTCTACTGTTCAACTGTATTCCCATCCCTCCTGTTGTATTGCTTTCTCTATCTTTGGGTTATTTTTGAGGTTTTAAAGGGTTTTGTTGTTGTTTTGGTTTTTTAATGTGTATGGGTCTTTTGCTTGCATGTATGTCTGTATACCACGTTTATACCTGGTGCCTAAGGAGGCCAGAAGAGTTTATTGGTTGCCCTGAAGATGGAGTCAAGAATGGTTGTGAGCCACCATCTAGGTACTAGGAATTGAACAGTGTCTTCAAAACAGCAAGCATCTAGTGCTATTCACTGTTGAGGCAGCTTTCCTGTCCTTTATATTATTTATTTTTAAATCAAGAATTCCAGGTCATCCTTAGCTGCATCCCAGGCCAGCCTGGGCTACAGAAGACTTTCCCAGAAAGGCAAGTATGGTGTGTATGTGTGTGCGTGTGTGTGTGTGTATGACTGTAGATGCATCCTAGTTGGTCGAATGCTTGCCTCCCATCTCCCATACAAATGGAGCCCTGGATTTACTCTCATGCCTGTAATCCTAATACTTGGGGTGTGTGCAGGACGTCAAGGAGTTCAGTCTTCCTCAGCCACATAGTAGGTTCAAGGCCAGCCTAGGAGACATAAAACCCTGTCTTGGAAAAAAAAGAAAAACTGAATGTCAAAAGCAGCATTCTTTCCTTGTTCTTGGTATTAGCAGGGAAGTGTTCACTATCGCCAGATACATGATGTCTATTGCCTGTGGGTGTCCTTCATTAGCTTGAGAAGTTCCTTTCTGGGTCTAACTTGACAAGTGTCATTTGCTTTTTAATCACAGATGGGTGGGGGTTCTAGCAAATGTGTTGTCTGAGTCCACTGATAAAATCTGTGTAGCTTAAAGACAGGTGCAGTGGCGCAAGCCTGTAATCCCAGCACTCAGGAGGCAGAGGTAGGCAGAGCTCTGTGAGTTTGAGGATGGCCTGGTCTCCAGGACTGCCAAGGCTACGCAGAGAAACCTTGTCTCAAAAAAAAAAGGGAAGGAAGGAAGGAAGGAAGGAGGGAGGGAGGGAGGGAGGGAGGGAGGGAGGGAAGGAAGGAAGGAAAGAAAAGAAAGACATCATGTAGCTTTTGCAGCTTATTCCATTGGTACGGTATATTAGATGTCATCTATTAAATAGAACTCACACTAAAAGAATAGAACCTGCTTGGTTACCCAATATTCATTCGTTTGTTTGTTTGTTTGTTTTGGAGCAGGGTTTCTCTGGGTATGTCCTGGACTCACTTTATAGATCCAGCTGTCTTGGAACTCACAGTGATCCACCTGCCTCTCCCTCCCTGGCCACTAGGATTACAGGCATGTGCCACCACAGCTGGCTTAGTTATTAATTTTTTTTTAATGTGTTCCAGCACTCTTGAAACAACTAAAAATTCTAGCTTAGCAAGAAAAATTGAAACAGCCAAGAACAAGTATTCACCATAATCCCTCACTACTCTAGACCCTGAGGCAGGGGTATTAACAGTTCCTGATTGATATGGTAAAATCTTGAATCAAAGAGATAGAGAGAGAGAGAGAGAGAGAGAGAGAGAGAGAGAGAGAGAGGGAGAGGGGATTAAGAGAGAAAGCCCATACTGCTCTTGCAGAGGACCCAAATCCAGTTCCCAGCACCCACACTGGGGAGCTCACAATTGACTGTAGGCCTGTAACTCCAGCTCCAAGGATCCAGTGCCTCTGCAGACATCCATATTCACATACGCATGCCCTCACACATGCACATAATGCAAAATAAAACAAATTTTTGTTTGGTTTTTTGCTTTTTCAAAAAAGGGTTTTTCAGTGTAGCCTGGGCTGTCCTGGACTTGCTTTAGACCAGGCTGGCCCTGAACTCACAAAGATCTGCCTCACAAAGATCTGGATTACTGGGATTACAGGTGTTTGCCAACTCACCCAGCATCGATTTTTTTGTTTTTTAAGAAGCCACCATGTTTACATTGTTTATGTCAACTTGCCTAGGTGATAATATCCTACGGTCTGTCCAAACACCAGTCTCATTACTGCTGTGAAGGATTTGGGGATGTGAAGTCAAACCCAAGGACACAGTGGACATTCAAGTCAAGTGGACCAAAGCTGTCAGACAACCTAACTCACTTTCGGAGCACCTAGCTACCATGCAGAAGAAGGTCCTGGGTTTGCTCACCATCACAAGCAAAAAGAAACCAAAACCAACCAAGAGTCTAAAATCAGAGGTGTGGTGCTTCACGCCTGTAGTCCCAGCACCTAGGACACCGAGAAAGGAGATAGGATTAATGGTACATGCCCTGAGAGGCAGAGGCAAGAGAATCACAAGTTCAAGGTTATTTGGCTACATCATGTGTTTATGGCCAGCCTGGGCTATATAAGCCGCTATCTCAAAGGGGAAAAAAATAGATTTTTGTTTTAAGTTTAAGACCAAGCAAGGAAAAAGGAAAAACTAGTGAATGTCTATCCCAGCACTTGATACAGAGACACACAGGTCTCTGAGTTCCAGACCATCTTGGACTACATAGTGTGTTCCAGGCCAGCTAGGGCTGTATACTGATCCCTATTTAAACAAAAGGAAAGGAGGAACAAAGAAAACAGAAAAATTAATGCCAACAGAAAGACTTTTTCAAACAAACAAACATTTCGATGTTCCTAGCTGCAGGTATAGCTTAGTTGGTAAGAGTGTTTGCCTCAGCATATAAGAAACATATAATCAAACAGATTATACTCAGCTTGGTGGTACTCAGTACTTGAGAGGATCAGAAGTTCAAGGTCACTCTTGGTTACAAAAATTAGTCTGAGGTCAGCCTGTGCTAAGTAAGACTCTTTCAAAATAAGCAAAAGGAAAAGGTAAAAATGAATTGAAATTAGGTAAGACTTTTCAAAGGCTGGCAGAGTGGGGAGCATTATTCTGACTGTTGAATACTGAATGTGTTAGTTAAGAAAGGCTTTGGAGATGGATGTTGTGGCTCATGCTTATAATCCTAGTGTTGGATTGCCTCAAGTTTATGGCTCACCAAGGCTACATAGTGAGTTTCAGGACAGCCTGACCTACAGTGTGAGACCCTGTCTCAAAAACTGGTCTCATCCTCCCCCCACCCCCCAAAAAGTTGTAGTTTGGCCCATCATTCTCTTATTGTCCACAATTTGTATTTCTCCTACCTCCCTTTGGGAAGAACCTTTCAGATATCTACCATTATTAGTCCCCATTTTATCTTGAGTCAGTCCCGCTGACCCCAAATTTAACAATCCTCCTGCCTCAGCCTCCAAGGTGCTAAGATGCATTTTTTAATAAAAGTAACCTTACAATCATAATTAGCAAGAGGTTTATTAATTAAAACACTAACGACGTGAACGATGCGCAGCTTTTTCTCAGCCCTTTCTAAAGCAGTCCTTACTCATTTCTGCAAGGGCTCATTTCTTTGGCACAAAGGCGGCGAGAGGCAGAGCTGCCGGCACACGCGCCGCAGGGAGGCAGGTTCATTGTCTGGTCCCAGCTTCCACCTGGCAGAAACTGGATGTACCGCTGAGAAATCAGCTCGACTCATTAGCATGTCTTTATTCTACCCAACGGAGAATGGGATCCTCTCCAATGCTGACACCTCGCTCACTCTGCCACCCTCAAAATCCCCATCAGGTCCTCAAGCCACAGGGAAAGTGGTGGACATGGGGCCTTGAGGACAGCAAGTCAAATAATAATAATAATAATAATAATAATAATAATAATAATAAAAGGCCAGAGAGAGCTGTCATTCGGCAGCAGCTCAGGCGGCTGTCCCCACTCAACTGAACTCGCCTCTGCTGTCAAAACTCTCCTGCACTGCGAATGCTGACGCTGGGGAAGGAGGCATCTACCTTT
This sequence comes from Meriones unguiculatus, assembly GCF_030254825.1. NCBI lineage: Eukaryota > Metazoa > Chordata > Mammalia > Rodentia > Muridae > Meriones > Meriones unguiculatus. Next base: position 5,951,468 of record NC_083355.1, on the reverse strand, counting down.
TCAAGTGAAGGTACGCGTCTGAAAAATACTTTTGCCCGGTCTCCAGCCATCCCCTTACCGGAAACTAGGAGAAGGGGCAATCCAGGCGATCCTGTCAGGTTCCCCACATTTCTGTGAACTTAGTTTTCCTCCTGACGGCCCCTGGAAAAGCTAAGGACGGCCTAAGCAGGCTCGTCCTCCCCCGTCCTCACGCCCGCAGGAACCCACTTCTAACCGTCCCAGGGGCCTGGATGCGGCCCCCAGGACAACCCCTGGCACCGGCGCCTGGCAGGGATGCCTCTCCGACCCCGCAGCTGCTGCGCCGCGGCATCGCCCGCGGCGCGCGTCCCTGTCGCAGAGCAGATCACCACCGAGGCCGCTCGCGCCCCCGGTGGAGGGTGACCTCGGTGACCCCGCGGCACCTGCAGTCCTGCGCGCGGCGTCGCGGGGGTCCGGGACGGGGGACTCCCCGCCCGGCCCCGCATCCCGAAGCCCTCCCCCGCTCCGAGACCGGCTCGGGGCCGCCCGGGCCACCGCGTCGCCCGCCCGCAGCACCGGCGTGCGGCCTCCCCTCCGCCCGGCCCGCGGCGCGCGCCCGGCCCTCACCGGACTTGGGCGGGTAGCGGTACACGGAATTGGATGGGATGTCCACCTCCTCCACGCCCGCGTGCTGCCGGCTCGTCAGGGCCCCCATGGCCGCTGCGATCGCGGCGTCGCCCGGCACCGCTGTCCGAGCCTCAGCGCGCCGGCTGGCCGCACGCCCGTTGCGGGGGTCGGCCGCCCGCCGCGGCCCGCTCGGCTGAGGCGCTGCGGCTGAGGCTGCGGGGAGCGGCCTGCGCGGCGCGCACCATTCTCCGCCGGGCACCGCCGCGGCGCCTCCCGCCTGGAGGGGGCTGCGGGGCTGAGCCGGGGGAGGGGGAGTCGCGGGGGGGGGGGCGCCGCCGCCTCGGGCCCCGTGATGTCAGCGGCGGCTGGCGAGGGGGGGGGGGGAATCCGCGGCGGCCTCAGCCAATGGGGAGGCGGGGCGGGGCGTCCGCGGGCCGGCCAGCCAATGGGAAGCGAGCTGCGGTGGGAGCCGGCGGCGCGTGCTTCGCGCGGAGGCTGCGGCGCGGACGCGACCCGGGGCCGAACGGCAGCGACGGGCGAGGGTCCGCGTCTCCCGGAGCTGCCCGGCCGTGGCCGGGAGACCCCGGCTGCGACAGGCGGAAGAAGCGTGGTCCCCTCCGCGCCCGAGGAGTGTCCCCGTTGGACTGTCGTGCTGGCTGCGCCTCCCCCGCGGCCCCGGGAGGCCTGCCTCGAGCCCGCGCGCCTTTGTCCCTGAGTCCCAGAGCGAGCCGGGGCGCCCCGCCCTGGCAGCCAGGGCCCCACCTCCTCCGCAGCCGTCGAGGTCAGACCCCCGACGGGAGACATCCACATCTCTCCCGCCCCCACCGCCTGAACCCCGAGTGCTCTGCCAACCTCATGTCCCAAATGTCAGCAAGACTGCATAGAGGATGCCGGGGTGACCCGCTAGGGTTTGGGTTGGTAGGCATCCAATAGTCACTTTCAGGCTGTCCCTTTTGAACCGTTCTCTAGAGACTCTGGAAAGGTCTATGTGTGACGTGACCGATAGTTGAAGAGTCCAAAGAGGGACTCGGCAGGGCACACCTAAGGCTTCCCTAATACAGACACTCACAAAACTGGGAAGCTTGAGCTGGCAGAAGACGTCATTACTCAGTTAATTACAGATGTTTCTGTAGTTGTGGGTTTGATGAGGCTTGAGGGTTTTTTTGTTGTTGTTTTGTTTGGGGTTTTTTTTTTTTGGGGGGGGGGGGGTTGGTTTCCCTGGAGGGAATACTGATCAACAAGAATTTGAACTGTTTGGGCATGACTTCAACTTTCAACAACATACACGGTGGTTTGGGGTGACTTCCCTTGTTTAGGTTACAGATCTGGCTGTCTCCTGGTTGTACCGTGTGTGTGGTTTCCAGGGGGAGTATGGTTTAAGTTTTTGGTGGTTTTGTTTTTGTTTCGTTGTTGTTGTCACATTTGTGTGTTGGGGGCGTCTCCTGTGCCACTGGGTGATTTCAGAGGTCAAAGAACAGCTTGCAGAAGTCTCTCTCCTTTAGTTGTGTGGGTTCTGGGACTATAACTCAGTTCATCAGGCCCGCAGGCACCCCCACCCGCACCTCCACACCCCGAGACCAGATCTCCTGTAACTCATGCTGACCCAGAACTTCTTGTTACTGAGGCTGGCCTTGAATTTCTGATTCTCTTACCTCTGCCTCCCAAGAGTATTTTGCATTTTCATTCCCCTTCATTTTATTAGTAGCCAACTGACAAAGTTACTTCTGCCAAAACTGCTTTGGTTTTCTCTAAGGCCCTCTGCATGACAGGAACCCATTCCTATCATTCATACTGGCTGATACTGAGGGAGGCCAAGTCCCTGCTCCAGACACCCTCATCCACAGGCCAGGGCCTCCTGGCTGAGTTCAGAGCTCTTCCTGCAGCCCCTGGCTGGCCCTAACCACTAGGCCTCCAGGTATACCTTAGGGAAGAAGCTGGAGCCTCCCTCCATATTCCTTCTCTGCACACAGAACCTTCCTTTGCTTAGTGCCAGGTGACAGTAAAATACCAGGGCCTGAGGATCTAGAACCAAACTGGCTGTAATTCCAGCCTTTCGGAGGTGGGGAGAGGCTCAGGAACTTGAGACAGCCTAATGAGGTCAAGGTTAGCTTGGGCTACACGACACCTTGACACATACAAAACAACAAAACCTGCAAATCCACAGATAGACAAAAAATGACGCCCACCTCAATGCTGTTGATTACAAGATCCCCTCTGTCTAGGTTCTAGACAGATGATTCAGCAGTTCAGAGCTCTTGTTCTTGTAAAGGACCTAGGTTTGACCCCCAGCACCCACATGGTGGCTCCCAGCCACCTGTAACTCTACTTCCAGGGGATCTGATGCCCTCTTCTGACCTTGGGCACAAGGTACTGTACATTGTGCACAGACATACTTTCAAGCAAAACACTCATACACAGCCAGCTGTGGTGGTGAACGCCGTTCATCCCAGCGCTTGGGAGGCAGAGGCAGTGGATCTCCGTGAGTGCGAGACCAACCTGGTCAGCAAAATAAGTTCCAGGACAGCCGGGGTATAGAGAGACACCCTGTCTCAAACAAACAAACGAACAGTGGATGCCGTGGCACATGCCTTTATTCCCAGCACTCAGGAGGCAGAGGCAGTCCAATCTCTTGAGTTCAAGGCCAGCCTAGTCTACAGAGTGAGTTCCAGGACAGCCAGGGTTACACAGAGAAGCCCTGTCTCTAAAAACAAACAAAAACCCACATAAAAATGAAAACAACAATACTCATAAATAAATTTTTTTAATGTTCTAGTTCCTACCTCAGCCTGCTTGGAACCTGATATGGATTCATTCTCATCTCCTGTAACAGCTCCCATCCTAGAAGGGCATCCCTTCTCTCATGGAGAAATCATAGCCACAGGCTTGGACGAGTAAAGACGCCTAAGACACGACAAGCACAACAGGGAAGCTCTGTGCCAGGCTGATTTTCTGTCAGCTTATTTATAACGAAAAGCAAGTTTATTCAGATTGCAGTTCAGGATCCTAGCAGTTCACGTGGAATTCTGTAGACTCTTGTGAGGTCCTGGCCCGTATTGCCACAGGGGCAAACAGGTAGCTTCCCCATACCCTATTTTAACTTTTCACACATCTGAAAATCCAATGGATGCATTTCAGTGTCTTTGCCTACAAATACCCACAGCCTATGGTGGTTCATGCCTGTAATCCCAGCACTTGGCAGGCAGAGGCAGGGAGATTCTGTTTGAAGGCTAAGGTCTCGTGCAGTCTCAGCTGGCCTCTGACTCTTCTGTAGCTCAGGATGAGTTTGAACTTCTGATCCTCCTGCCTCCATTTCCCAAGTGCTAAGTTTGTACGCATGCACATCCATGTCCAGTTTATTCAGTGCTGATGATGCTGGGATTGCACCCAGGCCTTCATGGTAGGCAAGCACTCTACCCCCTGAGCTACATCTCCAGCTCCAAAAGACTTGGTTTTTGGTTTTTGTTTTTGTTTTTAATGATGAGCAGAGACAGAGAGAAAGGGGTAATGCTACTTTAGAGAAAGTTCTGAGTCAACAAGACTTTCTGCAAATTGAGTTTGAATTCCAGTGACAGTATAGTCACACTGATACAGTTTTGGAGCTTCACTGGGACAAAGGTAAGGAAATCAGATAGTCTCACCGCAGAGCCTGGGCTGGAGCCTCAGAGGCCCACATTCCTCCCTGCATCTTCCTCAGTTCTGTTCACTCACTGGAGATCTGGCCTAGGGAGAATGCCTGAGGGAGAACAGGGCTCAGGAAAGGAAGAGCCCAGAAGTGGCTGTTATCCAGAGAGCCGTAAAAATGCTTTTAACTTAAAAACCTGGTCCAGGGAGGGTCACACAAGGCGTAAGGAAAGCAAGTGTGAACATCAAGTATGTTGCCTCATTTGTGTAAATACCTGATCTGCACCCTCGGAGAACGCCACCTTCCAGGGTCTCCTGGAAGACAGGAATAAAAGCCTAAAATTCAGGTCCAAGCCCTTCTCAACCACGGTCTAGGGAAGTAAATAATAGGAGGACACACAAGTGAATTCTAGGACAGCTAGTTCCGTTAAGCTTTCCATTTTGTTCTTTTGGCTGCCCTGGTTTCGGCACAGATGTGAGTTTTCCATGCTCACAACATGTGCTCATTTCAACAGTTCCCCCAGCAGGAAGAACTGGGAGCCTGCAATCAAGGGCTGACAGATACTACCCTGGAGCACAGCATTCCCTAGGCAGCAGGGCCAGGGAGGCAACTGATGCCTCGGGTGACCTGTAAGAGGTCACATAGGCCCCTGCCACTGGGCCAGGACACTAAAGGCCTGGTCTGGATAAATACACATCTCTCCCAAAGCCAGGGACTGTCCAGCAACACACTTGCTCTGATCCCTTTCTTGGTGACTGGCTTCCGTGGGTTAAAGCCACCATCTGGCTGGGGAGATAGTGTAGTTAGTAGAATGCTTGCCTCCAAAGCATGGGACATAAATTTGATGCCCAGAACCCACATAAAAATCCCCAATATGGTGGCAAGTGCTCGTCTGAGTTTTGAGGAGGCAGTGACCCTAACCCACATGAGGAGCTCCAGGCCAATGAGAGATACTGTTTCAAAGGAGGTGGACAGTGTTCTTGAGGAATCCACTGGGGTCTTCTGGCCTACGCACAGGCGTGCACACACACCTGTACTCCCATGAACACACAGCTCACACTTGTAGTGTCACCCGCATCTATATATCTTGCTTGCGTCAGTAGCCTATGCTAACACTGGCAACAGGATCTGGTCCTAGGCTTTGGGATGAAGGTACAGAGTTTCAGGATAGTAGGTCTTTATTATTATGGTGCTGTTTGTTTAACTGGTTTTGAGACAGGACCTCACCCTGCAGCTCAGGCGGGCCTTGTACTGCAGAAATCAGCCTCAGCCTTTCAAGTGTTGGGATTACAGATGTGCATACTACACCTGGATTCCATTTTGTCTCCTGTCAGAGACTAATTCATTTTGGGTTTCTTTTTTTGTTTTGTTCTGTTCTTTACAAATTTGTTTTTGTTAATGTCGCTGTCAGGGTGGTCCTCCAACACAAAACCATTCCGATGGCACTAAGCCTCAGTTCGATCTGTTGGGTCCATAACTGAACTCACTTTTCCAGTCAGGAGCAAAGTGAGCAATGGTGTTTGTATGGGCGTAGGCAGCAGGGACTGGTGAGAGGTTAGTGAGGCTCCCGCCCAAGGTGGACAGCCAGGGCAGATCTCACTCTTAGCGTCGGGGTCCCCAGGAAGCCCCTTTCCTTGCGGTGGGTCTGGCCTGTTGCCCAGGAACCTGGCATTGGAAGACTGAGGTCCTCAGACACTGTCTCTGCTCAGGGATTACTTTGAAGAAATTAGGGATGAATCTAATTAAATGCATCTATGAAAACATCACGGTAAAGCCGGACATGGTAGTCTGTGTCTATAATCCAGCACTTGGGAGTCTGAAGCAAGATTTCTGTGGAATTCAAGGAGAGCCTGAGTTAAATAGAGCGTTTCAGGCCAGCCTGGTCTACCAACTAAAACCCTGTATCAACCAAAAAGTGTGTGTGTGTGTGTGTGTGTGTGTGTGTGTGTGTGTGTAGGGGGTGTGGACATAGAGATGGCTCAGCTGGTAAAGCCTAACCACCTAAGTCTGCGCTCCGGAACCAACATGGTAGAAAGAGAATTTCAACTCCTAAAAATTATTCTCTGACCGCCACATGTATGCTCTGGACATAGGCACATGCACACGAGTGCACACGCACGCACACACACACACATAAAAATATAAAACGGAAGAGAAGCAAAGAGAAGTGAGGAGGCGAGTTCTGCTTTGCTTTACTGGCGTGACAGATGGTTTCAATCAAGTACCAGACCTTGAAAGCTTGTTTCTGTACTCCATGTCCACTTCTGTCTCGGCTTCCCTCCCTGCTGGCGCGGTCTTCCTTCCGTTTGGGGCTTACCCCACCTGGAGCTGCACATTCTGCACGAAAAAGCCGACGAGCAAAGAATGTGCCACTAAAGTTTCAATTTAGTACCCACACAGCTGCCTCCACACTCTTCAAGCCGACCAGCCAGGCCTGGAGACCAGCATCTGTTTCTCCTTACCAAAAGAAGCCAGAGTCTGGGGGAGGCGATGCGGTCACAGCCCGGACCTCTAACAAAATAAATACTCAAGTGCGGTTGCTTAGAAGATCAAAGGGGGAAAGTGAGAACAAATTCTCTTCCTTCTCCCAGGGTGTTTCCGTGTTTCTCTCCCCCGCCCCTGTTCCCTCCCTTGCTCCCCCCCACACCCCCAGCCTCTCAGAGCTCCTTCAAAATGCCTGTCCTGGCTGAATCACCTAACTGGGAAGGAACCCTGGAGAGACAGTCCAGACGGAGCAGCCCTGCAGCCATGTGTCAGCGGCGCCTCGGGACCCAGGAACCTCCCTGTGTTCTATGCCTGTACGTGTGGCTTCCTTCCTTCCTCTCGCTGTGCTCTTCAGGCTGACCTACGAGGACCAGTCCACAGGAGAGGAGCTCAGAAACCCAGCAAATGTGTGTCGGTGCCCAGCTGCCCCAGCACAGTGCAGCAAGCGGAGAATTCCACTCCCACGAACTTCCCCATGCCCGCGCTCAAATGGAAACAAGAAAACCACTGCTGGGGCTGAAGAGATGGCTTAGCACCAAGAGCGCCTGGGGCTCTAGCAGAGGAGTTTGGTCCCCAGCACCCACAAAAGGGCAGCTCACAGCCACCCATGATTGACCCTCCGGAAGATCTGCCTGCATGGACACCTGCATTCATGTGGTTCACACACACACACACAAACATAAATAAATATATTTTTTAAAAAGAAAGACATATTTGCTTCAAGGTGTGGTGGTTCATACTTGTAATCCCAGCCTTTAGGAGGTTGCACAAGGAGGACGATTATGAGTTCAAGGCCAACCTGGGCTAGATTCTGTCTAAAAGAAGAAAAAAAAAATGGAGGAAGAAGAGGAGGAGAAAAAAATTGATTCAGAAATGGAGGCAGCAGGATCAGGAGTTCAAGGTCATCCTTGGCTATAAAGTTTCAGACCTAGGCTGTATCATGAAACTCAGTCTTTAAATAAATAAATAAAAATGGTCTACAGCCATACCACCCTGAACCTGCCTGATCTCATCTCATCTGGAAGCTAAGCAGGGTAGGACCTGGTTAGTACTTGGATGGAAGACCTCTGGGGAATACTGGGTTTTGTAGGCATAAAAAAAGGGGGGGGGGGGGAGGCATGGAATAGTTCAGTTGGTAAAATCTATAAGCGTGAGGTCCTGACTCTGATCACCAGAGTCCACGTTAAAAAGCCAGACATGGTAGTACAGGATTGGAATCCCAATGCCAGGGAGGCAAATCCTGGCTATGCAGCCAGCCAGACTGGCCTGATCAGCCAGAGGCAGGTCCCGGTGAGAGACTGCCTCAAAAACCAGGGTGGGTAGCCTCAGAGAAATGACAATTAGCTTACAGGCTCACCTGCATGCACACGCAAGCATGCACCCTCTCTCTTGTGAACTCAGGAGATATGAGGACAGAGAGAGAGCTCACAGCTTTCCTCTGAAATTGGAGTGGAAGCCAGGACTCATTAACTCATCAACTGAACCCCACGGTCTTCTAACCCCTCCCAGGCATAGAGACCAAAGAGCAAAACAGAAAAAGGAGAGGCAACCCTGAGGGTGAGCGTGGAGTAGCTGGCAGTCTGTCCCAGGAGAGTCCACTGCTGACCCACCGGCAGTTCATTGCAATGACACCTTTACTCCTGAGCTAATTGCTTGTTTATGTAAGTGATAGCTGCTGTCCGGTTAGGGCCCTTCAAAGACTGCAGAGCCGGGCCAGACAATGAACACTGCTAGTGTTTACCATCTAGGTGCTATTGGAAGCCTTGGGCCCCTCCTACGCACCGTGAGGTGTGTGTTTGTTATTTGCTTAGTCATCTGTGGTTATCTTTTATAGTCGAGATGAAATCTGCGCATGAAAAGAAGTCTGAGCAAGACCCAGCCCACACCTGTTATTCCTGCACACAGGAGGCTGAGGCAGAGAGTGGGAGGATTCGGGGTCATGCTCGGCTGCATAGGGACCCCCAGTCCAGCATGGGCTATGTGAGACCCCTTCTCAAAAATGAATCCCCCAAAGCCAGGCACGGTGACACATGCTTTACTCCTAGGATGCACCCTCTACAAAGTAAATTAAAACGTAATAAAAAATGTTTCCAAAGGGTCTTCCTAGGATGGTTTTACCAACACGCAACCGGCATCTTTACCCAACAGCTTTGGTGGTTCTCTTACTTTGTGGAAGACACTTACCCCCAGGCAAGTTCCTCCCTCTGAGTCCCCTGAACCTCCAAATCAGCCTGCTGTTACTGCTTTCATCGTATTGCTGGGGGAATATCCTTTCGAGTGTGTGTGCCCTTCCTACACCTGTCTGTCAAGGTGAATTTCACCTCAGGTCAAATCCCACCTGTTCCATGAGACCACACAGCCCACAGCTGGCTTTTCTTCCTCAGAAGGCCTAGTGTAGGAATTATGTTCTGTATAATCCATGTGATGCTTTCACACACACACACACACACACACACACATATATATATATATATATATTTGTTTATTTCCCACAGGAAGATTCTGTAGCTCACCCAGGCACAGGAAGCAGGACCTCCCTTAGGTTCCCATGAGTCCACAGCCAGTTTCCCTCATCCGTGGCCATTCCCACCGGCCTCAGATGGAAAGACTATTCTAGCACAGTGACTGTTGGTTGCTGAAGCACGCTTCTCTTTGGGGTGGCACACCAGTGACTCAGGCCAGCTCACTGTTACCTCACCATCCTGTGACCGTTACCTTGCCTCCCCGAGTTCGCTGTTCCTCCTCCTTCTTGAGGCAGGGTCTGAAGGGACTCTGGCCAGCTCTAGGGGGCAGGCATAACTCTGGCAGGCCTTCCCCTTTTCCCCCATTCTCCCTGCCTTGCTAAAAACCCTTAGATTACATTCCTAAAGCCAGCCGCCAAGGACTATTCCCTTATATGGCCGCTTCCTCCTGAGGCTGACTACCATCTATCAAAGTATTGAAGTCCAGCAATCAAAAGCCCCCTGTGGCTCACCTAATTAACATGCCCAATTAAAATGAAACACCTCATCCTAACATGGGTTTTTTCCATCTTTACCTTTATAAACTGCCATTGGCCTATGGGCCACATCTGTGTCCTCTACATCCAGAGGCAGTTCTTTGTCCTACTCCTAGGCAAATCACCCTTAGCCCGATCTCTTACCCCATTCCTCCCCTCTGCCTTTTTCCCTTCCCTTTCTCCCTCTTCCTCTTTCTCCAGTCTTTGTTCCTATCCCTGTCCTCTATTCCTCAGGAGAAAATAAAACCCCTCTGTGCTGATAATTTGAACTTGAGGTGTCTTGATACTACTTCTAGTTCCCTACTGGGTCTGTTTTTGTTTTAAGAATTACTTTTATAGCCAGTTGTGGTGATGCACACCATTAATCCCAGCACTGGGAAGGCTGAGGCAGGCAGATCTCTGTGAGTTTGAGGCCAGCTTGGTCTACAAAGCAAGTCCAAGACAGCCAGGACTGTTACACAGAGAAACCCTGTCTTGAAAACCAAAAAAAAAAAAAAAAAAAAAAAATTTTAGTTTTTTTAGTTTTTTTTAAATTTATATGTGTGTGGGTATGTGCCCATGAGTACAGTACCCACAGAGGATCCCCTGGAATTATGGGGGATTGTGAGCTGCCCAAAATAGGTGCTAGGAACTGAATTTGGCTTTTCTGGAAGAACAGCAAACTCTCCTAACCACCGAGCCATCTCTCTAGCCCCTGAGATAGGCTCTTTCTAGGCAGCTTAGGCGGGCTTCAAGCTCCTGTCAAATGTTCCTTCAGCCTCAGCTTCCTCAGTCAGTAGGATGGCACCAATACATCAAGCTTGTTGTTTGTTTTATTTTCTTTGTCTAGTTTTCAGAGTCTCATGTTGTAGCCTGCACTGACCTTGAACTCACAACGCTCCTGAATCAACCTCGTTAGTGCTGGGATTGTAGGCTATACAGCATGCCTTGCTCTTCTCTTTTCTTATCCCACCTACTTGGGCTATCTTTTTTTTTTTTAATTTTATTTATATTTATTTTATGTACATGTTATGGTGTTTGCTGCATGTATGTCTAGTGAGGGTGTCAGATCCCCTGGAAGAAGAGTTTCAGACAATTGTGAGCTGCCATGTGGGTGCTGGGAATTGAACCCAGGTCCTTTAGGAAGAGCAGTTGGTGCTCCTAACCACTGAGCCAAATCTTCAGCCCCCCTACTTGGGCTATCTTGTTTCTCTATTTGAGTTTAGATGCCTCCTCCTCCCACTCACCCCCCCCCCTTTTTTTTTAACAAGTCCTGGATCAAGCACAGTATGTCACACCTGAAATCCCAGCATTTTGGAAGCTGAGGTAGAATAAAGACCAGTTGGGGTACATGGTGAGTTTCAGTCCAGCCAGGGGTACAGAATGAGACCCCCTTCTCAAAAATAACGAGAACAACAACGTGAGTACACAAATCAGAAAACAGTGACAACAGAAAGCTCTGGAAACTTGGTCCTGCTTTTTCCAGTTTTGTTTTTCTGAGAGAGAGCTTTGATGCAGTCCAGGCTGTCCTCAAACTCACAGAGATCCGTCTGCCACTGTCTCCTGAGTGCTGGGAATTAAAGGCAAGCGCCACCCCTCAGGAGTCTTTTGAGACAGGGCCTCCTGTAGCCCAGTGTTCTAGTTTGGTTTCTGTTTCTGTGTTAAACACCATGACTATAAACAACTTGAAGAAGAAAAGATACGTTTCAGTCAAGCTCACAGTCCATCATGAAAGGATGCCAGGACAGGAGCTCAAGGCAGGAAGCTGGAGGCAGGAACTGAAGCAGGGGTCATGGAGGAACACTGCTTACAGGCTTGGTCCCCATGGCTTATTCAGTCTGCTTTCCTAGAAAGTCCAGGGTGACATCCCTCACAGTGGTCTGGGCCCTCTCACGTAAATCATCAGTTAAGAAAGTGTCCCACAGGCTTCCTACAAGCTGACATGATGGGAACATTTTTCTCAATCGAGGGTCCTCTTCTCAGCCGACTCTAGCTTGCGTCAAGTTGACAGAAAAACCAACCAACATGCCAGGCCTGGTTTCCAACCAGCTGTGTGGTAGAGCTGGCCTTGAACGCCTGACCTTCCTGCCTCCACCTCCCAGGTTCTTGGCTTCATGGAAGGCCCCAAGGGCCGGGAAGGAGAACACACATCACCTCTTCTGGCTTCATGAAAGGCTTTGTTGGTTTGGTTTTGTTCGTGACAGAGTCTCATTCTGCCTGGAACTTAAAATCCTCTTGCCTCAGTTTATCACGTGGTAGAATTCCAGGTCTCCACCATCACACAGACCCCTCTGATCTAAACCTTCCTCCAAGAGCTGTGGCAGAGAAGTAATGGAAAGCCTGAGAAATGCTATTTTGAACCCCGTGCTTTTGAAACCATTTGCCTGCCCTGTCTCATTGCTCAGTTCTTTCCATTTTGGTTTGGCTTGGAGTTGGTTTTGCTCTGGTCCTTCTGAGGCTTGGGCTCTGTTCTGATCTAGAAGCTGCTGGAAGGCAGGACATACAGTTTTCTCTAGCTGCCCCTAGGTTTCAGAGCGTAGCAGAGCTGCCCGAGCCTGGCACACATGTTGAACTGACAAGGCACATCCTGGGGGTTTCCCAGTTCTGACGTGCACAACCCAATGCTCTTGAGCACACTGAGCACTTCCTTCCTCTTTTGGCCAAACAGTAGCCCTGTGTCCAGGAGCAGCCTCACGCCGGGTCTGGAGAGGAATCATTGTGGCCTGCTCTCTGGGAGTCAGCAAACAACACTCTGCCCTTAGTTCATCTTGGAGGTTCCTGGTTCTTGAAGACAAGAAGGATCTATCACTCTCAAACTATAAAACAACTGGGGGCTTTATTTTAAATAAGCCTCTGGGTTTTTTTTTTGTTTTGTTTTGTTGGGGTTTTTTTGGGGGAGGGAGATTTTGAGGCAAGGTTTCTCTTAATAGCCCTGACTGTCCTGGAGATTTGTTAGACCAGGTTGGTATCCAACTCACAGCAATCTGCCTGCCTCTGCCTCCTGAGCACTGGGATTAAAGGTGTGAGCCACCAGGCCTGGCTGGGCCAGAGCTTTGTTTTCTTTTCCTTGTTTGGAGACATAGTTTACTCTGTTGTCTAGGCTGGCCTGGAACATGCTGTAGAACCCAAGCTAGCCTTGAACTACTGGCAATCCTCCTGCTTCATCCTTCTGAGTGCTAGAATTGCAGATGTGAGCCACTGTGCCTGACTTCCAAGATCAGTCTCTCTTTCTCTTCCCCCCTCCTCCCCCCCTTACCACGTGATTACTTCTGTCCTTGAAAGTTACTGAAACCTTATTGTCTTATGAGAAACTTCATGTCTCCTTTAACATTTCTCTCTTTTCTGCTGGATCCTGCTCAGTTTAAATTCCCTTCATGGACTTGGCTGGCCCGTTCTCCAGGGCCTCTTCCCTAGGGGTGACGTCACCCGTAGTGGTACTCCGGAGACAGTGGCAAGAAGACCACTGAAAGTTTGAGAACAGCCAGGATTATATAGGGAGACTTTGCAAGACAAAAGAAAAACCTTTGATATGCATGTGTACACACGAGCCCACACATGATTATGTATGAATACATAATGGGACAATAACAAAACATGTAATTAAAAAAAAGTCTCTCCATGGTAGCTCAACGAGAGAGTGATCATCTGTCATGAACTAGCCTGGCATTCTACCCCTGGTGTGGTGGTTTGAATGGGAATGGTCCCTGTAGGCTCATGTATTTGAATGTTTAGTTCCTAGTTGGTAGACTGTTTAGAAAGAATTAGGTGGTATAGCCTTGTTTGAGGAGTTGCGTCACTGTGGTATGCTTTGAGCCCGTGCCAGGCCCAGGCACAATTTCTTTTTGCTTCCATCTTTCAGATGAGACGTAAACTCTCAGCCTCTGCTCCAGCCTCACACTTTCCTGCCTGCTGCCGTTATGACTGTGGACCTACACTCTGAAGCTGAAAGCAAGCCCCAACCAAATGCTTTCTTTTCCAAGCTGCCTCGGCTGCCGTGTCCCCTCACAGGAATAGAACAATAGCTAAGACACCTAGCATTGCAAAAAATAAATAAATAAAATGGAGAAATAAACCTAGACTGGAGCTCAGAGGTTAAGAGCACTGGCTGTTCTTCCAAAGGTCCTGAGTTCAATTCCTAGCAACCACATGATGGCTCACAACCACCTATAAAGAGATCTGGTGCCCTCTTCTGGCCTGCAGAGCACTGTATAAATAATAAATAAATCTTTAATAAAAATAAATCTTATGACTAATCCCAGAACTGTGAGACTGGGGCAGGAGGATTGCCAAGAGTTCAAGGCCAGTTTGATCTACATAATGAGCTCCAGACCAGACTGGTCTAGAGACTCAGACTGTGTAAATACCTAAATAAATAAAAACAAATGAGTTTGCAGCTGGCTGCAGAGGCACATACCAGCAACACCACCACTTGAGAGTCAGAAACAGGAGGGTCAGAGGTTCAAAACCACCCTCGGCTACACAGCAAAGTTCAGAGCAGGCCTAGACAACATAAGAAACTATCTTAAAATAAACAGACTTGCCGGCTAACTAAGTAGCTAAATAAATAAATAATAAACTCCCAGGTTCAGAGACCAGGGAGCAAGCACCCAACAGCCTCGTTGTCTGTGAAATCGGTGGCAGCTTTGATAATGTGTTCCCCTGTTTCCTCCCCGACTTCTGAGTATGGGGGAAAGTGTGGACTTCAGAGAAGTCATGTGACTCTTCTGGACCCTAAGCCAGGAACAGAACGGAGGAGTATTTGAGCTACTTCTGAGCGACAACACTTAGTTGCCAGCATTCAGCTCCCAGCCTTCTCCCTGTCTGTTGGTGTGGTTCATACTGAAAGCATCATAGGCTTTCGAGGTCTGTGGAGCACCTGCTTAAACTCAGCCTTAGCACCACGAAGATGGGATGACAAACAAATCAGGCCAGCTGTGTGTCAATAAAACTTTATTTACAAAAACAGGCCCCAGGGGTTTAGCTTGCCAGCTTGGAAACCGCCCCATGATGGAAGATTCCACGGTCTAGAAAATGATGTCATTGCCCCCAGGGTAGTTTTTCTTTATCCCCTGAACTTAGCCTGGGTGAGAAGTAAAACTGTAGAACCGAGTTACTGCAACCTAGCTTAGTCTAATCAGGTGAGTCTGAGGTTGCCTGGGGCCAATTTGACAGCACTGGAGCTTTTTTTCCCAGAGAGAGGAAGGATCACCCCTCCACGCACTGAGCAGGGCATGCTAGCCCTGATCTGTGCCAGCTCAGTCCTGCCTTCCCACCACCTTCCCCAACACATGCTTCAAATGTATCTTTCTTGAACACCATCCCCATTTGGGTTTTTGTTGTTGTTGTTGTTGTTTTTCTGTAGACCAGACTGGCCTTGAACTCACAGAGATGTGCCTGCCTCTCTCTGCCTCTGCTTCCTCAGTGCTGGGATTAAAGGGGTGCACCACCACCTGCTTTGTTTTGTGAGGGCTGGGGCTCAAACTCAGGGCCTTCAGGTCAAGCACTTTACAAAGTGAGCCTTCTCCCAAGGTTTGTACAGCTGTATACTGTTCCCCTCTCCTACCCTCACTTCACACCTGGAACCTCCACATGCTCACCCTCCCTTTTCTCGCTCCCCCTCCTAGCAGTACCCTTGGTTTCCCCTGGACAATTTCACTTCTACTTTCATTTCTGCGATTTCATGTGTATGTAAAAGTCTAGGAACCACAAAATAGTCGACAACACACAGTGCTCTGTCTTTCTGAGTTATTCCACTTCCTGTGACTATCTCCAGTTTCCTACAAATGATATAACTTTGTCCTTTATGGCTTAACAAAACTCCTCTGTACAGAGCTGGTGACATGATATCAGAGGTTAGGACCACTTGTTGCTCTTGCTGGGGACCTAGGTTCTAGTCTCAGTACCCAAATAGTAGCTCACAACCACCCGCACCTCCAGTTTTGGGGGATCCAGCACCGTTTTCTGGCCTTTCTGGGACCCAGGCACACACGTGGTGCCCAGACTACATGCAGGTAAACACTCATACACATAGAATAATAAATAGAAAAATATTTAACTCCAGCCGGAAGGTGGTGGGACCAGCTCAGCAGGGAGATCTCTGAGAGGTTGAGGCCAGCTGGATCTACAGAGCGAGTTCCAGGACAGAGAGAAGCCCTGTCTCAGTAAACCAAACCAACCAACCAAAGACATACAGTACATCTTCCTCCACTTTCGAACATCAAGGTGGTTCCATAGCTCAGCTGTTGTGAACAGTGCCGCAGTCAACCTGGATGTGCGGGCGTCTGTGACGTGTTGTCTTGAGCTTCATGGGGATTTGAGATGGAGTCTTGCTTTGCGCCCTTGGCTAGCTACTAAATTCATAGTAACCCTCCTGCCTCAGGCTCTTCTTCACCATGCTCAGCTCCTTGGTGTGGCCTTGCTGCGGTTTGTGCTGTCCCTTCTAGTAACCCAGCTCCCTTATTTACCCAAAAGCCTCCCTGTTTCAGCTCTCCATGCTGTGATGAGCCTCTTCAGACTATTTCCTTATGATCTATAAGGGCTAGCCTAATAGGAACTGCCTCATGGAGTCATGGAAAAGAGGAAAAGCCAGCTCTTTCAGAGAGGCGCTCACATGCTCCAGGGGCCCCCACTAAGCTCACCCACCGGGTAGATAGGAGAAAAGAACTGGGTCTCACAAAGGTAGGCAGACAGACCCACCTTCATTCCTGGAAGGTGTACGCAGGGAACCGAGACGAGCGAAGAAAGCAGGGTGTTTGGAAAGGGTCATTCCAGGAGCTACAAAGGTACTGACCCCAGCACTTGGGGAGGCAGAGGGAGGTGGATCTCTGTGAGTTCAAGGCCAGCCCGATCTTCAAACCGAGACCAGGACAGCTAAGTCCATAGAGAAAAACCCTGTCTGGAAGAGAGAGAGTGAGAGGAAAAGAAAAAAAAATGTTCAGTACAAAAGTAACAAAAATGACTGCATGGTTCCTTATAGTGTGTGGGTGTGTTACAAAGGCTTTGGGTCTCAGTAGGCATATGTCCTCAGTAGGAAGTTGGACTGGCTAGCTCCAGGCCTCTCCATTCCTTTCCCAAGGACAGTGTGTGGCTGAGCGGGAAGCAAGCGTCCCCACCCACACGAGAAGGAGGAGACTGCTCCTGAGGCTGTGGCTGTTCCTCAAACCTCCTTTGGTCTCCCCTCCCCTGTAGATTGCTGAACACACCTGGCAACCAGAGGTGGGGCTAGCTTATCACCTGGCCGCCAGGTACAGCACACAGTGTCCAGAGCAGAGAGCTGCTTTTGGGGAATGCCTTTAACTGTGCTGGGAGCGGCCTGGCCTTTGTCCCTCGTGAGGCACGTGACAGTCTGCGGAAAAGATAATCTGGTATAAACCTGCATGTCCTCATCGCTGGGGATCAGCCTTGGCTTTTCTGTCTCCAACAACACGGAGGAAAGGCGTTTCCTGTCTTGTCAGTACTATCTAGGCCCTAGATTCTAGGGAGATTCCTGCAGGCAGGCTGGACTTGAAAATAGAATGTGGTATTTTAAAAATGTGTACACCTGTCCACATTGTAAGTTCCAGGACAGCCAGGACTATGTAGAGAAACCATATTAAAAAAAAAAAATCCAGGAGCTGTGGCACACGCCTTTAATCAGGGAGGCAGAGGTAGACAGATCATTGTGAGGCCAGCCCTGTCTACAAAGTTAGTCCAGGACAGCCAAGACTACACAGAGAAGCCTGTCTCTAAAAAAACAAAAACAAAAGAGTATGCACGTTTGTACTCTCAGAACTGGGGAGGCTGAAGCCGGAGATTCGAGGCCAGCCTGGGCTACAGATGAAGAACTTGAGCCTACAGCAAACAAGCAGAAGAACACAGCCTCTGATCAAAGACACTGCTGTGTGGCCTCAAACCTCAGTCCTGCCCTGAAGTTAGGAAGTTCCAGGCCAAACAGGGCTACATAGGAAGACCCAGCCTAAAAAAGGGGGGTATATCAGAGGAAGACAGGCAAGCAGGAGAAGAGGGAGGTTGGGAAGGAAATGAGCTTGCCGATGCACCCAACCTTAATCTTGCTCGTTGCTACCTGGCCTTGGTGGGTTCTGAGTGTCCTCCAACCTTTAGGCTCATTAGGAATCTGGTGACCTCAAATTTTCTCTCTGTTTTGTTGGAGCTGCTTGAGTCCAGGGCATCAGAGGTAGAAAAGAGGGAGAGCCTGGAATTTTCTGTCCGAGTATTTTTATCACAGGTTGGTTGAATGCAGAGATGTGGGTATACAGGCTAGGAAGCCCCTGCTGGGTTTCCATCCCCCCTTCTCCCAGGTGAGGGTAAGGTGAGAATAAAAGGGAACAGCAGCCTGCACTGCCAGGGATCTCAGGCCAAGAGCTGCCCCAGAACAAGGCAGCACTGTCATTGTGGGCTCCGGGTTTTAACAAGTACACACAGGTGTTCAGCGTGCCAGGGCCACGAGTAGCAAGGCCTACCTTGAGTAGAGACATTTTAAGAAAACATGCCTATAAGCCTCAGGGTCTTAATTAAGAAGTTCTCACACCCACCTTGGTGGTGCAAAGAAGGCCTGTTATCCTGGGAAGGCTGAGGCAGGATGATCAGGGGTTGGAAGCTAGCCTGGGCTATGTATAAAATTATCCAGCTCTCAAGGAAGACAAAAGTTGAAAGCTTCAAAACCTGTTGTTTCCTGGACACCAAGGGGCTTATCCCTAAGGATCATCTAATGTTTACCCTGTGTAGGACACAGTTGTGGATTGCTGGGACAAGCGTAGGAGCATGCCTCCTAAGCCAGAGGGACCTCTGTGGTGAAGGCCACCCCAGGAGGAAGCAGGAATCGCTGTAGAGCTTTGCCTGTGATCTGTGGACCTGACTGGTAGAAGGGCTTAATCAATACTTAGGCTTCTGGGAACCTGGTTGAAGTTGAATGTCTGGGAGCGGAAGGAGTGCCAGGCTCCTGGGAGCAGGGAAGAACGGATGAGGTCATGTTTGCAGAGGACTTTGAGCTGTTGAGATGAAAGCAGACCAAGTGCAAGGTATTATTAACTGAAGGTGTTATTATCTTAATCTGAGGGGACAATACAAGGCCAGCGAAACACTGCAATAAAAACATGCCCATTAATAACAAATGAAACAGCAGTGGCCAGGGAGGACAAAATCCTTGTTGCCTCAGTGGCTATGGAGGGAGTGATGATACAGCAACTGAGAAAGAGAAACAGCCTGGGTCTGTAGATCACTGAGAGTGAGCCCCAAGGCAGGCTCACAGTTCCTGGACCTTAATGCATAGTCCCCTTGTGCTGAGGACTTCCTGACTAACGCAGTACTAACGCAGGTATGTTAGTGGTGTTTACATTCTGTTAGGTATTAAAGGGTACTTTAGAGATTATTTAAAATACATGGGAGGCTGTGTAGGGGTTATTACAAACCCTATGCTATGTATTCTAGCTACATAAAAGGAGTTGAGCATCCACAGATTCTGGTAGCTTTAAGGGACCCTGAAACATGGTTTTCCAGTCACACTTGCGGCCTCAGCCCGTGGACATTTTGGGGTATCCAAGAATAATTATAGTACTCCTACCCCTTTAAAACAAACAAATAAACAAGCAAACCAGAAGACAGATGAAACAAGATTAACTCATTCTAGCACCCAAAGCTGTTTTGTTGTCTTCTTGTGTAGCTGGGGAGAGGCCAGGGCTTCCTGCAGGCTAGGCAGGCTCTCTGACACACTAACTGTGCTTTCATTGGTATGCAAACATTGGCTGTAATTTTATTCACACACACACACACACACACACACACACACACACACACTTTTCAAAAGTGGTCAGATTCTCTTGAATGGAAATTTTAGTTCTTAAAGGTAAAATAAAAATAGGGTTGTGGGGCAGTAGTGGTGTATGCCTTCATTCCCAGCACTCTGGAGGCAGAGGCAGGAGGACTTGAGTTCAAGTCCAGCCTGGTCTACAGAATGAGTTCCAGGGCAGCCAAGGCTAGGTAAAGAAACCCGTGGAGAAAACAAAAACAACGAGGTTGCAGACCCACACCAGGCAGAGAGAGCACCCTCCCTGCAGCCACCTCCCCCAGGTAAACAAACAGAAGCAGGGCTTGCTTTCTTCCCGTGGTCCTGTCCAGCACACCCATAACTACTGAAAATATACTCTGTGATTAGTTCTGATGAAAAAGAGTGTACCTCTTCCTGAAACCAAAGCCCTAACAGTAAATCCCTGTTCCAGTCCTCCAGATCAGGGCGGGAACAGCCCCAGGGCCTCTCCCAACAGTATGAAAATCCTCTTGCAATATTTACCTATAAGGCAAGTTCATCGTCCCATTACCTAAGTCCTCTTTAATATCCAATACAATAAATTCTAAGTGAATACAAGTATCCGATATACTGTTGATCAGGTAATAACAACAAGGAAAAAAATAAGTCCTCATGCTGAAACCAGATACTTTTAAATTTAAATTACTTATTTTGCCTTATGAGTAGTTTTCCTGTGTACTAGGTGCATGCCTGGTGCCCACAGAGGCTGGAGGAGGAATCAGATCTCCTGGAACTGAGTTACAGACAGTTGTGACCCAACCTGTGGATGCTGAGACTCCAACCTGGTTTCTTTGGAAGAGCAGCCGATGCTTGTAGCTGCAGCTGGTGCTCTTAGCCGCTGAGCTATCTCTCCTGTGGCCAGATACATTCTTTTTTTAAGCAGTGGATTTTTAAACCTTGAGGTTGGTTTATGCAAAATATGCCCTGCCGCTGACCAACTCTGCGCCGTCTCTCACTCTGTGTGTGTGTGTGTGTGTGTTTGGCTATTTTGAGACAGAGTTTCTCTGTGTAGCCCTGGTTGTCCTGAAACTAACTCACTATGTAGGCCAGGCTGGCCTTCAAACTCAGAGGAGTCTGCCTGACCCTGCCTCCCACTGAGCGCTGGAATTAAAAGCACGTGTTACTATGCCCACCGCCCTGGCTGTCTGGGAACTCCCTTCCTAGAGCACGTTGGCCTCCAAGTCAGAGATCTGCCTGCCCTCTGCCTCCCAAGTGCTGGGATTAAAGGCCAGCAAACTAGGCTTGTTTTGTTTTGTTTTAGACAGGGTTTCTCTGTGTAATCCTGGCTGTCCAGAACTCACTCTGTAGACCAGGTCCTCGAACTCAGAGACCCGCCTACCTCAGCCTCCAGAGTGCTGGGACTGAGGGTGCGTGCCACCACCACCACTCTGGTTTCTTTTTGTTGTTGTTGTTTTGTTTTGCTTTTCCTTTTTTGGTACTAGGAATTGAACCCTGGACCTGAGGCTGTGCGTTGTGTTTCAAAAGTTTTCTTTTTTAAAGTGAGACTCTTTAGAAGCTATTTAAAATTTAAATGCTCTTGGGAGTTGAGGAGCTGCAAAGGTTCTGCGTGTTTTCTATTTTGATCAGTCTGTTTCTCGAGATGACCACATCTTTCAGAGGAAATGAGTCAAAGCCACTCAGTCTTGCTTTTCCAGCTGAGCATGTTCGGTTTCAATGAAGTAATGAATGAACTTGGCCAGCACCACCCCCAACGCCTACAACAGCAAACACAGGGGACCTCCACCAATCAGCGCGCACTCAGGGTTTTTTGAGTTGAGTTCGAACGGGCCTACGGTAGGCCAATCAGCGCCCCAGGACCCGCCCCCGGGGGCCGGCCCCAGCCAACCACCAATCAGGAGGAGCCAAAACACGGCGGCTGGCCAATGCCGGGGCGGCCCCGCGGCGCCGGCTCCGCCAATGGGCGCGGCCGGGCGAGAAGAGCAACAGAGCGGCTGGGCCCGCCGCAGGATTCGAATCGAACGTCCGTGCAGGAGCCGGCGGCCGGCCGGGCGGAGCGTGGGCCAATCAGCGGCGGCGGCTCGCGGCCCCCGAACGTTGGGCCCGGCGGCCCCGCCCCGCGCTGTTGTTTGCGGCGTCGGCGCGGCCGCGCGAGCCGGACCACAACATTCGCCGGGCGGCGGCGGTGGCGGCGGCGGCGGAGCGGCGAGCGCGAGCCCGGGGCGGCCGCCCAGCGCCATGTCGGTGAACACGGACGAGCTGCGGCACCAGGTCATGATCAACCAGTTCGTGCTGGCCGCGGGCTGCGCGGCCGACCAGGCGCAGCAGCTGCTGCAGGCGGCGCACTGGCAGTTCGAGGTGTGCGCGGGGGGCCCGGGCGGGGGGCGCGTGGGGGCGCGGGGAGCGCGGCGGGGGCCCGGGGCCGCGGGGGGAGGCCGGGGCGGCCGGGCCCCGCTCACGCCGCCGCCGCCGCCCGTGTTTGTCCGCAGACCGCCCTAAGCGCGTTCTTCCAGGAGAGCAACATTCCCAACAGCCACCACCACCCGCAGATGGTAAGTGGCCCCCGGGGCCGGGCCGGGCGCCCGGGGCGGCGGGGTCGCTGACAGGCGGCCGGTGACAGCCATGTTGCCGGGGAGCGCCGCGCCGCGAATGTAAACAAAGAGCCAAAATGTCTTCCAGGAAAGAGCTCCCGGGCCGGCGCGGGCTCGCCCAACTTCGGGGCCCGCCTCCGGGCTCCTGGAGGCCGGCCTGAAGCCCTGCGCCGCGCGCGCGGCCTTGGGCGTGGGGAGGGGGGGTGGAGGGCAGGAGGGAGGCCCCCAGCACCAGCAGGCCCCTGGAAGTCCGGTAGCAGCGGGTGTTGGGGGCCCGATGGTAACCAGGCCTCGGGAGAGCTCGGAGGGGGGCTGAGGTGGGGATTGTGTGTTGATGCAGCGCGCAGGGACACACAAGCCACCCACCCAGTGCTGCAGGAAGCAGGGAAAGGGATAGATCCACCCCAGCTCCCGGAAGCCCGGTTCTACCCACAGAGGTAGGCTGGCCCTACCGAAGCCAGGTCGGACACAGATTTACACTCTCAAGATAAAAAAGCAAAAATTTTCTTTTAATCTCAGTATGTTAAGAAACAAAAACAGCCCAGGAAACAAGTTCCTGAAGCCTGGATTTGTCTTCTCCTTCCAACTTGGCTCCCAGCTGGAGCCTTTGCCCTCCTGGCCAGTGCTCTGCCTTCTTGAGGCCCGGGACATCCCTTCTCCCCTCCAGCCCCTAGTTACCTATTAGCTCCAACCTCGTAGGAGGGCCTGAAGGGTGGTAAAACATTATTCCCTGGAAGATCTGTTGTTGGACATTTTTGGCATTTTTTACTTGGGTGTCCTTGTCCCAGGCTCTCTCCAGGGGACAGACTACACACACAGCTCCTCCACTGTGTCTTGTTCTTGGCACTGTTTTCTTCCAACCAATGAGGGAGGAAAGGGAGAGAAGTCTGTCTTGACGTAAACCAGCTTTTAGCGTTTGGAGTAAGATGGGAAAATGAATGGTGCTGGCTCTAGGTCCTGGCCACTGCGGCCAAGCTCTTAGGAGAATGAGGAGGGCTTTGTCATGTCTGAGACCCCTCTCCTGCATCCAGCCACCCAGGGCTCTGCTTCCATCCCTACTCAAAACTTCTTCCTCCCCACAAGACCACTCAGAAACGCACGGCCATGCTGAAGGGCCTGGAACAAGGAAGCCTGCAGGCCCCAGCTTGACCTGCAGTCCTGTTTGGTTCCTTTCCCCTCCCCCACCTTTGCAAATCTGAGTGTGTGTGTGTGTGTCTGTCTGTCTGTCTGTCTGTCTGTGTGTGTTCCCCTTTGGAAGCTTCCCTTGGGGAGACAGCTGGCTTTGTAACGCAGACATTGTAATCAGGGCCATGTGCCAAGTGCTCCTCCAGCACTGTTGGGGACAGCAGCCCTAGATGTAAACAAAATTTTGGAACCCAGCACTTGGGAGGTTGAGGCAGGAGGATTGCTGTGAACTCCAGGTCTGCCTAGGCTCTCTATTTGAATACTAGTCACCACAAAGTAGCTTTAACTGGTAAGTGATTGTCCTGTAGCTTGCCAGCCACTGTTGGAGGAATACCACATAAATGGTGAGGGTCCCCAGTTGTATGAGGGGGAGGGACAAGAAAGGCCTTTGCAGAGGGGAAACAGGAAGGTCTTAATCATGACATGGAGGCAGAATTACTTGAGGTTACAGGAAGGGCTTCTAGAAAATGTAGTTCAAGCCCTGCTTTCCCCGAAGCAGAGAGGCTGGTGACCTTCCTGAGCTCACCAGAGCAGATAGGCACAGGCCCCGTGAACTATCCAAACTATCCAGGCTGTCCCCTGGAAAAGAGACCTAGCCTCTGGCTCAGTTGACGGGGGGAAGTCAGTCACGATGCTGTGATGCAACTGCCCTCCACCCACAACCCCCCATTCATTGTTTCCTGCTGCCCAGAAGTCATGGGGGTGGGCAGGGAATATTGCTGGGCGGAGGGAAGTGTCTGGGTGGGGCCAGACCTGGCTGAGGCCTTTGGCCTTCCCTTGGGGCCTTGGAGTGGTCAGAGTCCCCTAGAAGCCGGTGCAGCACAGCCTCCTTGAACAGGGTGAGGCGGGGTCTTTGCCCTAGTTCCTGGCTTCCCTTTAACTGGAGTGATAAAGCTCCAGCATCCTGTTGTGTGTCTCCCCACCCCCAATGCCCTGTGCCTTGGGGAGGAGCCAGTGCTGCTAAAATTAGGAGAAGCTGACGGGACTCCCTGGCTTCCTGGGAGGGAGAAGAGACTTTGAGGTCAGAACCAGCTCGTGTGGGTCTTGGGCTCTGACCTGCCTGTTCCAGCCCACGGGCTGCGCAGTGTCCCTTGCTGCTCCCTAGGAGTGTGCTGCCTGCATCTGGGGCTGGCAGGGCTGGCTGCATGTCTGTACTAGCAGTCCAGACCTCAAGTGGCAGTTAGCCCTGAGTGCAGAGTGCGAGCGGCTGGGCAGAGGCCTCAGCACAGGGACCTGTGCACCTGAAATCCCGCAAGCTCTAACCTGCACAGTTCGCACCTGCTTTGAGTGAATGTTCAGCTGTGACTTGACCCTTGGGCCTCAGTTTCTTCATATGTAATTCAAAAAAATAATTGAGCTAACCAGGTCTGCATGTAGGAAATAATGAGTGAGGGGCCCAGGGTCCAAGACCTGTTGGCTGAACAGATGGAAGGTATGGAAACTCCAAGAAAGTGCAGCTTCTCAGTGGCTGGTGCCTAACACCCAGGGAATGTCTGAGGTGGCCTGTGGAGAGAGCCAGCTGGCTCCTCAAAGCAGGAAAGGCACTGGACCTGGGCAGCAGTGTCCTGGGCTGCTCCTTGTCCTTTCACATTGACACCTTAGTTTGGAATTAACCATTGACATCGCATGCCCCAGGCAGCTCTTTCTTGTCCTTTATTGTCTCTGGGAAGATGACAAGTGGCCTGTCCTAAAGTTGCCTGTGGCTTGAAGGTGCCAGGACCATGCCCTGCAGGCGGCCTCACCCCACCTCTTCTTTCTTCCACAGATGTGTACTCCCAGCAACACCCCTGCCACGCCGCCCAACTTCCCTGATGCGCTGGCCATGTTCTCCAAGCTTCGAGCCTCTGAGGGCCTGCAGAGCAGTAGCAGCCCCATGTCAGCTGTGGCCTGCTCCCCCCCTGCAAACTTCAGCCCCTTCTGGGCCGCATCCCCACCCAACCACCAGACGCCCTGGATCCCGCCCTCTTCCCCTAACTCCTTCCATCACCTCCACTGCCCACAGCCCACGTGGCCCCCTGGAGCGTCACAAGGGGGTACCCAGCAGAAAGCCATGGCAGCAATGGATGGCCAGAGATGAGACTGGACGCCACTGGGCTGGAGCAGGGGGCAGTCCAGGGTTGTGGGGACACAGAGGAGGGCTGGGGAGGGGGGAAATGCAAGAGGGTGGGGGGATTTCTTGAAGATCGCACTGGAAGATTTTATAAGAGAATTTTTGTGGGTGGGGGCAGTAAACGTCCTGAGCCACTTGGGTTCTTCAGGAGTTTCTCTTCGGGAAAGTTTTTTTTTTCCTCTTTTTAATATATAACTATAATATATATATGAATATAAATTTAGTTAATGTATGTGAGAGTGGGGCCTGCCCACGTGGCATGTTGGGGTCAGAGGGGAAGGCTCACGGTCTTGGGCAGCATCCCTTCATCTGCCCAGGTGAGAGGAGTGGGCGCTCACAGGTGCAGCGAGTGTGCCGCCTGCTGGCTGTGCTGCCTCCATTAGAAGGCACACCAACCGTTAGGAGCCCTCCTTCCTCCGCCAAGAGAGGCGCTCCCAGAGGGGCCCGTCGGGCCACAGACTTTCCTATCCATTGGTGGGCGGTTTTCATCCCTGCTGGGGGTAGCCTCGGGGAGAGTGGCCCTGAACCTGTCACCAGCTAGGTGTGCAGAGCTGAAGAGTTAGCTGGCCTCTGATGAGCGGATTCTTGACTGTCCCACAGGTCCCCAACCTCTTTGTGTCTGTCCAGGGTCAGAGGAGGACAACTCAGGAGAGCCTGCCTTTGGATTGAGTTCCCAGATTAAAGTCACATGTCACCAGGGTGCAATTTTAATTTAAAAACTTAAAAAGACTTTTCTAACTTCCCTGGTTTGCTGTGCTTTTGTTTGCTTTGGTGGGAAAGGCCAGTGGGAGCCCTGGTATGGGTGGCAAGGCATTGTCATTTTCTATGGTATTTCCTCATGAGGCTACGTGGCCTGGGGTGTTGGGTGGCTCAGGCAGGGTACGTCCTGACCTGGTTCTTCCTGTCCCTTATGGATGCAGCCTGGGAACCCATCTCTGCTATAAGCTGTGCGGTTTCCCAGTATCTGTTGCCTTCAGGTCCACCTCTACTATTGCCCTGCAGAGTGGATTCTTGGGGCCAGTTGAATATACAGCCATGACCCAGATGTCAGCCAAGGCTGTGCCGGTGTCACAGAAGGCTGGATTCCCGAAGGGGCCTGGGGGTAGGGATGGTAGCAGAACCTGCTCACCTGGCTGTAGTGAGTGACCACCGTGGGCAGGGGTGGTTATGCTGCCTCAGTGGATGCAAACCCTTCCTGCCCCTCCTTCTGGGGGATCCAAGAGCTAGGATGCGAAACTTGAGTGGGAGGACGGGCCCAAAGTGAAGTGAAACCACCCTTATAGAGCAGAGCGATGGCCCAGCTCCCCTCCTGTGCATGTGACACATGGCTGGACTTGAAAACTGGGTTTGTCCTTTCAGTTTTGTTTCCTGGTTGGAGCCCCCTGGGCCTCCTCCCAGGCTCACCCCTGCCCCTGCCCACCTGT
Organism: Meriones unguiculatus; assembly: GCF_030254825.1. Classification (NCBI taxonomy): domain Eukaryota; kingdom Metazoa; phylum Chordata; class Mammalia; order Rodentia; family Muridae; genus Meriones; species Meriones unguiculatus. The sequence continues at coordinate 5,924,730 of NC_083355.1, read as the reverse complement.
GCTTTCCCAGACTGGAAGGGGAAACCCCTGACAGGCCTGTGGGCGGCCATGCAGGGGCTGCTGGGACCTGGGCCAGGGACCATGCAGATGTACCTAGGTATGGACGGGTGAGGGCCAGTCACCTTAGGGAATGTGCCGCCTGTCCCTTTTATATCTGTGGGCCAAGGCCTGGGTAAGGAGAGGTCATGCCTGCCTGTGAATTTTGTGAATTTGGCCTCTACACCAGGGAGACTGAGCCGGCCTTCTGACATTTCACTGCCTGGGAGGGACCAGAGTGAGAGAAACAGGAGCTGAGGAGAGTGGTGCCACCCCAGGGTGCCCACAGGCAGGGGGTGCTCATTGGCCAGGCCACGCCTCTGCCATCCAGTGACAAGCATGATCGCATTGCTGATGGGAGAGGGGCGCCCTCCACCACATGGCACCCCTTGCCAAGCCCATCAGCGTCTGTCGTGAGAAACCCATTTCTTGGCTGTTTCCTGCCACACTTTCCTGTGTGATTTTTGTCGCCGCCTCTTCTCACACCTCAGAGTGAACATCTTGCCCCAGATGCTTTCCCGTGTGAGAGGGAGTGATGGAAACTGGTGCGGGGGTGCCCCATCTCCCACTCTGCACACCCCAGTCTGAGGTGGGAATAGACAGGGTTTCACAGTGTAGCCCAGGCTGGCCTTGAGCATTGGATCCTCCTCGAGTCTCCAGAGCGCTGGACTGAGGTGTGAAGCCAGAAAACTGCTTTGATGACTGAGGTTTTCTTGGGCCCCAAGTTGGGTCAGTCTCTCTTGTGGCCCGCTAAGATGTCAGGGCACCAGCTCAGGATGGAGCTGGGGGTGGGGAGCACAGTGGGCTGAGTGGCCATCAGGACAGAAAGAGGAATCAGCCTCACGGGCTGAGGGGCCTGCTCCTTCCTCCCGTGCTCTGAGTCTTCCCATCTTGGCCAATGCAGCCGTGCACGGAGTCCCTCCAGCGGGGCTGGCTTTTGAGCTGTCAGCAGCAGTGGCTCATCCAAGGGGACTGCAGGACATGGCTGATAGATCCTCCCAGCAGCGTGTGTGTGTGTGTGTGTGTGTGTGTGTGTGTGTGTGTGTGTGTATGAATGCGTGCGTGTGTGCACATGCTTTTGGGTGGAAGTTGTATGGGTAGCAGGAGCTATGCTGAGCCCGAGGCAGGGGAGCAGGTGGCAGCAAGATCTCACCTCCCAGAGTGCAGACATCATGGATCCCACCTTCCCAGAGTGCCCCAGGCCAGGCCTTTGGACTAGAAGTCAGTACTGTCAGAGAAACACTGCTGTGACCAGGCCCAGCCTGTCCCCTGGCTCCCAGAACCACATCTGGAGTCTTGTCCCGGCTGGCTTCCCCGAGCACCTGCACGCTCAGAACGGCTCAGTCGTACTTGATTTCTTGCTCCGACCATAAACCAGACCTGCTGCCCAGGGAGAGCTTCTGCCCTTCAGACATGGGGGAGGCCTGAAAGCCCAGGGCTGCTTGGCCAATATTGGGTATTGACTGTTCTTGAGGTTCACTCCATCTCCAGGGAGGGCACCAGAGAAGTCCCTTGGCACCCAACTCCTTTTTTTTTTTTTTTTTAAACATTTATTTATATCTCGTTCATTGAGCAGTGGGGGATCTCGGTCCCCGGGTGGGCTCCTCCAGCCCCTCCCTGAGGGGCTCCTCCATGCTCACATCAATCCGAGGTGGGTTGCCCGGCAGGTGTGGCATGTCTGTGGGGATGAAGGAGGTGTGGGAATGATAGCTCTCAGAGGAGACTGGTCTCTCTTTCTTCTGCCCTGTAGAAACTTCAAGACAAAAGCTTGCTCTGCCTGGTCCCCTATACTGACATTCTAGCTTGCCCAAGGCCCAAGCAAGTTGTGAACCCCAATTGCCAAGCTGCTGGGCTGGGCCACGCAGTGCAGGCATCCATGGGTATTCTTGAGCAAGTGCTGAAAGCCGGTCTGTGATCCCTGTGTGTGAGCATTTGGTAAAAACAGCCCTGTGCGGGATTGCAGAAAGAACCCGCCTCTTTGGTGACACCTCCTGTTCTTTTAGCGGCTGTATGGGCAACACTTCCACAAGCCCAGGATTTTTCTACTTCACTCTCTCCAGCTTCTTATATGGTAAGTATTTCTGAGTAGAAAGGGGAATGCCTGAGATAAGGAAGCCAAGTACCCAGCAGAAATCCAGAAACATGCTCTCGTAGCCCATTCTTCTTGGTTACCCTGGCTGGCCCTTGAATTCCAGCTCAGCTACTTCCTGTCCGACCTCTCAGTGTCCCTGTTTCTCTAGTTGTTCCTAGGGCTATTGTTGGTCTCTGCCTGGTAGTGTAGGTGTGCGAATTAAAACTGGATTCACAGACAAAACCACCTAGCAGCCTGGCAGCAAGAAACCCTTAGAGGTGGTACAACACCAGGCCACAGGCCTGGTACAGTGTTCCGCCCCCATCTCTGCCTCAGGCTCTCCCAGTCAGGGCTGGGATGGAGGTGTATTACAGAGCTCAGAGGTCTTAGCTGGGGAGCAGGGTTACTGTAGGGATGTCAGGGTCCTTGAGCCTCCTGCAAAGGTGTGGGGGCTGCTGCTGGGTACCCCTGCCTATGGCGAGCACCCATCCTGCACGCATGCATATCCGTGACAGATGAAGGGAGAGATTGCTCTAGTCGCCCGGTAGTGTGGGTGCCAGCCTCACTTTCTAGCAAGGACCACAGGCCTGGTGTGGGAGAACCTAGAGGCCCCCTAGCCCCTTGGCCTTCCCTCTGATCTAGCCTCTCCAGGGGGAGACCAGGAACTTTAAGGGCTTTCTAGGCCTAGAGGCTGAGGGACACCTAAAAGCTAGGGTCAGAGTGGTGGCGGTGGTGAGGTCATCATGCCCTGGGCCCACAGCCTGGCTCTTTTAGAGCATTTATGTGTTTGAGCAGGGAAGACCGTGGACCTGGCCCCAGAGAGCTGGGAGCATGTGTCCTCTCGTGTGGAGTAGGAAGCAGCAGTATTCACCTCACAGGCCCACCTTGGCATGTACCAAGTGGCCAGCTACTTGGTTTTCTTGAATCTCCCTCCCATCCCATCCTTTAGCTCCCTGGCCCTTGTCCCCAGCCCAGGCTGGAAAAAAGTGGGAGGGCCACCAGGAAGGGAGGAAAGGCTTGGGGATAGTATTCAGGTGGAGGAGAGTGGGAGGGCCACCAGGAAGGGAGGGAAGGCTTGGGGACGGTATGCAGGTGGAGGAGAGTGAGAGGGCCACCAGGAAGGAAGGGAAGGCTTGGGGACAGTGTGCAGGTGGAGGAGAGTGGGAGGGCCACCAGGAAGGGAGGGAAGGCTTGGGGACAGTGTGCAGGCTGCCCAGGAGGAAGCTACCTGAAGTGCCGTCAGCCAACATGTGTATGCTCTGAGGCTGAGTGGTGTTGCCCAGGGCTGGCTGGCTGTGCATCTGGAGCCGGGTATGCTGGAGCTGCTGGAGCTGCTGCAGCGGTTTAGCTTTATGCTTTGGCATTCCTGAGGTTGAGAAGGGCAGAAGGAGCGTCAGCACCAAGTAGAGATGGCGGTGAGAAGCCAGCTGGGGTGGGATCCTTTACTGGCCAATTTTGTGGCTGTGTCCCTTAGAAACACTTCATCCATCTACAGGACTACCCATCAGTCTGTCCGCCCATAGCCACCCATCCACTCATTCTCTGAAGACCTGTACACATCGGCCTTGTGTGGGGCCTGAGTGAGTTCTGGCCTCGGCTTGTGGTTCAGGAAAGAGACAAGGAAGGCACAAGGCATGATGGGAAAATGATGAGCCATCCACTTCCTATATGTCCTGGAAGTGGGCCTTCAAGAGCCTGGGAGATTGTTTGATGTTGGAATCAGATAACGGCCCTTTGCTGGGTTTTGAAAAGCCAGTCAGCTGCATTGTTATACTGCACTGAGGCGGAGGCAGGAATGCTCAGCTGTGGATTTGTAAGGATGAAGGCCAGCAAGAAAGGACAGAGCCACCCCTGGGCGATTGGCCCAGGCCCATCTGCTGCTCTCCTCCAGAAAACAGCTCAGCCACCCAGCTTCAGGAGGAGAGAGAAAGTACCTGAGGCCCAGTGGTCCAAGACAAGCCCAGACCAGGAGACAGACAAGTGTTCTCTGCAACCCAAGCCAGAACTCCCGAAGGAACCCAACGCTGTCTGGACACTCACCATCTTTCCCTAGGATGCCTGGCAACCTCGTATCCATCCGTCCCTTGTAGATGTGTCCATCGAGCCCCAAGATATCAACCTCGTCATGCTAGAGAGACATGTACATGTCCATCTCCTCTGTAACATCCTGAGCATCCTCCAGGGAGGCCTAGGGTGCAGGCACTCTCTGCAGGTAGGGCTCAGAACGACCCCCAGGGAACTGAGGCCTGGGGCCACTTGTCTGGCTCTGAGGAGTCTGAGGCAGCAGGCTTCCCACTGACTTCAAGGCCAGTGTGGGAGATCTAGCTAGTACCAGTCCAGCCAGGACTGTGAATAGCAAGCCCCACTCTCAAGAGAAAAGACCCTTGAGTGGTGTTCTGAGGCATTAGTGGAAGGCAGCAGCGGAGTGCCTGGGAGACATATGGAGGAATGGCATTTCACCCAGCAGAAAGCCCAGGCTTTGATTTGAGCCAGACCTGTACATCCCAGCTACTTTGGGAGGCCAAGGCAGAAGGATCACAAGTTCGAGGCCTGCCTGAGCAACTTTGTAAAAAAGACCATGCCTCAAAAATGAGAGGTGAAGAGAGGCCGGGGAGATAGAGCTCAGTGCTAAGGGCCTGCCTAGCAGTTCCCTAGGACGGCAAGGAAGAAAAAGAAGGTGGAGGGGTCTTGAGGCAGAGGGCCCAGAGGGGCCATGGCAGGGCTATGCCCCCCTCCCCCACGGCTCCTGCCAGACCTTCATGGCAATCTGGATCTCCTCCAGCGGGGACAGGTGCTGCAGGCGGTTTCGCCGGTAGGGGTAGGTGAGGGTGTGGCTGCCCCCACATCGACGGGGTACAGTTGAATAGGTGTAGTCAGCCGTCTCTGGCCCCCTGGGGACAGACAGACACGGGGGAATCACAGGCAGTCGAGTGAGCCGAGGCCACCCCCACCACCCACTGGGCACTGGGTGGTGCGCGGCTCTTACACACACACACACACACACACACACACACACACACACACACTCTCTCTCTCTCTCTCTCTGTCTCGCACCTTCCTTACATACCTTACACACACTCTCACCCCTCATATCCACCCCCAACCCCAGGCACCCGCAGCAGTGGAGGGAGGCGTTTGCTCTTAACATGCTGGCCGAGTGGAAGCCAGGCTTGGTCACCAGGGCCCTCCTACCTACCGCTTGTAGCACGGGTGGGTGAGGCACTGGGCGCGGAGCAGCTCTCGGATCATCTGGCTGCTGGCCTTCACGGAGCCTCCAAAGTGGATCTGCACCTTCTCGATGTCCATCAGCATCTTGGAGTGCATGCTGCGCAGGCGCCCCACGCTCTTCTCCATCTGGGACAGGTCACCCCGAGAGAAGCTGCCGCCCAGCTTCAGGCTGTGAGATCCAGGCAGAGGGAGAAGTCAGCCCAGGACCAGGCAGGCAGAACTCTTCTCCTGCTCACACTCCCTTCGGCTCCAGGCCCCTGTTCTGCGGGACCCTGTCTGAACTGAGCCGGCACTTGTAAAGGGCTAGAGGCCCATGACTGAGGGCTGAGGGTCTCTGGGCAGCTCAGACCCACCTCGGAGGGACCAGACTTGCTGGGGAAAGTTTTCTCTAGACACAAAATCCTCCTTCCCCAATCAATGCTTAAAATGTAATTAAAACAAAACAAAAAAGGAAGTCAGTCTAGTGTCCTCCGTCCTCATCCTGGGCAGACCTTCTGCAGCGCCCTCTAGAGCCATCGCCCTCCCCTCCCCCCCTTCCAGGCCTGCCCAGAGATGATGTTCTCCCGTACCTGCGGCTCTGCTGTCGGACCTGCTCCAGCTCAAACACAGTGTAAGGCCGGATAGAACGGTGCCCTGGCATGCCGGGAATCATGGGGGTCACGGAGATGACTCTGGGCAGCAACAGAAAGAAGGGGAGGGTGTGAGAGATCCCACCACTCAGCAACAGTGGGCACCGCTGCTGCAGGTTCTGGAGGTCCTAGCTGCCCAGCGTGAAGGTCCAGGGACCAGGGACAGAAATGGACACGAGGTTAGGTGAGTGGTTAGGTATGGGGAGACACGCCCCTGGTCTGATGCCTTCCTCCTGCTGACGGAGGCTGTGGGAGAGGTGTGGGCCACTCACTGTCCAGTCACAGTTGTCTCCAAGGGACGGTCACACGACAAGCAGTGGAAATGAGCCAAGAGCTGCCTGTTAGGAAAGGGACACAGCTGGTGAGATCCAGAGAGCTTGATCCCCGGCAGGACAGGCTGCTGGCAGCCCAGTCCACAAGGTGGCAAGTGCTGCCCTACTTCCTGGGAATTCACCTGGTCCTAACCATCCCTTCCAGGGCACACATCCAGGAGCAACCGTCCAACTGGGTACCTTGTATGTGCCTCTGGCGCCCCCTTGTGGCCAAGGTGGGATTTCCCTAGCCAAGTGACCAAGGAGCATCTTGGACATCTCTGTGCTCCAGAAATCCAGTGTACAACAATCCAACCCTAGGGCCGGGTACCGGTAGCACACACCTTTAATCCCAGCACTCTGGAGGCAGAGGCAGGTAGATCTCTGAGTTCGAGGCCAGCCTGGTCTACAGAGTCAGTTCCAGGACAGCCAGGGCTGCACAGAGAAACCCTGTCTCGAAAAACTAAATACAACCCAACCCCAAGAGCCTTGCACACACCTTCCTACTGCCTCACTGTTGTCTGAAGGATCTGGCCAAGTAATTCACCTCTAAAATGCAGCCCCTCTACCGGACTGACAGTTCTGGGGCTGCCCAGCTCTCCCGCCTGCCTGCCTGCCTTCCCGGCCTCACCTCCGCATGGCTGCTGCCTCGTCTGCCTGGTACAGTGGAGAACGCTCTTTTAGCTGCTGCCGGAGTGATTTCCAGCGGTCCTCCAGCATCTGCTTCAACGGGTCCAGCTCCAGGCGGTCCAGCTGGGGGGTGGGGTGGGCACCAGGTGAGTTTAGGGAGGCAGGTAGGTGGGGGGAGGGATCTAGCGTCGGGGAAAGCGGTGGCGCCCTGCTGGCAGGGCCACGGGCGCGCGCCCGCGGGCGGGGAGCAGCCCTGCTTCTCCTGCCCTCACCTTGCTGTCCATCTCTGCCAGGAGCTTGTCCAGAAGTTTCTGCCAGTCTTGCTCCTGCCCACTCATCTTGGCCACCAGATCCTTCATCATGTGGTTCAGCTGCTCTGTGGTGGCGTCGAACTGGATCCGGCTGACTTTCGACGCAAGAGCGCTTTTGTCGGCTTTCTGCGTAAGAGAGTGGCGTGGGGTGAGCGCGTGCCTCCAGCGGCCTGTACCGTTTTCACCTGCTGCCTCCCTGTCCCCTGCCCTCCTCAGCCCTCCCCAGCCCCGGGCCCTCCCGACCCCCGCAGTGGCAGGGGAGGAGCCAGAGGCCCCCGGGGTCTGGCGCTCACCACATCAATCTCCATCTCCAAATGATCTCTGTTGGCCTTCTCCTTCTCCAGCCTCTCTATCCCCTGGTACAGGACCTGGGGAGCCATGGAAGAGTGAGCCACGCTGGGCGGCGGGGCCGGCCGGGCCGGGGCGCCTCACCTCCCCGCCAGGCGCCCGCGGCGGCTCACTTCAATGTCTTTCTGCTTCTGCCGATGGTCCTCGATGAGGTTGCTCGTGGTGATGTTGAGTTTCTCGCAGTCGCCCTGGACCTGCAGGATGGCGCTCTGCACGTGGCCCAGCAGCTCCTCATCCTACAGCAGTGACGGGATGGGGGGGGGGGGAGGTGGCTTTTGGAGGCCTGCTGGGCCAACTCATACTCAGCGGCTGCCTTTTGAACTTAGAACGCAACGCAAGCCAAGTGTGGTGGTGCCAGTTTGAAATCCCAGTGCTCGGGATGAACTGAGATGGAAGTTCCAGTGAAATCTGGGCTACCCAGTAAGACTGGAGTGGGGGGGGGGGAGGCGCAGCTCTCCATGTAAAGGTACTTGTTGCTAAGCCTAGTGACCTGACTCTAACCCCCAGGGCCTACATACTGGAAAGAGCTGGCTCTGGCAAGTAGTCCTCTGACTTGTGAAAGTACACCATGAAGTGTGTATGTGGACACGCACACATGTGCACTACCCCCACACAGACACAAGTAAACACATACATGTTTACAAAAACCGATGCCATCAACCAACACTTAAGCTCACTCCAAACCCGTCCCGGCTTCCCTCGGCATCCACGGCAGTGGTGTCCCTCCGCTGCAGGCAGCCACCAGTCCCTCACAGCTGACGGGCTGGCCTCAGCGGCAGTCGGCAGAGAGCTGACTGCGGCTCAGATGTACCAGGCTGCCCCATGTTCCCTGAGAGGTGAGGTATGGCCAACAGTCTGAACCAAATCTTAATTTTCTGCATCCGAGAGTAGAAGTTGAGATCCGGTGGTGACCACCCTCCCCCCCCCAACACCATCCCCACCCCCTCAGCAAGCCTTCTGCCCAGGCAAAGTCCAGTAAGTGTTGGGGACATTGGGAGCTGCGTCCTGCTGCTGTACCCTTGTCCCTGCATTCCATAGTGGGCCTGTTCCACCCACCCCCACCCTTCCCAAAGTCTCCTATCTCCAAAGTGGCTGCCACTGTGGACTGTGTAAGGACCAGGGCCGTATGTGGGCTCTGACTAGAAGGGCTCTACCATGGAAACCTGACCCTCACGCTCTGGGCACCCCTCCCTGTAGATAGAGTACTGTCAACCATGGCTTCTGTGGACATCTGGGAAGGCCGCCTCTAGCTGCCCTGTGAGGGAGCAGAGCAGGGACTCACCTGACCCTGCAGCTTGGCCTTCTTGGAGGGCCTGGAGGCTGCCAGGCTGCTCACCATGTCCTGCAGCTGCTCGTAGCGCTGTACCAGCAGGCTGACTTGATGGCCCACATCCAGACTGCAGGCTGGACAGGTGGCCTCGGGATCAAGCTGGCCGGGCACCATGCTGGCTGGGAACTTGTGTGAGCTTATGCTCATGGATAGCAGCGTGGAGGAGGAGCTCAGCATGCTCTCGATGATGGTTCTGAGCTTGTCCAACTGGATGCAGACAGAAGGGAAGGGCGAGGAGGTAGGTCACGGTCACTCCTAACCACCAGTGGCTGCGTGCTCTGCCCCTCCCCAGCTGTGAGACAGGACAGTAGCTGCCTCCTCACACCGCATGGAGAATGCTGTGCGCAGTAGACAGCTGATCTCTACCCAGCAAATGGTTTCCAGATACCCTCTCTGCCAGCAGGCAGTGCTAATGACGAAGCACTTGCGGGAGTTTTTCTGCAGCCGGCCTGTGGGTCCAGTGCCTCTGTAGCTAAAGCCTAGAGGGGTGTTCTCACAGGGCTCTGACGATGCAAGGCTCTTGCAAGCGCTCGGGGTATGAACGGTGGGCTTGCGCATGCTCTCTCTCTCTCTCACCCAGGATGTACACTCTTAACAATAAAGGAATGTGAGAAATGCAGACAAAGCTACAGGGGTCTCTCCCAATAGGAGGTAAAAGTCCCCTCCGGGGAGAGTTGCGCTCAGGCTGGCTTTCCGGCTTCCCCTCTTCTCCCTGCCGGCTCAGCCTGTCACCACCAGTGCTTGGTCCTGGGTGGCCATGTGGATTCAAGAACAACCAGCCTAGATTTGCTTAGGATGCTGCCCAAGAAGGGGCACTCTGTCCTTCCTAGTGGGCAGTGACACCAAACACTCTACTACAGAGCTCAGGGAGGATATCTGAAGCTGTGTGAGTGTGGCCAGAGGACGGAATGCGGGAGTCTGTGTAAAACAGAGTGAGGCCCAGGTGGTTGGTGAGAGGGCGAAGTCTGCTTCAGACTGCCCCCGACTGGGAGTTCTCTTTCCAGCTCTTTGCAGGCCCACACACAACACATTTCCCCTGTGTTCCGGGCTCTCATTCAATCAGCAGCTTGCTGAGGAAGGGTCTTGAGCTAAGGCCAGAGCAGCTGATGGCTGCTAGGGTAGAGAAAGGCACGCCTCAGAAAAGCTTGCCAGTCGGGTCTCAGTAGAACCATCAAGAATAAAAAGCAGACCCCCGGGAAAATTAGGATTCAGAAAGAACAGCATAAGAAGGCGTATAAGAGGGCTGGAAGAAAGGCAGGGAGGGCAGGGAGGTGGGGGCCTGGAGGGCAGGTGGTGCAGAGGGTGGGACCTGCTGGCAAGGATGCCAGGGTACCCGGAGCCTGGTTCCAGCCCAGCACTGCAAAGAGAAGACAAACAAAAGCAAACAAAAGACCACAAAGGAGCTAGGGGTGGGGGTGGGGTTCTCTACAGATTCAGCGTGGTCCTGGGAGACCCCTGAAGGCTGCCAGGCTCAGGTATAAACTGGCAAGTGACCTTTGACTCTCTGAACCTCCTCCTGCCCTCGCAGGACGATCAGCTGCAGTGGTGAAGGAGCCTGGGAAAGGGAGAGGTTGCCAGGGTAACATAGCAAAGATGCTGTCTGGTGTGTAAGGCTCCAGCACCTCAAGTGTGCAAGTGCACACACAGAAAGCACACAATGGCCAGGAGGCAAAGGAGAATGTCTCAACATCACTAGTTAGTTACTGAGCAAATGCAAATCCAAATCCCAGTAACACTTTACACCCACGACAATGCTTGTAGCTTTCAAAGAGGAGAAAAGAGGGCTGGAGAGACCAAACCCAGAACCTTACATGCCAGACAATGTCTTCACTGTGCTACACCCACATACATAGCCACAACACACACACATACACAACACACACACACAGGTACACACACATACACAACACACACACCACACACAAACACAGGTACACACACATACACAACACACACAAACATATACACACACATACACAACACACACAAACATATACACACACCATACACAAACACAGGTAAACACACACATACACAACACACACACACAGGTACACACACACACACCACACACAGATACACACACACACACACCACACACACACACAGGTACACACACACACACCACACACACACAGGTACACACACACACACAGGTACACACACACACACCACACACAAACACACACACAGGTACACACACACACCACACACACACAGGTACACACACACACACACCACACACACACAGGTACACACACACATACACAACACACACACAGGTACACACATGCATATACAACATACATAAACCTACATACACATGCATACACAATATACACACATGCAAATATAACACAAATAGACAAACATCCACACAAAAATGCAAACACATAAACACACACATACGCTTGCATAATTAATTGAAGACAAATAGAACACACCTACAAGGAGAACAGGATAAGTTGTTGATGAAGTGGAAAACTGCGGCCTTCATCCACTGCCGGTGGGAATGGTACGGTTGCCCGGGAGCATAGGCCCTGAGCCTCCACTGATAAAGTCACTGTGCCACGCAGACCTTCTGCTCCAGGGTCCATGCCCAAGAGCAAAGGAGACACACTCCCACAGACTTGTGCACGAGGTGTTCACAACAGCAAGAATCCTGATAGCTGGAGGATGGGAACAACCCGGCCGTTCACCTGATGGATGGGCTGGGAAACTGAGCTGTTGCCACAATAAAAGTGAATGCCAGAGCCAGGTGGCGGTGCATTCCCTCCCAGCGCTCAGGGAGGCAGAGGCAGGAGGATCTCTCTGAGTTTGAGTCCAGCCTGGTCTACAAAGCGAGTCCAGGACAGCCAGGGCTGCCCAGAGAAACCCTGTCTCAAAAAAAAGGGGATGGCAGGTGTGGACAGATGACAGTGCTCAGTGGCTAGGAGCACTCATGGCTCTGGCAGAGGACCAGCCCCCCCCACGTGGTGGCTCCCAACCATCTCTCACCCCGGCTCCACCCCTGATGCCCTTCTGTGGCCTCTGAGGGGACTGCCTGCGCGGGGCGACTTACAGACAGGAGGAGAGAAGACCCGAAACATGAAAGGTCAATCTAGAAACATTAAGAAGCCAACCAAAGGGCTGAAGGCACAGCCCAGGATTCAGGGTACCCATCGCTCGTCCCGTGGACCTGGGTTCGGTTCCCGGCGGGCGCCCACGTCAGGTGGCTGAGCCCCGTGCCTCCATGCTCCGTGAGCAGGGGCCCTCCCTGCACACATGGCATGCACACGTTACTGAGAATAGCACCGGTACACAAGCTGCCGAGGGAAAGGACGGGAAGTGCCTTGGGGCCTCGGCCTTCCACAGAGATTTACAGGCAACCAAGAAATACTGAGAACAGAAGGGAGAGTCTGCTCCAGGAGAACCATGCCAGGACCAAATGCTCAGCCCCGAAAACGCCCGTACAAAGGGCATCCCACGGACTGAGCAGGTTGTATGTTTATATTTAGGAATACACACACACACACACACACACACACACATTTGAAAGAGAACAAAGGGCATGCTGGAGGGATGGCTCAGAGGTTAAGAGCACTGGCTGCTCTTCCAAAGGTCCCAACTTCAATTCCCAGCAACCACCTATAGTGAGATCTGGCGCCCTCTTCTGGCCTGCAGGCACACATGCAGGCAAAATGTTGTATAAATAAATAAATAAGAAAGTGAACAATGGGAGGGCATACGCCAGGGCCTCAGAGGAGAAAGGGTGTTGTTTGTTCTGCTCTTTTCTTTGTGGGGGGAGGGGTTGCGACAGCGTTTCTCTGTGTAGCCCTGGCTGTCCTGGAACTTGCTCTGTATGTAGAACAGGCTGGCCTGGAACTCAGACTCTGCCTGCCTCTGCCTCCCCAGGGCTGGGATTAACACTGTGTTTTATGATATGTGGATTAAGGGAAATACACACTAGAAAACAGACAGTGGGGGAGCCTGTGTCTAAACGCCTGCACTAGTGGCCTGGAACTTGTGACCTCAGACACAGCTGAGCCCCAGGCCTCTAAGCCTCCTGTCCTACAGACTTTGGGTGAAGAGCGCCCCCGAGAGGCCCATGTATTTGATCACGCGGTCCACAGTGGTTGCTTCCTTTGTGTAGCCGGAGATGGAATCTTCCAGCTGGGCTGCCTGCTACCGGCCATCCCCACCTCAACGCACCCTACTCTTCTCCGAGTTGCTTTTGGTGACAGCGTTTTATCATAGCAAGGGAAAAGTGACTCCACACCGCCCCCCAGAGGCTGATCTCCAGGTGGGGAGGGCTGGGCTGCCGACCCTCCGCGCTATGCTGGGAGGGGCCCCGGACCCCGGCCACAGACTGTTCACCTGCTCCTGCAGGTAAAGAGAGGCCTCCGACACTGAATTCTCCATGGCGGCCTTGCCTCGCTCCTGGCTCTCTCTCAGCTCCAACAGCTCTTTCTCGATGTCACTCACCGTGATTCTGCAATGTTCAAAGGACAGCTGGTTCCACCTCCGGCCCAAAGCCCATTGTTTACTAGTGCAGAGGCCTGGCCGCGGGAGATGCAGCAGAATGAGAACATCTGGGGCCTCTGTCTAGGGGGTTCCAAGTGGGGGCCTGTGGGGACACGTAGCCCGAAGACAGAGACTTAGCGAAGCCTGTGGTGCTGACACGTCTACCGGGTCTTGAAAAGACCAGGACAAAACTGAATAGTCAGGACAGTCCAGATGAGAGACAGAGGCCCAGAGCAGGGTGTGGGGAGACAGAGCGATGCCAGCCAGGGCCCCCAGCTGTGGAGTGAGGGTGTCACCTAAGGATGCCCAGCTGCAAGCTCAGCTGGTTGGATTTCGTGTCCTTCTCCACAGCGGTGCTCTCCTCCATGTCCAGAAGCCTCTGTATCTTCTCCAGCTGCAAGCACAGAGGAAGCCAAGTGTCAGGCCGGCCTCGAGCGTCCGCTCCCCTCGGGAGACGGGCATATATCCAGCCCTCTTCTAGCTCACGGATGAGGCTGCTGGCAGCGGAGACCCGACAGCTTTTTGCAGTGGCCTCCACCTCTAGAGAGTCTGTAGTAGGGCCCAAGAGCCCTGTCTACTGGACCCCTGAGGCTCTGAAGTGTCCATCTGCAGGACTGACACCGGGTTCTGTTTTCTGTCTAGGGAGTGAGGACCAGCAAGGCTACCATGCAGTGTGAGGGGCTGTGGCATCCAGCCGAGCGGAAGTGCATGACCCTCTTTCAACTTGGCGCTGACCTCTCCCCCGCAATGCACACCTTTGCCTTGTCCTGCCGAACTTCTTTATTCAGGGCCTTCACGTGCTTCAGCTGCTCCGACAGGTCCTGTGGCAAGTTCTTCTTGACTATGGAATACAGAGGGGTAAGATCCCCACGGCTCCCTGACCCGTTTCCAGTCCCTCAATAATGAGTTGACCACAGAGGTCGAGTTGCCAGATTATTTCACCCTGTCTTCCCCGGGTCACTAGGCAAGAAGCTAGGAGAAGAAGGAGAGGGCAAAAATCTCTCCCTCGGCCTCTGCCAGTTCCGTCTGCTATTGAGTTGTGATTGGGCAAATGGTCAGCTTCATTCTGCAACTGTCCCTGCCTCCACTCACCTCCATGCTCTTCCATCCCTTGGTACACACTCACACCCTGCTGCCCTGACAAAGTCCTGAGAGCCCAACTTCATGCTTCTTCCCACCCCTCAGCCCTCTGCCCCCTCCCTCCCCCACCCCCATCTGCCCCCATCCTGCTGGCTTAGTTTCACACCTTGCTATCATTCCTCCCCGCCCCCTGCCCCCTCCCCCGCCTCCCCTCAGGCTGCCGGGTGCCTCCCCTCTGTGCCGAATGATACTCACTCATTGTTGTCAGCAGGTACTGCAATTTCTCAAAATCGGTCTGGCCAGCCAGTTCCTCGTCCAGATCCTTCATGTGTTCCTTCAGTTCCAGATAAATAGCAATGATCTCACCCATCAGGCGGAAAGTCTCCACTGCCGTGGGGAAGGTTGGAGACAGTTTTTCCAGCGAGTCCTGCCTCTCACTTCCTGACGGGAGTCGTTCTTCACGTTGTTCACCTTGCTCACGCTCTTCATGGCTCAAGGGAATTCCGGTGTCACTGCTCTCTCCTTCTGGGGCTGGTTCAGGTTGGATTTTCACTGAGGAAGGTTCCCTGCTTAGATCCCAAGGTATGCCAACTTGGCGTTCTTGGCGAGGGTAGTACCGTGTTTGACCATACGGAACCCCACCTCGGACCGCCTGGCCATACAGGTCCACTCCAGGAAACATAACCGACCTCATTTGTTCTTGGCTATACTGTGCCTGGGGCAGTCTCAGGCGAGAGTCAGCCTGTGGTAGCTGAAAGCGAAGATCAGCTGAGGGCCAGCCTATCTGGGATTCTCTGCCAATAGGTGGATATGCACCAGTTTGAAACAAGCCGGAAGGATAGGGGCTAAGTGGACCCTGGCCAGGGATGGTTTCCCTAGACTGAACCAAACCTTGAGGGCCTGTGCCAGGCCTAACCAAACCTTGAGGGCCTGTGCCAGGCTTAACCAAACCTTGAGGGCCTGTGCCAGGCTTAACCAAACCTTGAGGGCCTGCGCCAGGCTGACCGATCCCAGGCTGTTCCATGCCGAGGCCAGATGTCGCAGGCTGTAGCAAACTAGGCTGATCTTCCTCAGGTGGCATTGGAGAGCCGCGCCGATCCACATCAGGCTGCACCAAACCCAGCTGAGCTGTACCTGACTGCACCGGCCTGGGCTGGACTGCTTCAGGCTGCATGGGGCCACGCTGCGCGCCTGCCACAGGCTGCTGCATTAAACCGCGCTGATCTGTGAGAGGCTGCACCAGCCTGGGCTGAACTACTCCAGGCTGCAGTGGGGCACGCTGAAGTCCTGCAACAGGCTGCTGCATTAAGCCGCGCTGATCCGTGACAGGCTGCATCAGCCTAGGCTGGACTGCCCCAGGCTGCGGTGGGCCACGCGGCTGCTGTGTTATGTCACGATGATCCATGAGCGGCTGCATCAGCCTAGGCTGAACTGCCCCAGGCTGCAGCAGGAGAGGCTGAGCTCCTGCTGCAGGCTGCTGCATTAAGCCGCGCTGATCCGTGAGAGGCTGCACCGGCCTAGGCTGGACTGCCCCAGGCTGCGGTGGGCCACGCTGAGCTCCTGCCACAGGCTGCTGCATTAAGCCACGCTGGTCCATGCCAGGCTGCACCAGCCTAGGCTGGACTGCTCCAGGCTGCACAAGGCCACGCTGGTCTACTCCAGGCTGTGCCAAGCCAGGTTGCATCAAGCCACGCTGATCCATGCCAGGCTGTGCCAAACCCCGCTGACCCATGCCAGGTTGGACTAAGCCACTTTCATCCACACCGGGTTGTACTGAACCCTGCAGATCCATGCCCTGTTGTATCCAATCAAGTTGACCCCTTCCGGGTTGTATCAAACCACGTTGATCTCTACCAGGTTGGAGCAAAACACGTTGTGCTATACCAGACTGATCAGCTATTGGCTGCATTAAACCAAATTGAACTGTACCAGGTTGGACCATACCAGGTGAATATGCATCAGGCTGCATCCAACCACTAGGAAATGCACCAGGTTGCACCAGGCCACTCTGATCTATAGCTGGTTGCAACGCACTAGGCTGAGCTGCTCCTGGCTGCACCAAGCCAGCCTGAGCTGCACCTGGTTGCACCAAACCAGGCTGAGCTGCACCTGGTTGCACCAAGCCAGGCTGAGCTGCTCCTGGTTGCATCAAGCCAGGCTGAGCTGCACCTGGTTGCATCAAGCCAGGCTGAGCTGCTCCTGGTTGCATCAAGCCAGGCTGAGCTGCTCCTGGTTGCATCAAGCCAGGCTGAGCTGCTCCTGGTTGCATCAAGCCAGGCTGAGCTGCTCCTGGTTGCACCAAGCCAGGCTGAGCTGCTCCTGGTTGCATCAAGCCAGGCTGAGGTACTCCTGGTTGCACTAAGCCAGGCTGAGCTGCACCTGGTTGCACCAAGCCAGGCTGAGCTGCTCCTGGTTGCATCAAGCCAGGCTGAGCTGCTCCTGGTTGCACCAAGCCAGGCTGAGCTGCACCTGGTTGCACCAAGCCAGGCTGAGGTACTCCTGGTTGCACCAAGCCAGGCTGAGCTGCACCTGGTTGCATCAAGCCAGGCTGAGGTACTCCTGGTTGCACCAAGCCAGGCTGAGCTGCTCCTGCTTGCACCAAGCCAGGATGTGCTGCTCCTGCTTGCACCAAGCCAGGCTGAGGTATTCCTGGTTGCACCAAGCCTGGCTGAGCTGCTCCTGGTTGCATCAAGCCAGGCTGTGCTGCTCCTGGCTGCACCAAGCCAGGATGTGCTGCTCGTGCTTGCACCAAGCCAGGCTGTGCTGCACCTGGTTGCACCAAGCCAGGCTGAGCTGCTCCTGGTTGCACCAAGCCAGGCTGAGCTGCTCCTGGTTGCACCAAGCCAGGCTGAGCTGCTCCTGGTTGCACCAAGCCAGGCTGAGCTGCACCTGGTTGCACCAAGCCAGGCTGAGCTGCTCCTGGTTGCACCAAGCCAGGCTGAGCTGCTCCTGGTTGCATCAAGCCAGGCTGAGCTGCACCTGGTTGCATCAAGCCAGGCTGAGCTGCTCCTGGTTGCACCAAGCCTGGCTGAGCTGCACCTGGTTGCACCAAGCCAGGCTGAGCTGCTCCTGGTTGCATCAAGCCAGGCTGAGCTGCTCGCGCTTGCACCAAGCCTGGCTGAGCTGCACCTGGTTGCACCAAGCCAGGCTGAGCTGCTCCTGGTTGCATCAAGCCAGGCTGTGCTGCTCCTGGCTGCACCAAGCCAGGATGTGCTGCTCGTGCTTGCACCAAGCCTGGCTGAGCTGCTCCTGGTTGCATCAAGCCAAGCTGAGCTGCTCCTGGTTGCACCAAGCCAGGCTGAGCTGCTCCTGGTTGCACCAAGCCAGGCTGAGCTGCTCCTGGTTGCATCAAGCCAGGCTGAGCTGCTCCTGGTTGCATCAAGCCAGGCTGAGCTGCTCCTGGTTGCATCAAGCCAGGCTGTGCTGCTCCTGGCTGCACCAAGCCAGGATGTGCTGCTAGTGCTTGCACCAAGCCTGGCTGAGCTGCTCCTGGTTGCATCAAGCCAGGCTGAGCTGCTCCTGGTTGCATCAAGCCAGGCTGAGCTGCACCTGGTTGCATCAAGCCAGGCTGAGCTGCACCTGGTTGCATCAAGCCAGGCTGAGCTGCACCTGGTTGCATCAAGCCAGGCTGAGCTGCACCTGGTTGCATCAAGCCAGGCTGAGCTGCTCCTGGTTGCATCAAGCCAGGCTGAGCTGCTCCTGGTTGCACCAAGCCAGGCTGAGCTGCACCTGGTTGCACCAAGCCAGGCTGAGCTGCTCCTGGTTGCACCAAGCCAGGCTGAGCTGCACCTGGTTGCATCAAGCCAGGCTGAGCTGCACCTGGTTGCATCAAGCCAGGCTGAGCTGCACCTGGTTGCATCAAGCCAGGCTGAGCTGCTCCTGGTTGCATCAAGCCAGGCTGAGCTGCTCCTGGTTGCATCAAGCCAGGCTGAGCTGCTCCTGGTTGCATCAAGCCAAGCTGAGCTGCTCCTGCTTGCATCAAGCCAGGCTGTGCTGCACCTGGTTGCACCAAGCCTGGCTGAGCTGCTCCTGGTTGCACCAAGCCTGGCTGAGCTGCTCCTGGTTGCACCAAACCAGGCTGAGCTGCACCTGGTTGCACCAAGCCAGGCTGAGCTGCTCCTGGTTGCACCAAGCCTGGCTGAGCTGCTCCTGGTTGCACCAAGCCTGGCTGAGCTGCTCGTGCTTGCACCAAGCCTGGCTGAGCTGCTCCTGGTTGCATCAAGCCAGGCTGAGCTGCACCTGGTTGCTTCAAACCAGGCTGTGCTGCTCCTGGTTGCATCAAGCCAGGCTGTGTTGTGCCTGGCTGTGCCACTGCAAGCTGATCTACACCAGGCTGCTCCATACGCCAATCTGCAGCAGGTTGCACAAAAGCGCGCTGATCCATTTCAGGTTGTACCAAACCATCCTGAATTGCATCACGTTGTAACAACCTAGCTGCATACGTGCCTGGCTGTCCCACACCATGCTGAATGCCACCTGGTTGTACAAATCCATGATCCATTCCAAATTGTACCAGGCCCTGTTGCTCTATACTAGGTTGTACCAAACCAGGCATGTCTGCCCTAGGCTGTACCCAGCCTTGCTGATCTGTGCTTGGTTGAAACCAAACAGGCTGACCTGTGTCAGGCTGCACTAAACCTTGCTGACCTGCACCAAGTTGTGCCAAACTAGGTGGATATACACCAGGTTGAATCAAGCTAGGCTGGCCTGCACCAGGAGGTACCAAACGTTGGTCCATGCCAGGCTGTACCAAACCACCCCAATCTGTGCCAGGCTGTACCAAACCACGTTCATCTGCTCCTCGCTGAGCAGAACCCTGCTGATCAGCCCCTGGCTGCACCATCCGCCAGCCGCCTGCCCCAGGCTGAGCTGCACCTTCCTGGCCTGCCTGAGGCTGCAACCGGGTCTGCTGGTCTGCCCCAGGGGGCACTGACACCTGCCGATCGACAGCCGGCTGCAACAGGGTCTGCTGTTCTGCCCGAACAGGCATCGAAATACGCTGCTCTGCACCCGGCTGCATCACGCCTGGCTGCATGAAGACAGGCGGCACCGCACCGGGTGGCACAGCACCGGGCGGCACCGCACCGGGGGGCACCGCACCGGGCTGCACCAGACCGGGCTGCGCTGCAGCAGGCTGCGCCAAACTGGACTGCACCAAGCTGGGTGGCACCGCACCGGGCTGTGCCACACTGGCCTGATCTATACCAGGCTGTAGGAAACCAGGTGCCTCTAAGATGGGCTGTCCAAAATCGTATTGAACTGCACCAACTTGCGTCAAACCAGGCGCCGCCAAACCATATTGACGTCCCTCCATGCCAGGCCTCATCAATCCCTGCTGATCCATGCCAGGCGGAATCACTCCTTGCTGGCCTGTGCCTGCACCCATAAGTCCACGCTGATCTACGCCAGCTGGTGTCAAGCCTTGTTGATCCATAGCCCATGGTCCTGGCCCACGGCCATACATGGCAGCCTGTTCCATGCCCTGTTGGTCTGTTGCAGGTTTCATGGCTTGCTGATACATGCCGAATGGAGCTGGAGCAAGCTGGGGTGTGGTTGCCAATTGCTGGCTATCTATTTCTGGTGGTAATACACCAAGCTGAGTCGTAGTGATGGGCACCACAGTTTGAGGATAAGGGCCAGGGTAGCGCAATGCAGGCTGCTGATCCGGCCTTGGGTAAAGCTGAGCCTGACCAACGGGCACTCCGCCACGCTGGTCAACGGCTGGGGCTCCCTCCTGCTGAGTTGGTTCAGGTTTACTTTTTTTTCCACGTGTGGGAGGCACAGACTCCTTAGCCTTCTGTTGATCTGGTGTCACCTGGGTTGGCTCACGGGCAGGTTGAAGTTCAGCACCAGTGCCCTGATATCTGGCAGCGACCCTTTCATAAGGTTGTCTTACCCCACCGGCAAAGGGCTGTTCTGGAGCCATAGGGAAATCCAGACTGGGGCCAGGAGTTGAGGTCCGGGGAACTGCTCCACTTGGAAGGAAGTCAGGAGCTGTTCTGCGCCTGCCAGGTAGTCCTAAGGATTCTGAGCTCTAGATAAAGGGAAAGAGGGGAATTGATTACAACAAACAGGAAGCCACAGAAGCTGAAAGGAAGGCCATCTTAGGTATTTTACTGGGATGATTTAAGACCCTTGCAGAAAAGAAACCCTGTCTGAATATGTGTGTAAGTGTATTTGTGTGTGACGTTGTTGTATTTGTGAGTGTGTTATGTTGTGTGTGGGGTGTGTGTGTGTGTGTGTGAAAGAGAGACAGGGTGTGGATTAAACCTGGGCCTTGCAAAAGCTAGAATACCAGGCAAGTCCTCTACCACTGAAGCATATTTCCAGCCCTTCGTTTTACTCTTTATGTTGAGGCAGGAGTCTCCATAAATCATCTAGGCTGGCTTTAAACTCACTCAGCAGTCTAGGGCAAACCTTGAACTTTTGCTGTCTCTGCCTCAGGCCTGGGATTACAGGCCTGCTAGTTTTTGTTGTTGTTGTTTTCTTATTTGTTTTAAGACAAGGACTTGAACTCCTTATGAAGCAGACAATCACAACTTTCTGCTCTTCCTGCCTCCACTCTGGAGTGCTGGATTACACCTGTTACGCCACATCCAGTTTGTCAGCAATAGGGGACTAATCCTAACATTTTGTACAGGCTAAGTAAGTATTCTACCAAGTAAGCTACAGCCCCAACCCCTAGTTTGGCTTTTTATGACAACCCCCAGGTTGGCCTTGAATTTACAACCCTCCTTCCATACCTATTAGATTACATACCTGTTCTCAGTTTCATTGGCTCTATGTCTTATCTGCAAGATCCAGGGGACTCTCCCTCAAGATCCTTAACTTCATCAGACCTACAAAGTCTCTTTTGTCATTAAAAGGTAACAATGGAGGGATATAGATGTTTGTTACAGGATATGTGATCCCATTGTGAACCCATTATGAACTGTAAAAATCTGTTTCTAGTTGTAGAGTGGCTCAGCCCTAGCACACACCTTTAATCCAAAAGTGCCCTGTAAACAAGATCTAAATAAAGTTAACCCTAGGTCAAGAGGCAGAGCAAGAAATCAGCTGACAGGGATTAAGCAGAAAGAAGGGACTTTGAGAAAAGGGTATTTAAGAGAAGACAGAGCTTTTAGCTGTTGGGGCTTTTGGCTTTTTCTTCCCTGGGCTGTTGGGTGAACTAGTAAGCTTTTTGGCTTTTGGCTTTTTCCTTCCAAGCTGAGTAGGAAAGTCAGCTGGGTGCTTTCTCTGCCTCTCTGAGCTAGTAGGTTTTCACCCCAGCATCCGGCTTCTGAGTCTTGGTAAAAATCAAATGATTGGGATTTTCTTTCATTAAAACAGCAGAACATGGGCTGGAGAGCTGGCTCAGAGGTTAAGAGTACTCGCTGTTCTTTCAAGGGTCCTCAGTTCAATTCCCAGCAACCCCATGGTGGCTCATAACCATCTATAGTAATATCTGGTGAGCAGGCAGAATGTTGTATAAATAATAAATAAATCTTAAAAAAAAAACCAAAACAACACAGCAGAATGCTCTTAGCACATTGTATGAAATCCTACTACAGAAGTTGTGGGAAAATAGAGACCTGGAGGAGGGGCTGCTATTTTTCATTAATAAGGGAATCAGGTGACACCCATGTCTTTCAAAAGATGCCTAATGGGTGAACAGAGCAGTTCTTGCTTCAGAATATATTCAACAAGGGACTGGTGAGATTTCTCAGTTGGCAAATATGTCTGTGACTAAGCCTGACCTGAGTTCAACCCCCGGCCCTCATGGTGGAAAGAGGAACCTCCTCTTTAGGGTTATACCCTAACACCCACATAGGCATCCTGGAATGCACACAGCCATACATAGACACAGACACACAGAATAAATTAAAGGATACTTGGAAGTATATATTGTTACCCCAACCATAACAGTTTAAAGAATCCAGTGCCTCTCTAACTATATAATCTCAAAATATATATATCACACGGTTTTGTTCAAGATTTTGAGGCAAGTTCTGTGGGGATTTGGAATTTGGATGCCTTAGGATTATGAGGGACGACAAAATAATTTACTGGCCATTTCTTGTGTGTGTGTGTGTGTGTGTGTGTGTGTGTGTATACACACATTTTTGGAGGCCAGACATAGTCATGTGTCTTCCTCAGTCCCTCCTCTTTGGTCTTTTGAAGGCACCAGTTTGGTCATCTTTGAGCTCACCAGGTGAGCATGGATAGCTGGCTGGCATGCCTCAAAGATCCTCTTACATCTCTCTCCTCAGAACTTGGATTATAGACACACACCTGTACACCCGGCTTTACTGTGGTGCTGGGGACTAAGCTCGGGGCTTCGAATTGTACTGACATGTTGTCTCCCCAGCCTGCCCTGGATTGTTCTCTTCTGTAAAGGAATTTTAATTCAGAACTTGGATGTCCTGGGAAGAGCTCACATGCAAAGACCTTCTAGGTCTGGTATACAAACACGCCTTTAATTCAGGAAACAGAGGCAAACAGATCTGAGTTCAGGGCCAGCCTGGTATAGAGCAAATATCCGGTAAAGAAAAGCTTAGTTTCAGGCATGGAGGTACACTCCTTTAATCCCAAACAATGAAGGTAAAGACAGTTTGTAGAAGGAAGCACCCGTGTTTAAAAGTGATGTCTAATTGAACAGCAGAAAAAGTGACAAGTCAGAGAAAAATGTGACAGAATAGGACACACCCGACTCTCAGGAGAAGAGAGAAGAAAGAGAAGCTACTTAATAGGCAATTTCAGGAGGCAGTTTTACCAGGACAGGTTGCAGAAAAAGAACACAGTGAGGACAGAATGAGCTAGAGAATGAGAAGGAGCCAGAACATTAGGACAGATTGCTGGAGTTAAAGGTCAAGTAGAGCAATTCAGAGAGAGAAGCCAGACTGAATAAGTCAGCTGGGAGAGGAGTATGAGCCAGATCAGCCGAGTTGAACCAGCCAGCCCAGAACTCAGCAAGAGCTAGAATGGGTGAGCTTATTAAGCAGCGTGTCTCAGAACCTGAAAATATTCTTTGCCTGGTTAAATTGTACGGAGGCTAGAAGCTTCCAGGATGAGGCTTCAGTTAGCAGAGGCAACAAGCCTCCAAGACAACATCTAAACCAGACAAATGAAAGTTACTTTTATACTCTTCTTCTCAATGTGGCTCTCAACGCGGATTTTCAACCTAAGACTTTTGTCTTTTGCTTTAGCTTTATGTAGCCTGCCAGACCGCTGCCGCCGCCGCTCGGTGTATGTTAGGCATTTTTTGTTTGTTTGTCTGTTGTTTGCTTTTTAATTTTTTTTTTCTTTCTTTTTATTTTGTTTTTAGAGACAGGATTTCTCTTTGCCAGCCAGGTTTTTTTTGTTTTTGTTTTTTGTTTTTTTTTTTGCAATTATTAAGGTTTTTTTGCTTAGTTATTTTTGAAACAGGGTCTCACTAGTCATGGCTGGCCTAGAGCTCTTGACGTAGACCAGTGGAGCCTGCCTCTAAGGGTCACGTGACAATCACACAAGGGTTTGCTGAGGATGTGGTACCATCTCAAGATGGACAGACAAAGCTTGCTAGAGCACTGTTTCCGGTTTGGTCACCCTGGTCCATGGGTGTTAGGAGATGAAGGCTTCTTAGGGGAGACTATAAAGGAAGTCTGAAAAGCTACAGAAGCAAAGAAAACCACCCTTGGGCGTCGTTTTTCACCCAGTGAAAAACTGGCAAAGCTCAACTACGTGGGCCCTGGCGTACGTTCTGTATGGGAGGCTTGAAGAGTGACTCCTCTCTGTGTGGCTGCAGACCCTCAGCTGGGGCAGCAGACCAGTAATTGCGCTTCCCAAGCCGAGGGGGGGTGACATGCACTCATGCCCACGTCATCTTGGAAAAACATTTTAAATATCCACAGTCTGTTCCCTGGAACCCTACCCAAAGCCACTGCCCAGGATCCCTGTTTATTTACCCCTCTTGAGGCCCTTAAGCCATCACTGATCGCTTGTTCCAGCTCTTCCCAGGTGACCATGGTGACTTCTTCCTCACCCGGAGCAAGATTCAGCCTCCGACTTAATTGCTCCTGTCAGTAGCGGATCAAGACACAGACACAGACGCACACACACACGTTAAGCATGAATGTGTGTGCACGAGTGCACACACCCCCATACACACACCCACACACTGTAGATCGGGGCCAACAGGGTTGACTGGTTACTATAACAGCCCCAGCCCCAAGGAGATTCACCGGCCTTCAAGTGACTAGCCAGAAGTACGTGGGTGGATTCCCAATAGACCCAACAGGGCAGAGAGAGCAAGGACTCGCCCTTCTATCTAGTGCTGCCACCTAGTGTGTACCCCCTACCCCCAAAGGACACAGATAGGCAGGGGGAGTCGGGGCCAACCCTAGAGAGAAGCCAGGCTGAAGAGAAGCCCTCTCCCCCTCAGGGCCCTCGCCCTCCAGGGCTTGCCCGTGTTACCAGGTACTCTTCCCGGGTTCTGACTATCTTCTCCAGCTCATTCAGGCGATTAACGATTTCCTGGAAACAGAGTGTGGACATGGACCATCACTCAGCCCTCCTGTGCACACATGCACGCATGCGCACCCACACTGGCTTGGCGTAAAGGAGAAAAGGAAGTGAGATGCACATGTCGATTAATAAAGGGATTCTGGTTTCCGGTTTCTACCTAGTTTCCACATGGCAGATAAAACCAGGTACCCAGTTCTTTTCCTGGTCAACAGGGAAGCAGATTTCAGTGGTGACAGCAGTAATCCAGGGCAGTGTGCGCTGTCAGTGTTGGTGTAGGGGGGGAGAATGTCATCCCGACTTCATCTCACACTCCCAAAAGTTCCACAGCAAGGCCCACGCTGCCTCTCCAAACTCAAGTACCATGTACCTCAGCCAGGCCTGCTAGTCTGAACCTCGGAAGGAGAGAACCCCTTGAGGGGCCCAGCAAGTGACCAGAGCTTCAATTGTTCTTTACTGCTTGTGCTGACCTCCAGGGTCCAAGGTTAGATTCCAAACAGACTCTTCAAACTCAAGAGTTTGGGAAAGGCCAGGCATGGTGCTGCACGCACACCTGGTATCACCACCATTGAGAGATAGCTAGAAGGGTCAGGGGGTCAAGATCAGCCTTGGCTATGCAGTTAAGTACAAGGCCACCGAACTACAAGGAGACCCTGTTTCAAAACAAAAACAAAACCAAAAAACAGAAAATGAGGTCCACTTCCCAGGGCAAAGAGAGGTGCAAAGGGTCCTCAGGCCTGTGGGATGCTCTGGCTGCCCTAGGGGTAGAGTTCCCCAAGGGCTCGGCTCAGCCTCTGCTGGCCTGTCTTGCATCCATTTCTCTGTCGGGCCTCTCTCCATCCTTTCTTCCTGTAACCCCTCAGTGTGTGTGCTACAAGATGACCCTGTGTGTGTCCAGCCTGAGCTGGCTGGCTCTGTGTTTCCTCGTGCACAAAGTACATGAAGAAACATCTGGATAAACTTCTCCCTTGGGAAGATCCTACGCAAGGTGAAAGTGTCCCCAGCCTGCCACAGCTTTCCTCCGTCACCATGGGGCACTGGTGTCTGGTTTTCCATCCGTGGTCCCCCTCATGAAGACTGATCTATACACTGCCAGAGTTCTTTATTCTCCCCTGTAGCGGAGGAGGCTCTAAGTGATGTCTTGAGTAAGTGTGTGCTGTTGACATGGGCACAGCTCAGTCAGGGATCCCAGAACCTCAGAACCACGGAGGAATGGCAAAGCACCCTCCCCTACTCCCACCCTCACCCCCAACCCATGAGGCTCAGGGGAAATGACAAAGTCTTTTTCTGGTCCGTGTGTGGATGTTGACAGTGTGTGCAGAAAGCATCCATCATAGTGAGCATGTGCACATCACTCACACACACACACACACACTCACACACTGGATATTTACAGACTGAAGGCCGCTCCCCTCCTCTGGAGGCAGGCTAACCCTGTGTCCTTGATCACTGTGCATAACATCTCTGCCTCCCTGTTTACACTCCTCCAGTCTCCAGACTGGCCTAAAACTTACTTATTGGCTGGTGTGAATAAAAATGGCCCCCATCAGCTCATATGGTTAAATGTTTGGGGAGTGGCACTATTGAAAAGATCTTGGAGGAAACAGAACACTGGGGGTGGGGGGGGTGGCTTTGAGGTTTCAAAAGCCCAAGCCAGGCCCAGTGTCTTTTTTTTTTTTTAAATGTATTTATTATTTATATAGTGTTGTGCCTACAGGCCAGAAGAGGGCACCAGATCTCACTATAGAGTGTTGTGAGCCACCATGGTGTTGCTGGGAATTGAACTCAAGACCTTTGGAAGAACAGCCAGTGCTCTTAACCTCTGAGCCATCTCTCCAGCCCCTGGGCCTGGTGTCTTTCTCCTGCTGTCTGCGATCTGGTTGTAGAGCTCTCCGCAGCTTCTCCTGCACCGCGTCGGCCTGGGTGCTGCCATGCTCTTGGCTGGCCGAGACAATGGGCTAACCTCTGAGCTGCAAGAGAGCCCATTCTGTGTTTTGTTTTCTAAGAGTTATCTTGACCACGGTGCTTCTTCACAGTAGTAAAACAGTGGCTAAGATAATTTGCTTTGAGACAAGGTCTCACTATGTAGCTCCAGTTGGCCTGGAACTGGCCATGTAAACCAGGCTGGCCTCAAACTCGCAGAGATCCCTCCCCCTGCCTCTGCCTCCTGAGTGCTGAGATTAAAGGAACCACCACACCAGGATTGCCGCTATTTTCAAGAAGAATTCACGATTCTGCAACGTTGCCAGCTGCCCTCTAAGCCAGTTTAGATTTTATGGTTATCTCGATAAGTTATTAATGGCCCTAGGAAATAGGAGATGGTGCTGGAGTGATGGCTCAGCAGGCAAGGGCGCCGGCTGCTGGTGTTTCCGACCAGGTACGGTGTCCTGCACCCAAAGGGCCTCACTCTCTGTAACCTCAGTTCCAGGGATCTGATGCCCTCTTCCGGAGTCCTCAGGCACTGCATGCATGAGGTGCTCACATGAGCATGCACGCACGCACGCACGCACGCACGCACGCACGCACGCAAACACATACACAAAAAGATAAAAACAAACCAATCATAGAAAGAAAATGAAGTTAGGGAGGAGCGTTGTGGCTAAGGGTCACCCCACTGGTGAGGTGTGGTCCCAAGTGTGTCCTTACCTGGGGATGCAGCTCAGAGTACTCCCGCGCCTTCTGTTGAGTTTCTTTCAGGACTTTCACTTCGTCTATGAGGTCTTGGATCACATTGGTGGACTGCAAGGCAGAGGAGGAGCTGTGTGAAGCCAGGCCTGGCACCTCTTTTTTGTTTTTTGGCGGGGATGGGGTGAGATGGGGGGTGGGGTGGGGTGGAGGGGGAGCTTAGGGGCTGAAAAGTAGCCCGGCGGAGCGGAGGCCCTGTAAGGTCGGTGTACCCACCTTGGCTAGGGTGACAGGCGGTATAACCTTTGGTTGTGACACCCGGGGTTGCATCAGGCCTGTGGGCTCAGGCTTTTTCCCCTTGAGCTCTTCGGCTTCCGGTTTGGTGATCTTTATTGGGGGGGCCTTGGAGACCGGCTGTCGGGCCTGCGGAGCCGCCGCCGCCGCCACATCCTCCGGCTTGGAGAATTCCTGGAAGACCTCGGGGGCTGCAGCCATTTGGTCCATGTGTACCTCGATACCCTGCATTTTGTTTTCTATATTCTTCATCTTCTTGCTGAGGTCCTGTACCTGGCTGCTCAGGTCCTTCACCTGGGTTTCCAGGGTCCTCGGCTGCTGTGGCTGCTGTGCCTGCTGTGCCAGCTGTGGCTGCTGTGCCTGCTGTGGCTGTTGCGGTGTCTTGGCCACACTCCGGCGCTTCTCTTTGGCGGCTGACAAAACCGGGGAGCTGTAGGAGCTTCTCACCTCGTCCACTGAGGGGCGAGGCTCAGACGGGTAGCGGAAGTCGGTAAGGACGTCTTGGAGGTTGAGGTTCTTGAGCATGGCCACTATCAGTGTGTGCAGGGCCGTGAAGTTCACTGCCCCCACCTCCGGAGTGCCGATTGCCAGGTCGGCCAGCTCCCGGAGGGTGACCATGTTGGGTACCAATGAGGACCGCATCGTGTGCTCTGGTGGGAGACGGAGAACCAGGGGGGAAGGGCAACGAAGGCCCCTCCCCCCTTGCGCCTGGCAGGTCTATGGGGCCAGTAGGGGTCTCAGCGGGCGGCCCTGCTTATGGGTTTGTGGCTTCTAAGCCGGAGCCCTGGGCTCCGCTCTCCTCGCCAGCCCAGCCCGGCTCTCGGCCGGTGGACGTTTGGAACGAGGGCGGCACGGTTAGCGGGCTGCGGCTGCGGCGCGGGACCGCAGAGATTCTAAGAACACGCACTTAGGTCAGCTCTTATTGGGACTTAAAAAACGACAGCAGACGCTTTGGCCACACCCCAAGCGGTGCCACCAGTTTGTCAGTAATACTCCCAACGAAAGGGGGTAATGAGGCTGGTCCAGAGCGTTTGCATTAAGGACAGGTCAGTTTCGGAGAGGCTGAGGTGTTCCTGTGCGTGCGTTACATCCCCGCCCCTCAACACAGAAAGCCCGAGCCTCTAGCCTTTGCAGGCTCCCAGGGACATAATGACGTAAGGGGTAGCCCTGCAACCTGCATTTAGGCATGCAAGTCTAAGGGATACAGTGCCTGTGGCCTGTGGGGGTTGGGGTGTGGGTTCCTTGCCTCTTAGGGGCAGTTTTTAGATAAGTTTGTTCACTCAAAGGTGGGCACATACCTTTAACCCAGCATTCAGGGAAGCAGAGGCGGGCGGATCACTGTGAGTTGGAGGACATCCTGCTCTACAAATTGAGTCCAAGACAGAAGAGGCTACACAGAAAAACCCTATCTCGAATACAAAAGATAAACAAAACAAAACAGCAAAAAAGAGGCGGGCAAGGCTGCCCTAACTTCATTTGGCTCAAAACAGCTTTCTGGGGCTTGGGCATTCTTGAAGAAAATATACAAACAAGAAGTAAAGCTCATGAAAGGAAACGTAGCATGGCTGCAAATTCAGATTTGTAGTTTAGTCTGAATGGACACAATTTTTATTGAGGTAATTCTCACTATTCTGTTTCCATCACCTGGGACAAGTAGGCCAAAAGGCCAACTTCCTAATCCTCTGGGCATTTGTTCTCCGACTTCACATCTCGGGTTTCCTGCCTATCACATAGTCACAGGACTGTTCATAAGAGTGGCAAAATTAAGTTACAAAGTAGCAGCAAAACAATTTTATGGTGTGTGTGGGGGGGGTCACCACAACATGAGAAACTGTATTGAAGGGTCACAACATCAGGAAGGTTGAGAACTGCTGTCTTAGAATTTAAAACCAGGTTGCAGGTAAGCCTTAGGCTCAAGCATTGGGGCACATCCGGAGCAGGACTGTTACTGTTTGCTTCCGGTGTTTGACTGGTTAAATAACACAGAATGAGCTACACGGTGAGACAAAGCTACATTATATAAATGTAATATAATGGAGGGGAAGCATGAGCTGGAGGGGGGGAAAGAGAGTTGGGGGAATGGGAGAGAGAGCAGAAAGGGAGTTAAGGGGAAAAGGAGGAACCAAGATTGTCTGGATTATATAGTAAAGGGCCTCTGGGAGAAGAGAAGCTCCAACCCTAGGTAGAGAACAGGGCATGGCAGCCACGCCTGCAGCAGATAGACTTTAAACAGTGTTGTTCCATATCAGTCAGGGCAGAGCAGAAGGCAGTCCTTCGTTCATCCTAGCTTGATACGGGACTTGATGGCCAAAGTTGTCTCATGCCTAGGACACATAAAAACCAGGCAGCACAGTGCAGGAGGAAGAGAGAGCGGTACACAGCCATGCCACCCGCAGACCTGCCCTCCAGCATACAGGCAGGCTATGGGCATCCACTGGCTGCCACGCCCACCAGCATGGATGGAAGCTGCTGCCCAGGGGCCCACCAGCTGTGTGGTCAGCCTGCAGTGGGCACCGCTGCAATCTTCGAGGAAGTGGTGGTCAGATGGGAGAGAACGGAGGTGGAGCAGCTTGAGCATTAGAGAGAGATGGAACTGGGTGGACTAGCCTGTTAAAGAGTGGCCAGCTCTGAGCCAGCCCGTGTATCATCTGTGAACAGTTAGAATGTCTGAAAGGGCCAGTCCTGCTGACCGAGAGCTGCAGGATCTCCATGACACAGGATAACAGGGAGGAGTCCTGATGAGGATCCAATATTGATGGGGTCACAGAAGCCAGAGATCTTGAACCAGACCAATGACTCGTTGCAATGAACATTTGCGGGTGAAGAGGTGTTGACAGAGGGATGTCAAACGTATGGCTTTTCTATGCTCACCCTTGTTCTGAATGACACTGAAACATGTTTTATCAAAAGCTTCAGGCATTGTAGCTGGGCAGAGACTCAGCTATTCTAACACTGGCCTGGACTACTTCCTGGCATATGACATCTTAGTCTTGCTCTAGCACCTGCTTCTTCAGCCCTGTTGATGGCAACAATGACTTCCTTCCTTTGGTCCCCACCTGCTGCCTGGACCCCCACATCTGCCCTACCCCGGCCCAGAAGTCCTGCCTCCTCTCCCACCCAGGTTTTGTCTGCTCTTTATTTAACCAATCAGAAAGTGATAGAGACAGGAGATGCTTCATAAAAATGACAGTGTCAAAGTCTGGCTTGTAATCATCTGCACCAGCATAGCGATCAGCACTTGACTAACAGACACAAGCTTTATACAGTGTACAAAGACTATTATCCCAACAGAGGGATATACTATGGGACGCGATGTAGCTTCCTTGATGTTTTCTATGCTTTTGCTGTTTGCTTGTGTTTAATTTTGGGGGGAGGTTGCAAGGGTGAAGGGCAGATACGAAGAGATGGACTTGGGTGCATGATGTGAAATTCATACAAAGAATCAAAAAGTTTAAAAAATTTACAAGCACTGTGAGAGGCAGAAATAGTCGGATCTCGGAGAGTTTGAGGCCAGCCAGGTCTACAAAGTGGACAGCCAAGGCTACACAGAGAAACAAAAAAAGAAAAAAAAAGAACCGAGCAGCACCTGAATTTTCATTTTTAGTTTTGCAACTGTGGATCAGAGATCTCAT
Source organism: Meriones unguiculatus (assembly GCF_030254825.1). NCBI lineage: Eukaryota > Metazoa > Chordata > Mammalia > Rodentia > Muridae > Meriones > Meriones unguiculatus. The sequence goes on along the minus strand of NC_083355.1, from coordinate 5,893,223 downwards.
GTGCTGGAGCCATCTACTTTGCTTAAGACAGGGTCTCATGGGACCTGCAGAGTGCCAATCAGGCAAGGCTGGCTGTCAACAAGCTCCAGCCTGTCTCTGCCTCCCCAGTGCTAGAATTACAAGTGTGTGCTACCGTGTCCGGCCTTTTGTGTAGGTGCCAGCGATGACCTCAGATCCGCATGCTTCTGTGGGTAAAGCATTTGACTAACTCCCCAAACTCAGGAAGGACTAGTTATCTTATCTACTTGACTGGTTAAAAACAAACCATCATGGGCTGGAGAGAAGGCTCCGCAGTTAAGAGCACTGGCTGTAATCGCAGAGGACCCAGGTTCAATTCCTAGCACCCACATGCCAGCTCAAAACTGTTGGTAATTCACACTGTCACACAGACAATACACACAGGGAAAACACTCATACGGAAAACAAAGCAAGGCGAAACTGAGCCTCATGATGCACACCTTTAATCCCAGCACTTGAAAAGCAGAGTCCATCAGATCTCTGTGAGTTCGAGGCCAGCCTGGTCTATGGAGTGAGTTCCAGGACAGTTAAGGCTACACAGAGAATGGACACCAAGCCTCACGAAGATGCTCAGAGGGGAAGGCCCTGGCAATGCAAGCCTGAGTACCTGAGCCTGAATCCTTGAAAGCCACACCAGAAGCCAAGCATGGCCACACATGCCTGAAAGCCCAGCCCTGGGGCAGAGGGAAGTGGATCCTGGGAGCTCACAGGCCAGCCAGGCAGCCTAGCCAAACATCTGGCAAGCATCTAGTCCCTTTCTTAGAGCAAAGCACCACACACCAACAGGCGCACATCCCCACAACCCCCCCCCCCCACTGTCTACCCCTCTGTGTGAGGTTTCTCAGCTGCCCACTAGGCTACAGCTTTCTCTACCACCAAGCTAATTATCTTAACTGAGTCCTTTGCTCATTTTTCCCTACATGGACCATTAACAAAAAGCAACTTGTTTGTGTGCTTGGAAAGACCAACGTGTACAAAGTCCTAATTGTGAATTGGAACCTTCCTCATCATTAACGGATTAAAGAGTGACGGAAACTTGCCTGTGGTGAAATACAATTATACGAATAAAAGACTCCTTCCTGTCTAGCAGAGCCCATTAGCCAGTCCACTTCCTTTCCTGACAGCCCTCCTCTCTTGACTCCTGCTCTGAACTGGAGCGGGCTCCAACATACAGAGAGCTCTGCTGTTTGCAGAAGGCCTCCTGACAGAGAAGACTGAACTGTGATGGCGAGTGCAGTCCCTTAAGCAATGCAACTAACAGCATCACTTGCCTAATGTGTAGGAGGCCCACAGTCCAACCTCTAGAACTGCTCAAATCAAACTGCATATGAGCCCTCGGGAGACGTATCTGCGGTCCATTCCAGCCATGGACCCTGACCACTCTGTTTTGTACACTTTCCCACATAGTACATAAAGGGTTTGTCACAGTGGACGGAGGGAGCAAGGAGCCCCACAGTAGATGGAAGACACTAGAGACAAACTTTTATTTGCAACTTCTAAGCAACACAGCTCTGAGGGACAGAGTGCTACTCTCTCATTTGACTAGCTCAATGAGAGCAGACATGGATTCACTGTTCAATGGCAGTAGGCCCAGCAGTTTCTGAAAATGACTCTCTTGAACTTGTCTAGGGAGAGGACAACTGCATACAACAGTGCCAGGCCACTCAGCTCCCTGAGCAAGTCCAACAGCTCAGCTGCCTGCCCCAGGGCAGATGCTACTCAACACTGTTAGCATGGGGACTGCCTGTCGTCCCACTTCCACCTCAGTACGACTTCCAATGTCTGCTTAGGATTAAGGAACAAGGCTGATGATGCGGAATGAAGCCACGTATCCACTAGCTGTCTTCTTGCCTATCTTAGCGCCTCCTCCAGCTTGTAGAGACTTGCTAACTGCAGCCTATTTCCAGGCTGACACACTGCTGCAGACCCAGAATCAAGGCAGCTCCATGCTAGTCGTCGACTGTGATGTTCCGGAAGAGGTAAGCCATGGACTCGCCATTATGGATTCTCCGAATTGCCTCAGAAAGAATCAAGCTGATGTCCACGGTCTTTATCTTGGGGCACTGCAGTTTCTGAAGCTCGTGAGGGACCGTGTTCGTCACCACCACCTAGTTACAAAGCAATGGAGAATACACAGTCAGTCACTCATGTGTGCCAGGGAACGGCTATTCAAAAAAGCAGAGCCAACATTTAATTTAATGCCCACAGTTCCTTAGTGATGCTGGGGCTGAACACGTCACACAGGCCAGGTGAGTGCACCAGCGCTGAGCTATGGCCCTGGTTTTCACTTTGAGAAAGGGTCTTCCCCCCAACCCCCAAGACAGGGTTTCTCTGCATAGCCTTGGCTGTCCTGGACTTCCTTCGTAGACCAGGCTGGCCTCAAACTCACAGTGATCTGCTTGCCTCTACCTCCCCCGCTCGGGTATTACAGGTGTGTGCCAGGGTCTTATATGTAACCTAGAATGGGGCTCAACTGTAATTCATTTCTCAAATGCTGGAATTACAAGCATGAAATCTGTCTCTAAAATCTGCCAAAGCAGATTTTAGAAACCGAGCAAGCATGACTCAGAACTTAAGTCTTAGGAATGTCCAGCCCCATTCAAAACTTAACTGTCATCAGGGAAGAATTCCCAGGGAAGAAGTACCAAATGTGACTCTAACTTCAAGATGAAGATCTGAAACAAACCTTGATGCAAACCCTCCACACATCTGCCTGAGCAAGGCTGCTAAGCAGAAAGTACCGTCACACAGGTATGCACCCAGCCAGAGCTGAGGCAGCATAATACTTAGTCACTACAGCAGCAACCTGGGCTCAAGCTGACTGCTCTAAGCCCTTTAAAGCAGACAGACCTCATCAATGGAGGACTCTTCAATCAGCCGGGGGGCTTCAGCAGACAGGATGCCGTGTGTGGCCATGACATAGATCTTGTAAGCACCTCTTTCCTTCAGGATCTCTGCAGCAGCTACAAAGCTCTCCACGTCGTCTATAATGTCATCCTGCAAGGAGAGGCAGTTTCAACTCCTCTCTACCCGACACACCCCTCTTGGCTCTTCAGCGCTGTGAGAAAACATGCCTGGCTGAAATCTGAACAAGGGATAGCAAGAGAGGCGCCCCTGTGGGATGAGTGTCAGCAGCGGCAGTGAGGCTCTCTAGTCGGGTATGTGTGGCAGCTTAAGCCTCATAATGACTGTCAGGGCAGCTTCCTTCCTTCGAACTCCAGCCAGCTAGCATGCTATTACTTTGTCCCAAGAGAGGGTGACATGAAAGGAAGAGAGAAATAAAGGAACTGCTGCTGCTGTGACCTAATGCAGCAAGGGCAGCCAGCACACCAATGCAAAGCTAGGCTGCACTGGGACACTTGTTCCCACTGCTGACAACTGGAAAGGCTCATCTTCAGCATGTAAGGAGGACCAAGGGAGCTGGTATGAAAGGACCCAGAACCCCTAAGATGAAGGTCATGATGTTGAATTTACATTTGTAAGCTATACATTAAGTTCCGTTCACTTATGTAAAAAAATCCAGGACTTTCTTAAAGGAGGCTGAGAAAGGAAGGGCAGTGGATCCTCAGACATCCACAGAGACCCACACTGACTGAGCCAGCAGCGTCAACTCTGTGCATGAACGATGGGTCACCATACCACTATAATTGCAATTCGTCCCCCGACGTCTCCGACCACTGTTATTGGTGGCTTCTCTTTCGCCATCATCACTAGCAAAACAAATCACAAGACCCAGTTAGTCGGGTAACTGGATAAATGTAACCACAACCTTGTGGCAGTTACAAAAGACTAATCGACCTAACAGATCCCTCAAGAGTCAGAGCTGGCTGGAGCAACATAGCTCGCAGAAACACGAGGCAAGATGGAAAAGTGATTTCAAATTGTTTAGTAGCTAAGTAAGGAAAAATAAAAAGGGAGGAGTCAGAGGGGAAGGAGTTGTTCCTGCCCAGGACCTGGCTTCCACCCCCAGCACTGTGGTTTACAACCACCCATAACCCTAGCTCCAGTGGAATCTGCTCACTCTTGATCTCTAAGAGCACCAGGCTGGCATGTGGTGTACATACCGACATATGCAAAACCCTCACGCACAGAAAATAATAAGTTAAATACAGGGTAAATTTGATATTTTCTTTCCATCACTATATGGGGTAATTCTGAACATTCTCCTTTTCTCTCGGGTAAGACTGGCTACACCTGAAGAACTGATCCCTGTGTCAAGGCCACCACAGTGCACAGCACAGGTGGGAAAATGTTAAGAGCAGAGAGGAGCCCGCAGCAGAGAAGCAGGCCTGTCAGTGTGGCCTGGCCAGCTGACAAATGTAGACCAACTGCCCTGCTAAAGCCCACGTGGGCAGATGGTCCAATCACGAGGTGGCCAGCCTCACTTTCTAAGAACCTAATTCAGACACTGCAACCTTAGTTTTACATATTTGCTCTACACAGATCATCATCTCCTCAAACGGAGGATCCCAGGCTACAGGACCGACCAAGGAGAAATCCACCTGAGAGCAGCTGGCGTGTAACACACACAGAGTGCTCACCCAGCACGCCAGTTTTGGATTCCATGTCAAGTACAACAGAGCAACTGTGCTGCACACCATACGGGTAAACTGCCACATGCGGTCTGAACTCACTGAAAAGCTAGCTCTGGGAGCCTGGCTGTCCTCACCCTACACCATTTCAGAGCCAAGAATGCTCCTATCCACATAGTCTCCAAGGTCTGGGGATGAAGTACCCCCCCAACTGTGTGATAGGGAGGGAACACAAAACAAACAAAAAACAGGTTAGGAGTAAGAACACTGCGCCCTCAAGAACAGCAAGGTGGTGAACCATCTGCAAAGGCCACTAGTCTATCTCATGGTATAAAACCGCCTGCAGTGGGAAAGAGATGCAGGAAGCCAGCCATGGAGAGAACGCTCCACCTGAATTCAAGCTGATACCTCAAAATCTATTTCTGCTGGACGGCGTGAGCATCCAATCTAATGCTGCGTGCTCTCTGTTCTTTTACTTGGACACAGCACCAGAGAGACTCTGCTTTGTCCCAGACTTCCCATGGAAAACTAGCTGGCTACATTGATTGTTTATCTGTTGTCTATCTAACAATTGCTATTTATTCTTTTAATCTGGCTTGCCACTTATTTATTTAGTTTTTCAAGGCAGCGTACTTTGTGTAGCCCTGGATTAGTACATGCTTAAAGAAAGATTTGTCTTCTTCGTTTGCTTTGGTTTTGGGCTCCATATATATATATATATATATATATTTTTTTTTTTTAAGTCATTCAAAACTGAAAATATGGCTGAGACACCATTCTCCAGGCACCAGTGCACATCAACCAAGGCTGGTGATGTAACTCAGCTGGCAGAATGCTTGCCTAGCAAGTCTAACACCCTTGGTTTGATTCCCCAGCACCACATAAAACTGGGCATGGCAGCACAAACACCATCCTGATTCCAGTACTCTGGAAGATGAAGCAGCAGGAATTCAAAGTCACCTTCAATTATATAGTCAGTTTGAGGCCAGCCTGGGCTACATGAGACCCTGTTTCAAACAACAAACAATATAAGCTCCCCACAATGGAGCTGGAGAGATGGCTCAGAGGTTACGAGCACTGGTTGTTCCTCCAAAGGTCCTGATTTCAGTTCCCAGCAACCACACGGTAGTTCATAACCATCTACCGTGAGATCTGGTATTGTCTTCTGGCAAGCAGGCAGAATGCTGTATAAATAATAAACAATACATGATAAATCTTTAAAAAAAAAACCAAAAAGAAAAAGAAAATCTCCCCGCAAAAGCTAAGTACCCTATACCCTACTCTTCCTGAAACCTTTACTACTGGGAAGTACCTTTTTTTTTTTTTTAACATTTATTTATTTGGGTGTTTTACGTCTTCATGTACAGATGCATGCCAGAAGAGGGCACCAGATCTCACTATAGATGGCTGTGAGCCACCATGTGGGTGCTGGAAATTAAACTCAGGACCTTTGGAGGAGCAGCTAGTGCTCTTAACCTCTGAGCCATCCCTCCAGCTCCCTGGGAAGTACTTCTTAAGAGCAGTAGTAAACTCTGGTAGGAGACAGGAAACAATAAAACTCTAGGTAATTTACAGCTCAGTCATCAACAACCAGGTCAGCTGACCTTACCCACAGGCACTGGCATCCACTCGAAATAAGAGTCAGCCCACTGAGCTGGAGTCTTAGACCACTTTCTGGTCCTATTTTAATACAGATTTCTTCATTTCCCATCAGAATCAGGGCGATCTCTTGAATTTGGGCGGTCACGAGTGCTCTGTGCACAGATTAGTTCATGGTGACAGATGATAACAGACCCAGCACTCAAGAGGTGGAGGCAGGAGGATTGAGAATTTCAGGCCAGCCTGGGCACACATCAAGGCCCTGTCTCAACAGAACTCAGCTCTAGTTTGGTCATGTGAGGTGGTGTGAACTTGTAGCTACGTAGGAGGTCAAGACAAGTGTACTTCTGTTCAAAAATCTAAGATCAGGTAGGCAACACTTTAGGACGACATCTTAGAAAAGAGAGTGGGGGTAAAGGGAGTGGCCGGAAATTCGGGTCAGTGCTAAAAATGCTTACTGTGCAGTCATGAGCTTGGATTCCAGCACTGACATTACGTGCTCACAGATGCCTATAACCAACCTCAGCTCCAAGGGAGCTGTCACCCTCTTTTGGCCTCTGCAAGCAAGCACACAAGCATGAGCTTGCTCCCCGCCCCCATCCCTCCTCCCTGGGGAAAAAGGAGGCCAGGTGTGGTGTTGCATGCAGTAATCCTAGCACTTATTAGGAGGCTGACGCAGTAGAATCTCAAGTCCAGCCTAGGCTGCAAAGTAAGAGTGTCTCAAGACCAGCAGGCGAGACCATCTGTCAGCAACCATGACTGGGTCAGGTGAGAACTCCCCATAGAGGCTAATTTTGACTTGAGGTGGGAATTTACAGTACACTACTGACAAAAAAAAAAAAGCAACTTTCCTGGTAGGAAGCCTGCCAGACACCACCTTAACCAAGAGGACGAAATCAGCCTCTCCAGCAATGAGACACACCATGTGTTTCCGGGAGCACTCCTGCCAAATACTCACATTTGAATCTGAGCATAAAGACATAAACAAGTCCCAATTAATGGACAGTCTACAAGAAACTTGCTTGTGCTGCTCCACTTTATCGAGGTCATCAGAGACAAAGACTGGAGGAGCCATTCTGGATTAAATAAAGGCTACAGAAATGCCAACTGAATACAATGTGCAGCCACAGGGTAGGCCCTGGGCCAAAAAAAGACAAAGTTTTTCTCTTGTGCCACCGGACACTGGTGAAGTGACAAGGCCTGAGGACTAGATAACGGTCCTTCCGGGGCAGTCCTGAGTGAGAATCCCACTGCTTCATTTGCACACTGACGTATTTAGGAATAAAGGAGCCTCAGACCCACAGCCCAGGCTCAAATCGTATAAAATACTACAACAGTGTTAGATCTGGAGACTCAAGCTGTACTCTTTTTTTACAGCTAAATTCAGTGTCCAGTACCAAAAACTCTAAAACTACAAAATTCTCAAAAAAAAAAAAAAAAAAAAAAAAGTAAAATTAAAAACACACAACACTAGAGGTGAAAGTGAAGCAAGAGAAATGAATAGATGAAGAGACTGCCTGCACTTGAGCCAGGGGCCCCGAATCAACTGTAATGTATTTCTTCTCCCAGTTAATCTCTGTTTCTGAGGCAGAGCGAAGAGGAAGACTTTTGAAAAAGAGAATCTCTCCCCACTAAACACCTTAAGCCTCTCTGCTACACAATGCGTGTCAGTGTACTCAGTGTTTGTGGAAGGGAAATGCTTGCCCATCGGGGTAAGAGCAGCAAGTCAGTCGGGTATCAGTTCAGGAGCTACCCTACTAAAATGGTAGAGGTGCCTGATGGCCAGCGCCCATGTCACCAAGGACAAGCAAAGGCTGTGGACTCCACACCACCGCATACACTCAAAAGCTCGGTCCCACACACTGTGCAAATGTGTGCTGGAGCACCTACCTCTCCTTCTGTGAAATCCTACCCCATTATTTGCCTTTACTATACACACCAAGCTCCTAACTCTTAGCCATCCACACTATTCAAAACGGTCTTCCATTTACAAGCAAAGGCACAGAGCCAATCTTACAGGGCAGCTCCAGGCCTGGGTGGACGGTAGCATTCTTGACCATGGGGGGTGAGTGTCGACCATCATCCATGTCCAGCTCTGTGCACTGAGCTTCTCCGTGGATCACAGCCAGCCCCAGCCGCAGTCTCTCAGCATAGGACTGAGCCCTGTGAGGAAGACAATGATTGGCAGTGGTGACAATGATGGGAAGAATGTCTAGAAGTGCCAGTCTAGTAATCACAAGACAAGACCACATTCAATCTCTAAGGGGTACACAAAGAATGATTTCTATAAACCAGGCCGGGAGATAAAACACCTCACGGGCTACTGTTAAGAGTCTAGATAATAATCTGCAGTTTCTCTCCCCAGTATTTTTTTTTTTTAATGTGCATTGGTGTTTTGCTTGTGTGTACATCTGTGTGAGGGTGTCTGATCCCCTGGAACTGGAGTTACACAGTTGTGAGCTTCCATGTGGTGCTGGGAATTGAAGCAGGGTCTTCTGGAAAAGCAGCCCATGCTCTTAACCTCCGTGTCATCTCTCCAGCCTCTCTCCCCAATATTCTATAAAGTTATTTCCAGAACTTTGTTCAAAACGATGTTTCAGAATCAATGCCAGGCTGGAGACATGGCTTAGTTAGTAGAGCTCGTCAGGGATTAACGAGGCTCTGGGTTTGATTCCCAGCACTACATAAACAGCGTACAGTGGTTCTCTAATTGCAGCATTTGAGAGGTAGAATTTCCAGGTCATCCTCAGCTATGACAGGAGCCTGAAAGCAGCCTAGGATACATGATGATACAGTCTGCAAAAAACCAAACAAGATCACTGCCTAAAAGGGTTCACAGTCTGTTTTCCTGAAAACTTGAAGTATCCCATTTCCTTCCAGAGGAAACTGAGTAACAGTGTGGATGGCACCCATGATGTCTGGAGCATAGAGATGAAGCTGCTGAGGAGATGTGACAACGAGGTGGGAAAACGAACCCACGAGCTCTGACTGGCCACTTTATGAGAGCCCTGGGTTCCCAGACTAACTCTGGCTTCAGATACAGCCACAGGGGATTAGAAATGCTTGGTGTATTTACCTTTTTGCAGCATCAGGAGACTTAGCTACAATGACTGCATTTCTGTAATTTGGAATCTAGATTTGGAGGAAAAATAAGAAAACACTGAAGCATTATTAAAAAAAAAAAAGGAAAAAGAAAAAAAAAGAAAAAGAAAAAGAAAACCACCTAAGTCTGGATGCAAGTCTAAGACTTTCTTCTAATAATCCACACTACAACCAAATGTGCTGGCGTTCATGTGGATACTTTCATCATCATCAACTCATCTCTGTAAACACACTGATATATCAAGGTAACAGAACTGTTAAAACTTTCATTCTAGAAAACATAAGCATAAAAGTACTTAGAAGGAAATATACTTTTAACACCTCTGAAAACACGGCCCTGAGACTAGACGCTGAGCCTATCTGGCGACAGGCACCGAGCCTCAGGGAGAGCTCTTGGGATGTGCCTTCCCATACTGAAATCTGATGCCAGGGAAAAACTAAATAGCATCTCTTTGAGGACATGGGAGGTCTGCCGGTGGCTCCTCACTTCTTCCTGGATATACTGAAGCAGGAAAGGTGAGGCTCTAAGGTTGTCCACGGGAAAGCTGAAAAAGCCTTGTATTTCCTTTTGGTGAAGATCCATAGTGATAATGTGAGTTAAACCTGAAATTTTAAAACAAAAAATTACAAAGTTCTCCCCTACAAGTTAATGGCCACAGTGGCATGGGACACAAACTAGATGCTCAACTCCTGCTTCCTACCAGAGAACCGAAGGCAGGGGCACTGTGAACTAGGGACACAAATCTACTGTTAGTCTTAATGAACAGCATGGAGTGAAGAGCATCCAGCCTAAGCCAAGGAGCCAAGGATGAAGAACCACAGTTGCAAGGGGCATGTTTTCTGTACTATCATCACTGCGGTCAAGAGAAGTCAGACAGAAGTCAAGACAGAGTATATATCAAGTGGTAGTAGGAATAATACAGAAGGGCCTTCATCAAAAAATATAAAACAAATTGCCAGACTATGGCTACCTCGAAAAGAAATAGAAGCAAAGTAACGTGAGAGACTCACAGAACAGTGTAAGACCCTGAGGCTTCCAATGATTCCCTCTGTGATGGAAGAATGTGTAAGAATATCTCAGGGACATCAATAAATAAACCGCAGGTGTTCAGAGGTCACCAATCTCCCAGAGCAAAGAACTCTTAATAGATGTCAGCACAGGGACATCTGAGTCCCTGGACAGACACTGAGGTTACTCCACCTATTTCACAGGCCAGGAAACACACACTGCTCTACACAGGGAGTAAAGAACACTAACAGAAAAATCAAGAACAACTGATGCACCTGACTCAGGCAAACACGTCAGGCCTGGAGCCTGAGCGGTCACAAGAATGACAAGCCTGCCAGTTAAACTGTAGATGACAAGATGATGGCAAAGTGGCGCAACAAAAACAGATGGAGAAGGTGCTGAAGCAGTTTCCCTCTAGACACAGAGCAGACACTACGAATGTAATACCTCAGCTCATGTACCCCTTCCCAACAATGTAAAAGGAAACAAGATGGCACTAGTGAACAGCAAGTCAAGAGACAGGTCCCAAACCAGATACTGAGGTGGAACCTGACCTGCAGTGGGAGAGACTACAGCTAATGCTGGGACCCCAGGGCTTCCACTCACACTCACCAGCTTTGGCCAGCATGGACGCCAAGAGCTTGCACACGATGGAGCCCCTCTTCCTCATCTTGCTCTGCTTGCTGTAGGGGAAGTAGGGGATCACGCCGATGATATTCCTGGCACAGGCAGTCTTCAGTGCGTACGCCATAATCAGCAACTCCATCACGGCCGTATTCACATCTCTAAAACAGTAAAACTTGTATCTTGGAGTAAAACCTACGTATTAACAACCAGGAAAGCCCTCAGCTTCAGCCTCTTAGCGGTTCACCACCCCACGGCCTGTGCTGGCCCCTCATGCGCTCAGGGAAGTGCAGTAACTGCTCTTTGAGCTGGGTCAGGTATACTGCTCGGTGGTGATCACTTAAACTCACAGCTCTATCCCTCACTCTCTTCCACGTCAGCAACCATAGTTACTTGACACTTGCTGGCTCGCAGCAGGGATTCAGTCGTAGGCCTTAGCTGTAATTAACAAAGATGAGAAGGAAGCATGGTCTGAGAGCATCGGAGGAAGGCAGTCCCTGTGGATCAGATGCTATTCTGCAGAGGTGATAGACCTTTCTGGAAGATCTCAAGCTCTTGCCCTCACCTCTGTGGGGCCACCAGGCTCTCCAGGGGCAGCTCTGGAGCACACAGGTTGGAGGGAGGCTGCCTTACTAAAGCGTCACCACATCGCCCAGCAAAGCCAAATGAGGCCATTTAATCTGCAAGACAGCCCAGGCTATTCCTCGGGCTCTTCTCCCTTCCTGAAACAGGGTCTTTCCACATGGCCAGGCAGGCTTGGGACCCACTGTGTCACCCAGGCTGGCTGTCTCTCTTGAAAGCCTTCTCTCTGGGATCCAGCAGCTGCAAGGACTCCCTCTAACTGACAGCTTTATTCTTCAACATTAAATTCATGAAACTCCCATGTCTCAAAGTACTGCCTAGTATTTGTTAGAAATGAGATCATCACAACTTCAAGAGACTAGTGAAAGCAAAGCAGCTTTTAACATAAAATTCTGAATCTGAGCCAGGCGTGGTGTGCACACTTCAATTCCAGCATTGGGAGGCAGAGGGAGAAAGATTTCTGTGAGCTGGAGGCCAGCCTGGTCTACACAGAGTGTTCCTCGACAACCAGGGATACATGTTGAAACCCTGTCTCCAAAAAAAAAAAAAAAAAAGAAAGAGGAAAAAAACCCAATCAAACAAACAACAAACAGTGTGGGAAGAATCCTTTCTCCAGCTGTGGACAGCTGCTTGCCTAGAAGCTGCTTTGTTATAACGAGTATCCAGTGAGAACATGTGTTAGCCTTGAAGCAGAAAAAAGCAGGACGGTTTGCCAAGTTTCTTTAACTTATCTGTGAGACCTTGGACCATGTCTGCCATACAGGAATGTGGTCTTTGAAAACAAGTTTGACCGTCCTTGTACTGAGGTGAACTGTTTTGCTTTGTCTTTAAAAAGGAGCTGTGGATTAAACTTGGTGCTTTCAGTACTGAGTGATCGCCTACCTGAAACTATCCTAAATTTTCTGTCTCTTTCTTTTAACCTGTAATTTCTCAATCCCCACTCTCTTTGTCATGTCCTAAATTACCAACTATTTTGGTTCCATCAAAATAGAATGAAAACAAGGGACACAGGCATATAAAGAGGGGATTTTTTCAATTGGCTGGGACTTGCTCCCTCCCCAGATTTCCCATCCTATTTTCTGGATGCAAAGTCATAACTAATAAATAATTTGGGACCTGAAACTAGCCTACCCCCCATCTTTGACCCTGGGCTCAGTAGTCATATAGCAGATGACCTGTAACTTTCTGAGTTCTGAGATAAGCAGGTACCAAGCTGAGAAAGACGCAGAGTGCTCTCTGTAACTCCCATAAAGTATCAAGCACACCTCACAGTGACAACAACCCAAAACAACCTATTTATTTATGTATGTATTTTATGTACATGAGTGCGCTGTCTGCATGCAGGCCAGAAGAGGGCACCAGATTTCACTATGGATGGCTGTGAGCCACCATGTGTTGCTGTGAACTGAACTCAGGACCTCTGGAAGAGCAGCCAGTGCTCTTAACCTCTGAGCCATCTCTCCAGACCCTAACAATCTATTTCTTATATCTGTAATGGTTATATCATAACCACTGTAGAAATCTTTGATTAAAAAACATTTCTCTGAGCCTGACATGGTGGCACAGGCCTGTAATACCAAAATTTGGAGAGGCAGAGCCAGGCAGTTCTCTGTGAGTTTGAAGCCAGCTTGGTCTAAACAGTAAGTCCAGGGATAGCCAAGGCTACAGAAAACCCTGTCTCAAAAACTGCACACCTTTAATCCCAGCACTCGGGAAGTAGAGACAGATGGATCTCTGAGTTTCCCACCAGCCTTATCTCAAAAAACCAAAAGCCAAAACAACAACAACAAAAAACCCAAAAACCATCTCTCTGGCTCAGCAGTAATAGTGTGTACTGTCCTTGCAGAAGAAAGACCCTGGTGAGGTTTCCAGCACCCAAGTCCCCAGAAGACCCACTGCGCTGTCTGCTCTGAGGGCACCTGCACACACACAGCCACAATCTGACACAAAACAAAGCAGGTCTCTCAGAGCCCAGGCAAAACTGACTTAGGGCTCCTCATCGCAACAACCTGTGTTGCATCTGGACCCTGGGTAAGTCCGTCCCTCCCCTGCCCGTTATTTCTTTCCTCTGAGGTAAGCTGGAGCGTTTGTCTTCTTCCTGTTTCCAAAGTAATGCTGCTGGCGTCTGCCACCCAGGGTCAGAAGACAGTCTTCTGTACCATCAACATAAAGTAATCACTTTCAATGCACCTGGGTATTCCTAACACTGGGTCAACTTTAGTTCAACTTTAGTCAACTTTAGTCAACTATTTATGGAGCAACCTGAGTTCATCACTGGGTAAGGCTGAGGACAAATAGCAAATGGGCAGCTCAGAAGGCCAGAACACACTGAGGTTACTCTTGCCATAGTCATTTACCCCAAGCAGCATACATAATTTTGGTAGCAATGTTCCTCATCCAGAAATACAGCTATATACTTCTATTTGCCTTGTGAGCTTGAGTGTTGAGCTGGATGCATACACATCACCTGAAGGCTGCACCTAGGTTCAACACCACACATCCCACATTCTATACACATTTACTGTGTGGCCTCACACCAGACCTCAGCGCCAAAAACACATGTCCAGTGGAGTTAATTAAGCAGTGTCTGGAAGGAAAGCTACTCAGTTTTAGCTGGCCTTGTTTTGGCACACTTTATACACAACTGCCTGATGCCGTGGATTCTGCAGAGCCCATTCAGGGGAAGAAGGGCCAGACAGTAACAAACTCAAGAGATTCTGATTTTAGGATTTACCAGTTTCCTACAGAGATTTAACATTCCATTTTTTTCTCTTCCCAGTAACCTACACCAAAGACTTCAATACCCACAGCCAAGGATGGTGATATCAGCACACTTTTAATCCCAGCTCTCAGGAGGCAGAAAAAGGTGTATTTCTGTGAGTTTGAGGGCAGCCCAGTCTACATAGCAAGCTCCAGGCAGCCAACACTATTACCCTATCTCAAAGACAAAACAAAAATACAACATCCTCCAGCCCTTACCCTCTGCTGGTCAGGACGGTGACAATGGGGCCTTTGTCATGCTGGCTTTATCCACTATTAAGATATCAGACACACTGGACACAGGCAGTTGTTTTGTGGCTAGCAGGATTTAGAGGACTTGGCTGGAGGCCTCTTCTTTGTCTGTTAAAAATGTTTCAAGTTTGCTCTGCTGTCTCTTATAGTCATTACTGAAAAGCTTAACTATTTCACCAACAGTTTTTCTTTCTTTAGAGTAATTTATTCTGCACTAGACTGCTCTGACTGCCCCATCATTTTCAACAAACAAAAATTAATGTGAGATAGGAAAATAAGATACAATCAATACACATGTTAAACTGGTTGGACTTGTAAAATCCTGGGACATAGTACTCCAACAACTGATTGTCTACAGCAAACAGCACTAAGTGGATTCCACTTAGTTTTTTAAATCTTTATTGTGTGTGTGTGTGTGTATGTGTGTGTATTTAAACAGACACGTACATGTTATAATAGGCATGTAGAGAAACAGTATGCAGGTTCTAAAGACTACTGTCAGGCCTGGTAAAAGGTACCTTTTCTCACTGGGCCATCTTGGCCCCTACATGATATTTTTAAAAAGACCCAATCCATCATTCTGAGTTCAAGGCCAGCCTGGTCTACAAAGTTCCAGGACAGCCAGGGCAAAACAAACAAACAAAAGAAAAAGACAGAAAGAGAACAACCTGAGCTACAGTAAAAATTTCAGGCTGAAGAGATGGCTTAATAGTTGAGCCAGGGGACCCACACAGCAGCTCACAACTGCTATAACTCCAGTTCAGGGGATCCAATATCCTCTCCCGGCATCAGTGGGCACTAGGCACACAGATATGCATGTAAGCAAAAACACCTCTAAATAACAACTAATAATAGTGATGATTTTAAATATATATATTTTTTATTTTTTTAAATTTTATTGTTTTATTACAGTTTATTCACTTTGTATCTGAGCTGTAGCTCCCTTCCTAGTTTCCTCCCAATCCTATCCTCCTTCCCTCATCTCCTCCCATGTCCCTCCCCAAGTCCACTGATAGGGGAGGTCCTTTTCCCCTAGTCTATCAGGTCTCATCAGGACTGGTTGCATTGTCTTCCTCTGTGGCCTGGTAAGCCTGCACCCCCCCTCAAGGGGAGGTGATCAAAGAGCAAGCCACTGAGTTCATGTGAAAATTGATGCAAAAATACTCAACAAAATACTCGCAAACCGAATCCAAGAACACATTAAATATATATATTAACCAAAATTACTTTTTGAGTCAGTATGGGAGCACATGCCTGAAATTGGGAGGATCACTTTTTTGTTTGTTATTTGTTTTGTTTTTTTTTAGACGGGGCCCCACTTCCACTGTCCTGGAATTCACTATGTAGACCGCTGGCCTTAGCCTCCTGAGTGCTGGGGGGAAGGCGTGAGTCACCACACACAAACACACAAATTAAAAGTCTTGTTGGACACAGTGGCACACACCTAATCCCGGCACTCTGGAAGGCAGAGGCAGATGGGTCTCTGTGAGTTTGAGGCCAGCCTGGTCTACAAAACAAGTCCAGACTACAAAGAGAAACCCTGTCTCAAGAAACCAAGAAAAGAAAGAAGAAAAGAACTGGTAACTAGTGCACACCTTTAATCCCAGCACTTAGAAAGCAGGAACAGGCCGATCTCTGAGTTCAAGGTCAGCCTGGTATAAAGAATGAATTCCAGGACAGCCTGGGCTACACAAAGAAACTTTGTCCTGAAAAAGAAAAAAAAAAAAAAAAAAGAAAGAAAGAAAAATAAATGCATTGGAATAGTCTAGTAGGTCACATGTTGGACCTAAATCACCAGGGTCTCTACCCTTAGCTCCTCCCCTCAAGCCTCAAGAACAACTCTGAAAATCAATAGACGGAACAAAAGTACCCAGAAGAGTTGCTCATGGCTGGCACAATAGTCATCCCCAAAGAAGGCAGCACGTGTTTTCCTGGAGCAGGGAAAACTACAGCAGAAACTCCAATTCCAGCTTCTACTGTAGCTGCATGCTTAGCGTTCCCAAGCTCTCCTCAATAAGCCTTTCTGAGACATGTACCCTCTTCTATCACAAAGCTAATCATGGAAGCCAAGCAACTCTGCCACCTGGTCCTGTCTTTGGACTTAGACCTCTGTATCCGGAAAAGGACTGCTGGTGAAAAAGCTGGTCCCTCTGGGACTGAAATACTGAGGCTCTGTTCTCCACCCTCAGACAAGAGCCACAGAATCAGGGAGTCTAACATAGCTGCTAAGAGCTTAGGGTTTCATGAAAATTGTTTTTATCTTCTAAGGAACTCTAACATTAAGAGAGAAAAAAGATGACAACACTCATTGCAAACTTCCCTCTGCTCACTGCTGAAGAATAAACTGAGTCTACATGGCTACTCTGGGGCCTCCTAGAGTGCTTCCTTATTACATGCTCTTAAAGCTGAGGCCCAAGAAAAGAAAAGCTTCCAATCACATGCTGTCTGAACAAAGGCCTGCGCGAACAAGCTAGGTGAGTGTCTCAGGGAAGACATTTCCAGGCAGAGGAGATGGAAGAACACACTCTGGGTGGGCTGTTACTAACTCTGCAAAGTTCAAAGTCAGCTGTCTAGTGGGGACTGGCAAAGGCAGTTAGAAAACCAGGCAATATGAGGGACATACGCAAAACACACACGCTAAGAGGTTCCTTAAAAATGCACAGAACAGCATCAAACCCAGCAGACAAAAGAAAAATAACAAAGGGCACTGCATATAGGAAGCGACCTGTTAAGACAGTCCTGGGCCTGTAACACCTGTAACAAATGCTCAATAAGACTGCAAAGTGCTCCCTAAATTTAAGTTACACTGTCCAATTGGTAAAGGAGGAAAAGTAAAGGAATGCACAATTCATTTCCCCGTGGATTCTCAGCAAGCCCCTCAGGTCCTCTCTTAATTTTTGGACAAGGCTAGGAACTGAACCCAAGACTTTGCACATTCAAGTGAGTAACTCCACCACTGACGTATTTCCCTTTCTTTCTTCCTTCTAAAGTGCACTTCAGGCCCAGCGAGTAAAGACATCTGCTAACCCTGATGACACTTTAGATCCATCCCTACGACTCATGGTAGCAGGAGAGAACCCCGCCAAGCTCTCTCCTCTCCTCACGTGCGTGGTGCATATCCCCCACAATAAATAAATGTATTAAAAAAAAAGGAAGGGGGTTTGTTTTGTTTTTTTGTTCTCAAGACAATGTCTCTTTGTCTTGTGCAGCCCTAGCTGGCCTGGAACTTGCTATGTAAACCAGGCTGGCCTCCAACTCACAGAGACCTGCCTGTCTGTCTCCTGAGTGCTAGATGAGTGGTGTGTGCTACCATGTCTGGCATTTCTTTAACTTTTTGAGGCAGGTCTCACTAAGTCGCCCAGTCTGGCTGGAAGTGGTTCTGTAGCCCTCGCAGACCTTGACCTAATCCTTCTTCTGCCTCAAGCCGAATAAAGTCATAATTTGAATTGAAACAACAAAAATCAACCTACTTAAGGTCACATAAGAAGATAACCAATCACCTCAGAAGTGTCTGGGAAGAAAACCAGGTGGCGGCATCTCTTACCTGGGTATTGTCTGTATAATGAAAATATCTTGGCCACGAACAGACTCTTTGATTTCAACTCTTGTTTCTGGGGGAAAAAAAAGTGTTCAAGTTTTAAGAAAACAGCTCATGATATAGTAAACAGACAACAGCTGGAATAAAGAGGAATCTAAACAGTCCCACCTGGTATAATCCAAGTCTTAACTAAAACACTGATAAAGTAATCAGGCTGGGGGTAAAAAAACAAAATCAACAAATGTGTCAAACAATCCAAAAAATCCCCCAAGCTGTCACCAAAATGAAGACACAAACAGACACTGAACAAAGAGTCTGGAATAAATAAATAACCTGAAGCTTAACATCCCTGTTAGCCTTTCAACAAATGCAGCAGCGTCCCAAGTCAGGCCCTGTGCTGGGTCCAATGAAGACAATCTCAGCCTCAGTATGCCACAGACAAGTCATGAGGAGAAGGGCAAGAACAGCAGCCTCACAGGAAGCTGGCAGCACAGTGAGGGAGCAGCGCACTGGAAGATGTAGGGGCTGTTTGCCAAGCAGCCGTGGTCACTCAGACCACTTGGGAGGTTATGAGAAAGAGATGCAGAGGTAAAAAGGCCAACCACACAGAGCTCTGGGTTTTCGTCTTAGATATGACAGGAGAGCAAAGCCAGGGGATGGGGAAGGGGTTGCTGGCTACTGTGAGAAGAAAACTATGGCAGTGCAGGAGTGGCAACATGAAGACAGTGGAAAAGCACAGGTTGACTTAAGTTGTATTGCTAAGTCAGCAAGCTCCTGATGTGCTGGATGCAACTGAAGACCAGGGGGTGGGTGAGTGGGCGGAAGCAGCTCCCAAGAGCCCGTTTGACTGCTGAACAACTATGCTCTGGCTTGTGGCAGAATAAGAGTAGGCATCTTGGTCTAGAATCTGAAATCCAAAGTATTTCCAAGCCTGAAACCTTCAGAGCACTGATGACAATCAATGTTCTGGAGTCTAGAGCATTTCAGATTTAAATTCATAACCAACAGTCTATGCAAATGTTCCTAAATCTGGAACACTTCTAGTCCCGGCTTTTCAGGTAGAGTACACTCAACCTGCGGAAGGGGACAGCCTCAGATGGAAATACGTGCCTTTTAGTGGGCAGGTCAGCAGTGAGCTTTTCCTGGTATGCACCAAGTGAGACCCTGGATTCAGTCCCTAGAACCAGTCCCTCATCACTCCCTAAAAAGTACTTTCATAGAAATAAGGGACAAAGCTGGGCATGGTTGCACACAGCTGTAATCCCAGCACTCAGGGAGGCAGAGGCAGGTGGATCTCTGTGAGTTTGAGGCCAGCCTGGTCTACAAAAGTGAGTCTAGGACAGCCAAGACTACACAAAGAAACCCTGTCTTGAAAAACAACAAGAAAAGAATAAGGGAATAGAAGAGGCTAGACAGAAGGTTGCTGACACTTGGAACATTTCCAATGCCTTGATTCCAGAAACACTCGTGCATGTCTACCCCTGTCTGTCCGTCACCATCAAGTGTCTTCTCAATCACTTTCACTGCATATTCTGAGACAGCTTCTTTCACTAAACTCAGCTCTCCAATCCTCCTTCACTGGTTGGCCTGTGAGCTCCAGGGATCACCTGTATCTGCCCTCCAGAGCTAAGATTACAGACACACAGCAAACACTGACTGAGCCATCTTCCCATCTCCACCTGCCCCCACCCCAAGAGGACTTGCACTCATTATTCCCAGTACCAAACTGTTCATGCTAGCATTCAGTGACCTAAGTAAGACATATTTACCAAACATTCTACAGATCTCTTCTTTACTCATGCTAACAACAGGATATGTGCATCAGTGTGGAAAACAGAGACACCAAAGAGGGCAACACAGAATCTAAAGAGAGGTAAAGACTAAGGAAGACCTCTAATGCTTGAAAGGAAGCCTCTGTGTTAAATGCACACACATGCACTCGAACACAGTTGGCTCTCTCTCTCTCTCTCTCTCTCTCTTTTTTAAGATATTAAGATATCTATCTATCTATCTATCTACCTATCTATCTATCATGTATACAATTGTGTGCCTGCAAATTGCAAGAGGTCACCAGATCTCATTATGGACGGTTGTGAGCTTCCATGTGGTTGCTCGGAATTGAACTCAAGAGCTCTAGAAGAGCAGCCAGCATACTTAACCTCCGAGCCGTCTCTCGGTCTCAGTCACACAGCGGCTCTTATGTATAACCTCAGCACCTCTGTTGACCATGCAGAGCAGCCGGGACGAGACCCTGCTTCAACAAAAGAAAAGAACGGACTCCCCAAGGCGGTCCGCTGACCTCCACATATGCTCCCAACACACATGCATACCACACACATAAAACAATAGAAATTAGAGTACTATATGCTTGTACCAGCTTTTGAGGCATGATGGTGCCACATGGCTAAGCCAAGAAGGATCCCAAGTTCCAGGCCAGGACAGTTGAGTTCTAACGGGGCCAAAGAAACAAAGCAAAAGCATATTAAAAAAAAAAAAATGCCTGCAATGGTAGTGCATGCCTTTTATCTCAGCACTTGGGAGGCAGAGGCAGGTGGACTCTGAGTTTGAGGCCAGCTTGGTCTATAAAGTCAGTTTCAGAACAGACAAGACTACACAGAAAAACTCTGTCTGAAGAAGGGGGGGGCAGTCAGCCATCGAGCTAGGCATGATAGTACATGCCCATAATCCTAGGACATGGAAGGCTAAATAAAGCAGGTAGATAAGGAATTCAAAATCAAAATCACCCTCAGCTACAAAACAGGTTCCAAACCAGCAAGATGGCACTTGCTATAAAGCCTGATGGCCTGAGATTGATCCCTTGATGCACACAGAGTAGAAAGAGGGAACCATCTCCCATGTGGTATAACTAGAGATGCAGAAGCAGGTTGATCAGGAGTTTGAAGTCTGGATGGAGCCAGGGAGACAAAGCGGGAGGGTCCAGCGTTTCAAGCAGCCTAATTTTCCCAAGATGCTACTGCAGCAGCAGCAAATCCTAAACAAAAAACACAGCTTTTAACTTACCTCCATTGGGTTCCTGATAGACAACAGATTTCCCCAATTCGGCACCAAGACGCCTATTACACAAACAAAAGGGGGAGGGGCATACAGTTAATTAACCCAGAATTCTGGAAGCTGAGGCATAAAGATTGCTGTAAGGTGAAGGCCAGCCTGGGCTACATAGTGAGTACCATGCCAGCCAAGACTATATAGCAAGATCCTAACTTCCTTTAAGAAAAAGAAAAGAAAAGCTGGTGTGGAGGCGCACGCCTTTGATCTCAGCGATTGGGAGGAAGAGGCAGAGGCAGGTGGATCTCTGGGTTTGAGGCCAGCCTGGTTTATAAAGAAAATTCCAGGAGAGCCAGGGCTACACAGAAATACCCTACCTCAAAGAAAGAAATAGAAAAGAGATCACCGAGTCAGATACCACAAACTCAACCTATAAAATAGATGATGCATTTATATTTATTATTATAGGAAACTTTTCATAGCCTTCTGAAGAATTAGCATAACAAAAAAGGCAAAACCACTGTGATAGTGCCCTCCTCTACTAGAGCTTTCTCAAGGCAAGGTCACGCACGATAAATCCGACCCAATATAAACAAACTCATGTTTAAAATGACTCTAGTTGGCCCCCACAAGAAAAACAAATAATCAGGGATTAGAAATAGAAACCAGGCCCAGAATGCAGAGCTGTTTGCCTGTACTCTCCTAAACTCACTTCAAAGTCCAACTGATAACAAAACAGGTGAAGCTACAAATTTAAAACAAGTGGAGCTACAAATTTCTGAAATATGAAAATGACTAAATGTTCAAAGTCAAGCCATTTAAGCCTGGAGTCCAAATGCTGGAATCAGAGAGCCTAAGGCCAGAAGATCACACCACTTAGTCTGGCCTGGGCCACTGAGATCTTATCTCAGGAAACAAAATCCAAGGCTGGGTGTGGTAACGCAAACTTTAATCCCAGTATTTCCACGACAGAAGCAGGCAGGTCTCTAAGAGTTCAAGACCAGTCCGGTCTGCTTAGTAAGCCGGGGCCCACGGTGGAATTTGTCTCATAAAGAGAAAACAAAGGCCAATGAATAACAAGTTAAGCAACATATGAACAAACATTAAAGGGGAGGACAAGTGATGCATTTTGTTACATATTACCAAAAAGTTTATTTTAAAAGGAGTCCCACGGTTCTTTACTCCCGGGCTCTAGTTTTCTCCAAAAGAGAAAAGGGGCTTTTTCGTAGACAGATATCAGCCGGTCACTGGGTGGACCTGCTCTACGGGATTCATCTCCATTATCTCCCACCAGGCTCAGGCAAGTAAGGTTAAAAAAAAAAAAAAAAAAAAAAATCGCGTCGCTCACCCCGTGTAAAGAGAGGCAAGCTTCGGAAGACGTCTCAGGGCCCCAGGGTCCCCCGAAGTCAGAAGCTAACATTCACACGAGCACACCCCCCTAGGCAAAGGCCATGTTTTTTCTTTTTCGTACAGCTTGCTCCTACATACTTGTAACCACGGCTCCCCTCTCCCTGACCTCCCCACGTCTCGCTAGGGAGGCCGGGCATGGCGACGGTCAAACAAGAGGGCAACTCTAAGAGCAGGATCTCTGAGGGGTCAAGAGCGCCCCACGGCCCCGGGATGGGAGCGCTCGGTTCTCCAGGAGCAGGCCCGCGGCTTCTGCTCCCGGGCGCGGAGGTGGGGTGCGGGGAGCGGCGCCGGGCCACCCCGGGGATGCGCTTACTCCGTGATGCGCTTGGCCAGCTCCGTGCAGGCGGCCGTGGAGTTGGCCGAGAAGACTCGGTAGCCGGTGCGGGCGGCGTTCATGGCCGGCGAGGCGGCGGGGCGGACCCGCGGGACGCGGACAGCGGAGCACGCGGACAGCGGGGGCAGCAGCAGCAGCTTCCTGGGCATCCTCCGGCCCGAGGCTTGGGGACGGCCGGACGCGGGCGCAGCCGTGACGACCACAGCTGCGACCGGCGGGCCGGGGCGGGCGCAGAGGGACCCACGCAGGAAGGCGGAGGCGTGAGCACCCTCACGCCGCTGCCCAGGGGCGTCTCGACCGCCTCAGAACCGCCTCACGGCCGGCCGCGCCCCTCCGCGACATCGAGTGGCGGGGCTAGAGCGTCCTTGCCTGGCGCGTCCCCGCCGTCGCCATCTTGGAAGAGGGCGGAGAGGTAGCCGTCGCCCCGAGAGCCTGTTCTGACAGAGGCTCCAACTGGTTCGAGTATCCACTTGACTTTGAGTCTCTCGGGAGAGACAGGCATTTTACGTTCGCGATCATGGGTGCGACCACAGTTAGAAGTTCTAGGTGTTCGCAAATTTCCGGCCAGGAGCAAAGATGGCGGCCGTAGGGCCCGGAGACGATCTAGCCTCGCGCATCTATGATAGATAAGTACAGCCAGTACGCCCGCGCATGCTGGGATTTATTTGAAAAGTGATCAACGGTCTTTTCGCGCCTGTTTCCGGCAATAAAACCAAAATGCTCGGGATCGTTATCTTGAGGGTGTTCCCTAAACTCTGCCCATGGGTCTGCTGGGGAGGCAAGGCTACAGGGACATGCCAAAGGCATCCCGCCGACTTTTGTTCTCAGTTCTCAATCACAGCAGCCCCCTGGCTCCCCACAGAGAGAGCCACCCGCCCGCCCCAACCTCAGCGAGCCGCTCTGCCCGCAGGAGTACGACATCTGTACACACAGATAGCTTCAGCTTCCGTCTACATTTGTGTAAAAGGCCGAACAGAGGTGAAGCCATCTAAAGAGACATTGCTGTCTCTCGATCTGACTAGCAGACTGTTTGAAAAACGGAATCTGTTTCCTACGAAGTTGAGGTTCTAGTCCTTTTTCCCCCCTTCCCACTCTTTAAGGCATAGCATCCCTTCTCTATCCTCCTGTTCTGTCAGTGTTATCCAAGGACCACACACCACCCGCAACAACACAAGGGTAGTGCTCCAATGTCTTGCAAGGGTTGACCGATTGCTGCTACTTAATCTTATGCAAGGAAGACACTGAAAAACCACATTCCTGACCCTAGCAAGCACAGGAAAGCTTGCCTCTTTCCTTGTTTTTGTGAAGCCCCATCTCCGTTACCAAAGCTGTCACGCCTCTCCTTGTGGTGAGCTCCTCCCCCATTAAATCTCCGCCTGCATTTCAAATTCTTTGGATGTTCTACCCCCCATTCCCTCCCCCCACTCCCCGCTTGAGACCTGTCTTCCTGTGTAGCCCAGGGTGACTCAATTTCTGCCTAAGCCTACCCACTGCTGAAATTGGATTGTCGGGATCACTGGTATGAACCAGTAACACAAACAGTGGGGTCTCATTTCAGTTGTCACAGTGTGTTTAATCTCATGCTGTGACAAAAAACCTGAGGAAAACAAAGGGGAGGGTGTGTGTGTGTGTTTAAGCTCCTGGTAGCACCAGTTTCAGTCTAGAATGGACTGGATCCATTGCTTCAGGTTTAAGCCAAAATGGAATATCTTAATAGCGGAAGTGTACAATAAGGGCTCCTTGTTAGGAGGTATTTTTTAAATGCCACATACAACAGATCTGATATAACAGAGATTTCTTGGATAGAGGTAGAGAGAGGAAAAGAGAGAGAGAGAGATGGTAGGGGGTCCTCAGGAGAGAAACTGAGGCAGAGAGAGTCCAAGAGAAGAGAGAGAGCCAGGTGGTGGTGGTGCACACCTTTGATCTCAGCATTTGGGAGACAGAAGCAAGTGGATCTCTCTTGTCAGTTCAAGGCGAGCCTGATCTACAGAGAGAGAGAGTTCCAGGACAGCCAAGGCTACACAGAGAAACCCTGTCTTGAAAAACAAAACAAAAAAGAGTTAAAACAAACTTTCCTACAGAAAAACCAAACTGTTTTCCTTTACTCTCATGCCAAAATCTATATAGATTTCAGTGACCTCAAAGGGGGGGTGCCCTCTACTCAACAGTAATTAGTCCTGTAGGTGACGCCCACTTTGTGTTCCTCCTCTCTTTTGAGGGGTGTGGTGGTGATGGTGGGGAGTCAAGGCTGGCCTATGTATCTGAGGATGGGCTTGAACTCTCATCCTTCTACCTCCACATCTCGAGTGCTGCAATCACAGGCATGTGTCACACCCAGTTTATGCTGAGGACTGAACCCAGGCAAACACTCTACCAAGTGAGCTAAGTCCCCTATCTCCCTTCCCCACCCACTCTCCTCCTACCTCAGTGTAATAAAGTAATTTGGAAGCCTGAATCTTACCAGAGAGGGCCAAGGTTAAACTGTAACAGGAAGGCCCATAATATGAGAGGGGGTTTCAGAGCATGTGGGAGCCTTTTTTTCTCATGGGGAGCAGGGAAGTAGGCTCTCTATTCCACAAGGCACGCAGGAATCCAATGAGTAGAAGCCTCACCATCCTCAGCTGCTGGGCTGAAAGCATTCCTACCTTCCCTCTCCCTTTCACAGGGAGAAGTTACCCAGGTGACCCTCCTTGACTGACATTAACATTTCCACCCTGCTGGGCAGTGGTGGTGCACTCCTTTAATCCCAGCACTCAGGAGACATAGGCAGAATCTCTGAATTTGAGGCCAGCCTGGTCTACAAAGCGAGTTCCAAAACAGGCAGGACTACAGAGAAACCCTGTCTCTGTCTTGAATAAACCAAACCAAACAAAAAACAATAAAAACAGAAAACAAAAACTCCATCCCAGGGTCAGCCTACAAGCGAAGAAAGTACCATCTCTACTGTAACCACTGAATTCCTGGGGAGGAGAGCTCAGCTAGTCACCCTGTCATGGCCCGTACTGGCCATTAAAGGGCTCATCTCCAGGATAGGTCTAGCAGCAGTCCCCAGATGCCTCAGGCTGGCTGTTGGTCATTGTCCGCAGACCAAAAGTCTTTGTCCTCAAGTTCAGATGTTGAGGCCTGCCAGGTAATGGCTTTAAGCTTTGGGGAGTAATTGAGAATAGATTTTTGTTTTGGTTTTGTTTTTCCGAGACAGGATTTTCTGTGTAGCTTGGTTGTCCTGGACTTGCTTTGTAGATCAGGCTGGCCTCGAACTCACAAAGATCTGCCTGCCTCTGCCTCCCAGAGTGCTGGGATTACAGACATTGTCACCAAGTCTGGCCTGAGAATAGATAGGAGTAGAGCCCCAACAAGGGGCTTCACTGAAAAGATGAAAAGACACCAGAGTGTCCCATTTCTCGGGCATGTGGGGACACAGTCGCCACATAGGCAGCCGCCTGACACTGAGAAAAAGAGAGATAACCGCTCCTTACCAGAATCAACCACGCTGGTTCCCCATGGGACTGCCAGCTTCAAGAACTATGGAAGATGGCCAGACATGGTGGCACACATCTTCGTTCTCAGTGTTCAGCAGGCAGAAGCAGAGGCAGAGGCAGACAGATCTCCTTGATTCAAGGCTACCCTGGACTATACAGTGAGACCTCCTCTTCCTCCCTCCCAAAAAAATGGAGGTCGGAGGACAACTTACAGGAGCTCTTTTCTTTTCTTCCACCATGTGCATCCTGGAGATTGAGCTGGGTTGTCAGGCGTGGGAGAGAGTGGTGTTAGCAGCTGCACCATCTCACTGGCCCTAAGACTGCTCTTTGTTGGCTCTGCTACGCAGTTCCCCCAGCACTGTCCCCTGACGGGGCAACCATACAAGGTCTTCCCTGGGAAGAGAAGTCACTGAACAGCTTGCATCTTAATGTGCAGATAAGGTTTCAGGCCCGAGGAACATCTGCTCAATTCAGCCATTGAAAAATTTAGACACATCCATGGATGCCCCCAAGAGAACAGGATGGTTACCTAAATAAAAAATTATCCTTTCAGACCCAGGCACACTTGGCAGCCACAAAAATTTTCCTTTTTAAAGGATCATGGAACACTCGAAGACACGAGTGTAATATAACGCTGCATAAACAAAGAGCAAAATGACCTTATTTAGAAAGAAGCTGAGCCTTCCTTCCTGCATGTCGTCTTGAGGCAGAGAGGGCACTCAGGGACATGTCCCGGGGACCTGAGAGTCCCTTAAGAGGTTCTTATTATTGAATCAAGGCCTCACTTCACAAAGGCGAGACGCTGGAGTGTCCCTGGGTGCCCCAGCCGTGGTGAGAGGGTAGTTTTTCCAGGCTGTAGAATGGTGCAGTCTGGCAAGTGGTTGGTATAGCCACTGCCTGGGGCCTCTCGGAAAAATGGGGGATCATTTTCCCGAGGCTCAGGAAAGGGGGAAGCCGCAGGACTCCTTTTAATTATGAGCCTAGCCTTGCACGGCTGTGCCATCTCTCCAGCCCACTCTGGGCCTCTTTTCAGCACAGATCCTGGCTTGTGGGAACTTGAAGTCAGGTCTAATCTTAAGTAAAGTTTATGGCAGTTGTTGCTGCATTAGAGTGCCCAAGACTGGAGAAAATAAATGTGTTAGGGACCTTCCTGGGAAAAGGAGTTTCAAAAGAGGCCAGATTTAAAACGTAACACAGCAGTGAGCTTTGCGTCCCTGGCTGGCCTGAAACGTTCTCTGTAGATCAGACTGGCCTCCATCCCCCAAGTGCAGGGACTGATGACACCACACCCACTACTGTCAGAGAGTCTCTATCGAGAAGCTGACCCCACAGATAGTCATCAGTTGCAACTATGTTAATTGTTATGTTGCCGGGAGCTGTGCCTCCGGCTCGCCTTTGAGGGATTATCTTAATTACGTTGATTGATGTAGGAAGGCTCTTCTTTTAAAATTTGAAGTGTGTGAATGTGTGTTCTGTACATGTTATAATAATGATGATTAATATGCCACTGCAACATATTGGGTATAAAGGAGGTTTATTGTGGGAAAGGGGAATGGGGATGACGGAGAGAGACATTTATTCTGTAATATTTCCTGGAGGCCGTTGTTTGGAGAGCTAACTTTGTTTTCTGCCAGGTGCACATTCTGTGATATTTCCTGGTACCTGAGTTCAGCTCTTGGTCAAGATGGCTCCTTATTTCAAAATGGAGTCACCCAGGCTAACTTAAACTCTTCACATGCATTCACTCCCCACCCCACCCCCGCAGCCTCCTCTCCCACCCCTTCCTCAGCATGGTGAGCAGTTTACTTTGCTACGCTGCGCAGCATATTCACTTATATCTGCAATGGTCCTGATTCGGACACTTCAGCTGCTGGGGCCCTGGAACATTTATGATTAATGTTGCAAAAGACTGGCCCCTGGCCCAGCAGGGAGGCTGTGCCGAGAGCAGATGCCAGTTCCAGTGTCTATAGTTGTTGGGGCAGAAGTGTGAGTCTGTGTGTGTATGTGTGTAGCAGGGTCTTATCTAGCTTAGGCTCACCTCAGACTCACTCTGTAACAGAGGATGACTTTAAACGCCCAATCCTCCTCCTTCTACCTTCCTCTCCAAGTGCTTCCGTCATACATGAGCACCAGAACACCTGGCCTGTCCACAACACACCTATATTGTCAAATCTTTCTCTTGACTTTTCAGCTTTTCTGCCACTCAGACATCACTTTCAAACATGGGTACTTCCTTCTACAAACTAACTTTCCTTTCACTGTTTGGAAAGAAAGGCATGTACCACCACACCTCAACCTAAGCTTTCCTTTACCTGAAACTTAGGCTGGTCTTGAACTCAGGTCTGCTGGTCTCTGTCCACAGCACATCCAACAACACACTTGGCTCCAATTCCAATTTCATCTTCCAGAAAGTTGCCTTCACCAGCTCTTTGGAAATATCCTAATTAGAGGAATTTTAATTCAGAACTTGGCTGCTCTGGCAAAAGATCACATCCAAAGACCTTCTAGATCAGTATGATCCAGCTGGAATACAAACACACCTTTATTATAGCAGACAGAGACCAGCAGATCTGAGTTCAAGGCCAGCCTAAGTTTCAGGTAAAGAAAAGTTTAGGTCCAGGTGTGGTGGTACATGCCTTTATTTCCAAACAATGAAGGCAAAGTTAGTTTGTAGAAGGAAGCATCCGGGAGCTGGAGAGATGGCTCAGAGGATAAGAGCACTGATTGCTCTTCCCAAAGGTCCTGAGTTCAATTCCCAGCAACCACATGGTGGCTTACAACCATCTAAACGTGAAATCTGGTTCCCTCTTCTGGCGTGCAGGTGTACATGCTAACACACATTGCATAAGTAATAAATAAATAAATCTTTAAAAAAAATAAAAAGAAGGAAGCATCCATGTTTGAAAGTGATATCCAACTGAGTGGCAGAAAAGGTGACGAATCAGAGAAAGATTTGATGATATAGGATATGACCAATTCTCATGAGCACAGAGAGGAAAGGGAAGCTACCTAAGGGAGCAACACAAAGAATGAGGAGAGAAAAGACAGTTTTATCAGTACAGTAATACATAGACTGCAGAGAAAGAACTGGCTAGATTCAGGTGAAGACCAAATGAGCCAGAGAATGAGAAGGAGCCAGGAGATTACAGCAGATCAGAGCTGTAGTTAGTTTGAGACCAAGCAGAGCAATTCAGGGGCCAAGGGAGAAGCCAGATTGAGCAAGTCAGCTGGGAGAGGAGTTTGAGCCAGATCAGCTGAGTTGAACTGGCCAGCCCAGAGCTCAGTAAGAACACGGAAGGCTTATTAAGCAGTAATCCTCAAGACAGCAATTGAAACAGGCTAATAAAAGTCCCCTACTCTCCTACAAACCCAAGGGTAAACAAATCTTAGTGAACAACTGTACCTGTGCCCCAACCTGACTGCTCACTGATAAGTTCTGGTGTTCAAATTACCAGTCCCCTGGCTGGGGTCCTTCTGAATGGGAACTGTGAGCAGCCTGGGCAAAGCTCTTCCATCATGGGCATTCACAGACTCTTGAGTGTCTGTGTCCTGCCTAGAGGCGGGGCTAGCAAGCTCCAGGCTTAGAGCCCCAAGCCCAGCAGCTGGGCACCCTGTTCCAGATGTTAGGAGCCAGAGACTCTAAGTGCAGGGTGGAGGCTCACCGGGGCCTCAGTCAGCACGTAGAAGCTGACGTACTCCTTGGTTTTCAGCGTGAGTGAGCGGCAGCAGGCAGTGCCTTCCGGTGTCCCTGCTCTTGGAGCTAGGGTGTTGGGAGCCTAAAGTTTGGTGGCTTCCTGCTTTGTATGTGCAGGTGCCTGTGCCAAGGTGGAGGTCAGAGGAGGATACTGGTGTCTCCTTGGCCTGTCTTATTTCCTTGAGGCAAGGGCTCCCCCTGAACCCGGAGCGGGGCTGGCAGCCAGCAAGCCCCACTGAGCCTCCTGCCCCCACCCCTCCCACAGCACTGGGGTACAGGTGCTTGCATGGCCACAGCCAGCGTTTCACATAGACAGAAGTTAGCAGGCACTCTTACCCGAGAGCCACCGCCCCAGCCCCTCTCACACCTCTACTCCGTGCCGTTTCTGACCAGGCCATTCTCCGGCCCTTCAGCTGTCCTCTGCCCACTATTGCTGCTTCTGCCACTGGGGCCATGCCTCCTGCCGCCTCTGTATTACCAGTTCAGCTCAGTCAGTTAAAAAAAAAATGAAAAGTGGGTAAGGAAAGACAGGCATCATAGCTCATGCCTGTGTAACTTCAGCACCTGGGAAGCTGAGGCAGTAGGATTGCTGTGAATTTGAGGCCAGCCTGAGCCAAACAGCTCCTGCCTAATGCTCTTCCCACATCACTAAGTAGTGAGAGCCTGTCTTAAAATAAATAAATATTTTAAAATGTAGGAACACCAGGGGGCGGCATAGGATGCGTCTCTGACCGGCCCAGGCAATAAAGGAACACATCTCCGGGCAGCCAGAAGGGGTTCTGAGAGTGCAGCTTCAGGATTCACAGTACAGTCTCTCAAGCAACTAAGTAAGGGGTGTGCCTGCAGGACCCCTGTGTGAGCCCTCCGGGAAGTGCTCAGCCAGCAGAGTGGAGAGCTCACTAAGGCTCCTGACTGCGAAAGGTCAGCCCAGGCTTAGGAACAATCGTGGCTACAGTGCCTTCTGCCAAGTTGTGCTGCAAACAGCCCTGGTTGTAG
Source organism: Meriones unguiculatus (assembly GCF_030254825.1). Classification (NCBI taxonomy): domain Eukaryota; kingdom Metazoa; phylum Chordata; class Mammalia; order Rodentia; family Muridae; genus Meriones; species Meriones unguiculatus. The sequence continues at coordinate 5,862,288 of NC_083355.1, read as the reverse complement.
GGCAGCTTCCTCCAGGCATCTGTGGAGTATTCAAGGCAACCAGTGCTGGCCTCAGCGCAGACTGGTTGGCACCCGAAAGGGGGCTGCTTGGCTGCTGTGCTCCAAGCAAGGTAGCACAGGCCCTGGGGAGCCCTGGGACCCAGCATCTTATCTTCTTTAAAGGAACCAAACAATTGAGGGGGTGCTTAAAAGCTTGCCTTTTATTAAAAGGAGTGTTGTGCAGGCCTTTAAACCTAGCTCTTGGAGATATATATTACATATTATAAATAAATATATAAAACATTTATTTATTGTATATATTATATAAATGTTTATATATAATAATATATTAATATAAAAATATGTATATAAGTATACTTATATGTCAATAAATATATTATTCATTATATATAATAAATAAAATATTTTATATAATAAAAAATATATTATTTAATATGTAATGATATAAATAATTATACTTACATATTTATGTATATTGTACTATATACTATACAGTATATTATATGTGCTATTACATATGTTTGCCTGTCATTCACATGAACAGTGCTTTCACAGCACCCTCTTATTTAGCCATACCATACCCATGGAGACAGGTGGTTCATTTGGCATATGGCTTTTATTTTGTCTCATTCCCAGACTTCCCTTCTGTAAAACCAGATTTCTTCTTTTTCTCTTTTCAGACAGGCAGAAACCCTATCTCAAAAAACAAAAGAAAACAAGATGAAAAGCTGGGTGGTTGTGGCATACGCCTTTAGTCCTAGCACTTGGGAGGCAGAAGTAGGCAGATCTCTGAGTTTGAGGCCAGCCTGGTCTACAGAGTGAGTTCCAGGACATCTGGGGCTACATAGAGAAAGCCAGTTTCATTATGGAGCCCAGCCTGGCCTCAGACCTGTGGCAATCCTCCTGCCTAAACCTCCCTGAGTCTCCTCTCTCCTTTTTATTATTATTTTTTAATTTTGCATTAGATTTATTCGTGTTATTTTATGTGAAAGTGTTTTGCCTGCATGTATTGTGTGTCACAGGCATGCTTGGTGTCCATGAAGGTCAGAATAGGGCGTTGGCTCCCCTGCAACTGGAGTTATGGATGGTTGTGATGCACCATGTGGGCACTGGGTGTTGAACCAGGGTCTCTGCAAGAGCAACAAAGTACTCCTTTTTAAAAAAATGATGTATTTTTATGTTAAAAAAATGACTGCTCTGTTTGCATGTACACATTATAGCTGGTTGTGAGCCACCATGTGGTTGCTGGGAATTGAACGCAGGACCTCTGGAAGAGCAGATGGAGCTCTTAACCACTGAGCCATCAAAGGACTCAGCCTCTGAGCCATTTCTCCAGCCCTTCTCTCTTTATTAAAAAGGTTTCTTTATTAGGGGGTCACAACACATGTGAGGAGGCCAAAGGACAATCTTTCATAGTTCATTCTCCTCTTCTACCTTTCCCTGGGGTCTGGGGCCTGGTGACCAGGCGTGTGCAGCAAGGGCCTTCCTCTGAGCTGTCTCACAGGCCCTATCCTTCACTGGGAGCTTCTCAGCTGGTGGCCTGTCGTCCCTCACCTTATCATGGAGCAAAATGGCTTTGGCAAACTGCCTGGGGTCTTGCAGTCACCTGAGCGCGCCTGCTAGCTGGGGTTAACTCCTTTCAATCTTGACCAGGGCAAGCCCCCCACCCCCAAAGAGTTATTTATTTGTTATGTATACAATGTTCCGTCTGCATGTACACCTGCTCACCAGATCTCATCATAGATGGTTGTGAGCCACTGTGAGGTTGCTGGGAACTGGACTCAGGACCTCTGGAAGAGCAACCAGTGCTCCTAACCTCTGAGGCAACTCTCCAGTCCCTGCTCTCCTCTCCTATTTATGGCTTCATGTATGAGAGGCAATGGGCTATGTCTCTAACTTCCTTCTAGCATTTTTATTTCAAGGCAGTGTGGTGGCCAATCAGCTGTCAACTTGACTACATGTGGAATCAACTGAAAACCAAGCAGCTGGGCATGCCTGTGAGGAATTTGTCTTTGTTAGACCTTTGACCTTGCAGTGGCGGCCCACCCACCCAAAGGACATGGAGGAAGGAAGCTCTTTGCCTGTTTGCCCTTATTCTCACTCTGGCAAGTTCATCTGTCCTGCGGCTGAGACACCCCTTCACCTGCCTTAGGACCCACTTCTCGGAATTCCAACACAGGCAAAGGCTTGGCAGCTCTCTAGGACTCTAGCGCTAGGCTCAGACTGCTGAGCCATCAGCTGCATGGGCAGAATACCTACAGCTCCTGGACCTTTCCTTTAGAGGACAGCCGTGGCTGGACTCCTCAGACAATGACAGTCTGAAAGCCACGCTAAAGAATTCCTGTGTGTGTGTGTGTGTGTGTGTGTGTGTGTGTGTGCATGTGTATGCAGACCTTGGGCTTATGATTCTCCTGCCTCAGTTTCCTGTAGTGCTCGTTTTAAAACTATTTTATTTGGAGGTCCTTAAAGCCTCTTCCTTCCAACCCGCCAACCCTAGGCAGGAGAGAGAAGGTTAATGGGGAGAGCTGGTGCAGACCCCTTTACTTCTCCCAGCTGCCTAGGCTCGATGGTTCTTCTTGGGGGCTTTACCAGTCTCCATCAACCGCAAACACAGCAAGCAGTCTCCTTCCTCTGTCTTCTCCAAGCTGCTGCGTCAGGAAATGTCTCTTCTGTATCTCTCCAAACTGCCACACCTTCTCTTTCTGGGCGCTCATATTTATATCCCTCAGAGCCCTAGACCACACCCCTCTCTGTGCTTCATGAGGCAGGCCACTACCAGCTGACAAAGGCCACACCCCACAGGCGGCAATCAGTTATAAGCTGTGGACAAACTAAAGCCCCAAACTAAAATCCCACATATTCACATAACGGAGTTTTTAAAGAAACCAAAACTTCCATTACAGTTTTCTGAGTAACTGACCAGGAGTAGCTTTTTTTTTTCTTCTTTTCTTTTTTGGGGGTGGTGGTTGGTTTTTCAAGACAGGGTTTCTCTGTGTAGCCCTGGCTGACCTGGAACGCTGTAGACCAGGCTGGCCTCAGAGATCCACCTGCCTCTGCCTCCTGAATGCTGAGATTAATGGCGTGTGCCACCACCCAGTTATTTCTTTCCTTTTCAAGACAAGGTTTTATTAATGTCAACCAGGCTGTCTTTGAACTTACTACGTAGCCCAGGCTGGCCTTGAATTCATGAACACTCTGCCTCAGCCTCCTGGGTGTGGAGAAGACAGGCATGTGCCACTATGCCTGGTCTTCCTCCTGTAAGTTTACTAGGGTCTTTGAGGGTTAATTTCATGTGTCAAATTAGCTGGGTCATGTTGTTCATATGTTTGATTAAGCATTATTCTAGATGTCTCTGTGGTGATGTTTTCTTAAACACTTTAACATTTAAATCAGTGTCCTTTAAGTAAAGCCTCACCTATTTGGTTAAGGATCCAAATAGTAAAAAATGCAGCCCAGCACCTCACACACATGCTAGGTCCAGGCTTCCAGGCTTCCAGATTGCGTTTCAGCCCCAGCCCAAAACGTTCAGGACTTTTGCCTCACTCCAAATTGAACTTTAGAAAAGCAGGATGCCTCCCCCCCTTTCATCCTCTGAACAGATCTCTGAAAGCCGAGGTCTGATGATCTTTACTTCTAAAAATAACACTAACTTGGATCTCTAAGCTGATTCTCTCTATAGGATACCAAAAACCCTGCTGGGGATGAGGGCCAAACACTGGGCAACCGAGCCAAGCACACTAGGGGTGACCCTCCCCTCCTCAGCAAGGACAGTGGTAGGAGCAGCTGCTGCAGTGACCGCTGGAAAAGCTGACATGGAATCGTGAGTCCGGTGCCCTTGGGAGGACAGAGCCGTCTCGTACGCTGGGGTTTTGGTGGCTCTTGTTAGGGGGTTTTGCAGGCATTTGAGCGGGCTCCAAATATCTTCACATCCTTGAAGACTTTGTCCAGGAGAAAACCTGCTAGTGTCTTCTCTCGGCACGGAGGCACTCCCGTCAAACAAGAGCAGTTTCCATGACACGTGGCTACATTTGTGGCAGCACTGGTTAGGTGGGAAGACAGAGCATGAGAAGGAGGGAGGAGAAAGGCCAGGTCCATCGAGGGGAGCAGGAAATAGGCAAAGATACAGGAGATAAGCCATGATAAGCCATAAAGCAAACAGTACAGGAAGTCACAAGGTTCTTTGCTCAAGTGCGCCAAACAGGTCAGGTTCAAGGCGATAAAGATGTGTGGCAATTAAAATCTCCAAATTACACAAATGTCAATGATATCTGCCAGGGTGACAGGGGGACAAGTTGGCCTGATAGCCAACTGAAGCCTGAGGAGGTCCCTTCACCTTAAGACCTTCATTCATCCAGCAAAAGCCTGATCCTTGACTCCACTATAGGAAAGCATTTCAATACAAGCCAGAGTGAAGCAAAGTAAGTGAGTTTATTAAATTCTTAGGACAGCACAGCCCTCAGAAGCTTGCTTGGCTTCTCCAAGCAATGAATGACTGTATTCAGCCATTTTTTCACCTTCCTCAAAGGATGTGCAGGTTTAGACATTAGGCGAAGTCAGGGGGCAGAGGCAGGTGGATCTCCATGAGTTCCAAGGTCAGCCTGGTCTCACAGTGCTACCTTGTACCAAGAAAACCAAAAATGAAGAAATAAGTAAAAATTAAGTGGGCAGGTGGTGGTGGCGCACGCCTTTGGTCCCAGCGCTCAGGAAGCAGAGGCAGGCAGAGCTCTGAGTTTGAGGCCAGCCAACAGAGTGAGTTCCAGGACAGCCAGAGCTACACAGACACTAGAGAGATAGATAGATAGATAGATAGATAGATAGATAGATAGATAGATAGACAGACAGACAGACAGATAAAGTAAAGCTTAAAGCTTAAGCGCTTAGTGAAAGTACATAGGTTAGATTCTTCTTTTCTTGTTCTTTCTTGTGTTTTTGTTTTGTTTGTTTTGTACTGGCAGAGAAAAATGAACCCATTTCAAGACCCTAGACTGTATCACAAGTGGGGACCCTGGGATCTGAGGCTTGTGCATGGACCGTGGGCGGTCCGGGACGGATGGGTCCTGCACACAGGGACATGTGGCCAAACCTGAGGGAGTTGCTGTTCCTAAGCAAGGGAGGACAACAGGTGTGTGGAATGAGGACTTGGCTGGTTGTTTCTTGAAACCAGGTGAGAGATTTAAAAAGCTGGGAACAAAGGGCCATCATTGTGAAGAGAGTGAGAGAACAGCGAAGCCCTTGAGTTCCAGCTGGCTGTCCCTTGGTCAAATGTTGGCTGATCCCTCCTCGGTGAAACCAAGTTTGCAAAGTGCCCAAAGACAACACGGTGAGTAGTGAGCCAAGGAATGCCGTGCCAGGACATTCAGCCCCTTAGGGGATGGATGCCATGTTTACAAGCCCCAGGGTAGGGGTCTAGCACTGAACTGAAGTGTCCCTTCCAGGACTGGGGGCCGGGGTCCTCCTCAGAGAAACATGGCACAAAATGGCCACCTCCTAGAATTCAGAGTTATGGAACCCAGGAGTCCCTCAGGAGAACCGTAAGTGTATAGGGTGGTCAGTGTCAATCAGGACACTGGAAGTGGTCTGGAGACAGTTTTGATTATCACACTTAGGGTGACAGCTTCCGGGACCTGCTCGTAGATGCCGAGGATGCAGAATCTCCCCACAAAGCATGTGCGGGCCCCAGGAATGAGCTAGATCAGCTAAGACCATCCTTACCGCACCCCACATGGGAATAGCAACGTTGCCACTGCCAACCAAGCAGCACTGGGCACACATGTTTTCCATTTCTCTCCTTCCTGCCTCAAGCCTGTGGAAGAGAGCACAAAGCAAGGTGGAGGCAGGAAACGAGCAAGCTGCAGGAGCCCCCTGCTCCAGTCCTCTTGGGGTCTGGCAAAGCTGGGGAAAAGGGGGGAGGGAGGCTGTGAAATTTGAGACAGGCCTTTCTCCTAAAGTGTCGACTCAGACTGAGGCGGATCCAAGGAACCCGAGGCCTGCTGGGAAAGGGGTTTTGAGCAAGCACATCTGGTGGGAAAGAAAGCAAGCATTTCCCCATGTTCACTGCAAGACCCCACTGTGTGTGTGTGTTGCTGAGCACAGAGCCAGAGAGCATCGGTGCTGGGGAAAGCAGAGAGAAGTATCCTGGGAACTTGCTCAGCCACTGTACCCACCTCAGCCAAAACAGCGTGGTCCAGGTCTCGTGAGAGACCCTGGCTCAAAACTAAGGTGAAGAGCGACTGAGGAAGATGATCGGTGTTGACCTCTGGCCTCTGCATGCAGTGTGTGTGTGTGTGTGTGTGTGTGTGTGTGTGTGTGTGTGTAAGTGAAGAGAAAAGTGTGTGCTGGGTGTTGAGGGGAGGTTTTATTTGACTTATACTTCCACAGCACAGTCCCTCACTGAGGTGGTATCAGAGCAGGCACTCAGGCAGGACCCACAGAGTACTCCGGCTTAGTTGCTTTCTGTCCAGCTCATGCTCAGCTGCTTTTCTTATACCACTGAGGACCAGGGTGGTCCCCGCAGGGCTGGGCCCTCCCACAGACTCACAGGCCAAATTGATGGAGGCGTTTCCACAGTTGAGGCCCCCTCTTCCCAGATGATCCTGGCTTGAATCAAGTTGATAGAAAAGCTAAGCAGCTCCATGTCGAGACCCTGTCGCAAACAAAACCAAACAGCTGAGTGGAAAATCAGCTGCCTGCAGGGGTGAATATTGTCCTGTGAGGTGGATCAGATCACAGCTGTGGCACCAAGGCCAAGAGGGCCCGGCCCTGGTCACCACAGCAGTGTCCCGTGGAGGGCTCAGGGCAGGAATATATTCATAATCCACCGGCCAATTCCTACAGTTGCCCCAGTCCTTACCCACGAAGGCGGACAATCTCCAAAGACAGGCACCATCAGTCCCTCCTTTCAGTGCCTTCCGCTCTGCTCCTCGAAGGAAGAAGAGCCCACTTTCTGTCCCTAGGATCTGGGCTGGTGACCTTAGTCCCTTGATTGACCGCTGCAGTGTGGGAGTAGGGACGCTGTGGGACAGGAGGCTGAGGGAAGTCACGTAACTTCCGACGAGATCTCCCAGCCTCGGTGTGACACGGAAGGACCATACTGTCTGAACGCGCAGCTAACAGTACGAATCTGAAGCTGTCAGGGAGCATTACCAGATGTTCAGGCCCAGTGACGTGGCAACCACAGGACAACCCAAGTAAGAGCACCCAGCTGCGCCCTGTCAATTCACAGCCCACGGAGAGAGATGAGCCATCATTGCTCTAGGCCACTGCATTAAAGGGTGGCTTCTTACTCACAGATCATGAGATCCCTCCCTTCCCTTAGGAGCCAAGCACCTTCAGAAACAGCACCTTCTCTGGGGTGGAAAGACATCCTTGCAGTGACTCCCTAGTGTTCCTTCTGTAACACTGTGTCCAAAAGCAGCCTGGGGAGGAAAGGGTTCATCTCTGCTTCCGATTCTAGTAATAACCCATCACAGAGGGAAGTCAGGGTGGGAACTCAGGCAGGAGCCTGGAGCGGGGCGTGGAGGAATGCTTTCACTGGCTCGCTCAGTCCTCCAGGTGGTGTTGCCCAGAGCGGCTGGGCCCTCCGAAGTCAATTAGCAATCGAGAAAATGCTCCCCAGGCCAGTACAACGGAGGCAGTTTGTCAGATGAAAGTCCCACTTCCCAGGTGTGGCAAGCTGACAACCAAGCTGTCACAGGTTCTCATGGTGAGCTATTCCTGCTGATGATGGAGACAAGTCAAACACCAATGCAGGCTCGAGTTGTTTTGTGTTTTGATTTTTTTCTTTTTTTTTCAAGACAGGGTTTCTCTGTGTAGTCCTGGCTGTCCTGTAACTCATCTGTAGACCAGGCTGGCCTTGAACTCCGAGATCCATCTACCTCTACCTCCGGAGAGTTAGGATGAAAGGCACGCACCACGCCTGGCTCTAGGTTCGAGTTTAAGGTGCACACATACTGACCCCCTCCATTTTGCAACCTGCCCGTGGCTCCCTCCTTCCCACCCCCCTCTTCCTGTGATTCCCGTCTGCTGGCAAAGCAACCACCACTGCCACGCAACCAGGTTCTTAGAGATCTGACAGAGGGCTGGTGACATAGCTCAGGCCTTGGGTGCTTGCTGGCATGCCTGTGACTCCAGGACTCAGGATCTGGAGGCCGGAGGATTAGGACAGGAAATTCAAGGCCATCCTCGGCTACCCAGTGAGTTTGAGGGCAGCCTGAGCTACCCTGGTAAACTATCTCACAAGAATGAGGACCTTTGAGCGCCCGGAGCTGAAGTAAACAGCACACACCTGTAACCCCAGGGCTGGGAGGATGAGAGGTGGAGAGGTCGGCTTGGAAGCTCAGGGGTGGGGAGACGGGAGGTGGACATGGAACCCTCGGAAACTTGCAGCTCTTTTGGATACTTGAAATTCCAGTTCAATGAGTCTGTCTCAAGTAAAGACTAAGGTACCCACACAACTGCACCCACATATGGGCACACAAAGAAATGTGACCATGTCACACACACAGTGTGCTGACAGGGGAAAAGAGAAAGCAGGACAGATTAAGGCTAACATCTCAGCCAGCCCACCGAGTAAGGTCCTCCACGGTGGGAAGGTTTCATTTCACACGCACGGGCAAACTGGGTCCCCTAGTAATTAAATAGCAATTAGACCTTAAGAAAAAGCCTGTTCCAAATCATGTCACTGCTCAATGGGGAAACAGGGGTAATTTAGCTTTGCTAATGGAAAGCTTCTGGGGCTGAGCCCGTCTAGCAGGAGGGAGTGCCGCTGAGAGGAAGCCAGGACCACTCTGCCCCTTTTCCTGGCGGCACTTGCCTATTTTTTTGGAGCAGGGCGAACACACTCGCCCCCCCTTTTGGAGTGTGGGCGGCAGCCAGCTTTGTCACCGTGCCTGTGTTCCGACGCTGGTGTCTGGGAGGAAATGGGAGAGATTGCGATAGCGTGTGTCACTTCTGTACGGTGCCTGGCTCATTTCCAGGGCTGGCGACAGTTTACAGTTCACCTCAGAGGGCTCCACATGCCGTTAGAGAAGCACCGTGTCTGGTTCCGGTGCTCACTCTGCTAACAGGCTTCAAGGCTCCTCTGGTGTTGCCCTGCTCGCTCTCTGTTCGCAGTGGAGTCTAACATTAAAACAATAGTCTCGATACTGAGGGACCATTGAAATAAAAATGGCTTGTTAGGCCGTTAAAAATGCTAGCCGGAGGGGCTGGAGAGTTGGTTTAGCAGTTAAGGGCACTGACTGCTCTTCTGGAGGACTGGGGTTCAAACCCCAGCACCCATGTGGCAGCTCACAGCTGTCTGTAGCTCTAAGCTCTGACACGCTCACATCGACATACATGCAGGCAAAACACCAATGCACATAAAATAAAGGCAAACAACAACAACAAAACAACACGTTAAAAAAAAAATGCTAGCCAGAGCCAGGTAGCAGTGGCATAAGGCAGAGGCAGGCAGATCTCTCTCTCTCGGTTCAGGCCAGCCTGGTCTACAAATCGAGTCTAGATGGCCAAGGCTATACAGAGAAATCCTGTCTGTATAAAAAAAAAAAAAAAAACAAACCTGAAAAAAAAAAAAAAAAAAGCAAAAGCAAAGCTAGCCAGGGCTAGACAGATGGCTCAGTGGTTAGGAACTGGCCGTTCTTTCAGAGGACCAGGGTTCAATTCCCAGAACCCACATGGTGGCCCACAGCCTGTAACTCCAATTCCAAAGGATCTGGCTCTCTCTCTGGCCTTCCTGAACATTAGGCATGAATGAGGTGCACAGATAGACACACAGGCAAAATACCTATACAGGTAACATAAAATAAGAAGTGAAGTGAAAAGACGAAATACGAACACAGACTTTTTAAGATTTTATTTATTAGCCGGGGCCCAGCAAGATGGCTTAGGGGTGCTTGCTGCCAAGTCTGGCGACCTGAGTTCAAGCCTCAGGGCCCACATGGTTGGAGGCGAGAACCGACAACCGACTCCCTGAAACTGTCCTCTGACCTTTCCAAGCTCTCGAAGGGATGCAGCCAAACACACACACACACACACACACACACACACACACACACACACAGGCGCAGGGGTAGGGTGGGGGCCATGTAGAAAGGGAACTTAGGGAATCAGGAAGAAGAAGGGAACCCTGGGAAGTAGGGGACAAGGAAAGATAGCGGAGATGACTATGACCCAAATACATTATGTACCTGCATGAAAATATCGTAACTAAACCCATCATTGTAGTTAATATAAGCCCATTAAAAGAGCTAGCCGGGAAAGCATCATCAGGCCTCAGACAAGTTCCTTAAACCCCCCAGCGGCGGGGCTAGCCGGAAGTCGGACACTGCTTGCTGGACCGAGAGCTAAGGACACTTTTTCTGTGTTTTTGCCATGGGGTTAAGATCACAGCACATGCGCAGAGGTGCCCCGCCTGCCCGGCTTACTACCTGTGACCTGACTCATCTCGCCCATCCTCCCTTCCCCCGTAATTTAATTTAGGACATCTCTGTTTTTGTTCGTTATTTCTCTCCTCACCGGTGGCCTTTTGGGGGGGAGGTGAGCTGGGACCAGCTAAGTCTCAATTTCGGAAGGCGGAACCCGGCGTGCTGTTCACCGCCGGAGCCGGGCGCGGCAATCTCGGCTGCCATCTGGGTGGGCTCAGCCTGCCACCTCCGGTCCGCGGAGCAGCATGCCCGAAGGGGTGGCACAGGCCCACACCTGTGGTCTTCACGCTGACCGGGCCTCCTCCTCAAATAAAGCTCCCATCCCACACAGACCTCGCCTTCTCCTCCACCCCGCCTCCGCCGTTAGTAGTAGCAGGAATCAAAGAACCTGCTCCTGCCATCGAGCTACAAGCCAGCCCAAGGATGGATTTCTAAAGTTACCGTATTCGTGTAGGATCTTATTTTATTATTTTAAAGACTCTGTGTGTGTGTGTGTGCGCGCGCGCGCGCGCCGTGGAGTGCATGTGGAAACCAGAGGATGACTTACTGCACTGTTTCAATCACCGGCGTCCTGAAGATTGAACTTGGGTCACCAGGCTTGGCAGCAAGCTCTCCTTTACACTCTGAGACCCCTCACTAGCCCTGCTTAGCTTTTTGTTGTTGTTTTTTAAATCTAAGTAGGTATGTTCGGTGGTGGCGCACACCTTTGATCCCAGCACTCTCCAGGCAGAGGCAGGCAGACCTCTGAGTTTGAGGCCAGCCTGGTCTGCAGGGCACAGAGAAACCCTGTCTCAAATAAATAGGTAAACAAAAAGAGGCTTTTCTCCTCAAGAATACGGTCACGTGTAGGGTCAGTGAGGCCGTCCTGCCGAGAACACAGGGTCTTTCCAGAGTGTTATTGTTCTGTTACCGTCAGGAGTATCCAGTCACAAATCCCTAAAGTGAAAAGTCGGGCATGGGGCCGGGATGTGATCTGGTGAGTGAGCTTGCCACAAAGGAGGAAAAGGAGCCAACTCCAGGAAGCTGCCCTCTGCCTGAGCCTGTGCTGTGGCCCACCACTGCCCTCCACATCAGGTAAAACATACTCCATGATCACCGTTTATTTACCTAAGTCACATTCTCACTTATGTGTTTCGGGCATATGTGGGCACACGTGTGGGGGTCAGAGGACAACCTGTGGGAGCTCGCCTCTCCTTCTACCACGTGGGCCCTGGGCACTGAGCTCAGGTCAGGGTGGCAGCAGCGGTCACTGTAATTTATATAGTGAACCAGCTCACGGGTCCATCGTTAATACATTAAAAATTTGTCATATTTATGTATGTGGGTGTTTTGATGCATATTTTAACTATTTTAATGGGGTCTATATCTCTACTACCTCCCTTCCAACCCTTATTCACCCCAATCCCTTCCAACACCAGGTAGGAAAGAAAGAAGGTTAGTGGGGAGAGGGGGTGGAGTTCTCTCTAGCTACTTCCTGCTGTTTAGGGTCACTGGATCCTTGGGGCAAGTCCAATCCTCATTTCAGGATATCTCCAACTTCTTCTTGTCAAAATGCATCAACAGCAATTGGGAACAGCAGTGGAAGCAGCAGCCTTCACCTTCTTTCTCAGAGGCCCCATCTCTCTCCTGGTTCTGGCATTTATTCCTTCTCCACAGCCCTCAGAATTAAACTATCTGGGGCTGGAGACATGGCTCAGAGGTTAAGAGCACTGGTTGCCCTTCCAAAGGTTCAATCCCCAGCAACCACGTGGTGGCTCAAGACCATCTATAATAAGGTTTGGTGCCCTCTTCTGGCACGCAGGTGTTACATGTAGGCAGAGCACTGTATACATAATAATTTTTTTTTCTTTTAAAGAATCAAACTATCTGCAGCTGGCAAAGATCACACCCTTCTCAGAGCCTGCAGGAGGCAAATAGCCAGTGGCTGTGGACATTCTAAAGTAGCCCATTTCCCACACCTGGGATTTTAAAAAAGGTTACATAACTGAGTTTTTAAAGACACTAAAATTTCCCCTATATATGTCTACGTACAATGTATAGGAGTGTTTCATCTGCATGTATGTCTATGTGCCATGTATGTAGGTGTTTTGATTGCGTATATCTTTGTACTATGTATGTATCTGGTACCTTAAGAAGCAGAACAGAACACTGGATTACCTAGAACTGGAGCAGATTACCTAGAATAGATGACTGTGGGTTGACATGTGGGTGCTGGAATTCAAACCCCTGTCCCCTGGAAGATCGGCCAGTGCTCTTAACCGCTGAGCCACTTCTCCAGCCAATACATTTTTTAGAAAAATAAAAATGAGGCTAAGTATTGGTGGTTCAGGCCTTTCATCCTGATCTCCATGAGTTCAAGCTCAGCCTGGTCCACAGAGCAAGTTCCAGGACAGCCAGGGCTACACAGAGAAACTCTGCCTTGAAAAACCAAAACGGAAAAAGACAAAAAAGAAAGAAAAACCAAACAAGATGTGGTGCCTAATGCCCCAATCCCAGTCCTTGAGGCAGGAGAACTGCATCTATATGGGGCCAGCCTGGGCTACAGTGTGAAATTCTGTCTCATAAAATCAAACAATAAATAAGTCAGTAAATTTATCAAGTTTATGACTGGGGACTGGGGTGTTGCCCCTGGCCAGCATACTCATCTAGCATGCCTGGAACTCTGGTCATCTCCAGTATCAGATAAACCACGCGTGGTGGCACACACCTGTAAGCCCAGCACTTGGGACATGGACACAGGAGGACCACTCCCCGACACTATTTTGTGGACAGAGTACGGCCCCTCCAAATAACGCCTGCCACAGCGCTGGCTGCAACCTCCTACCACTGTTGGGAGGGATAAGGTTCGGCTAACAGCCGCAGGAAACAGAGCCACTGGCCTCCAAGTAATTAGTGAGAGAAATGCAGCTGGAGAAGGCAGGGGACTGCGCATTCCCACCCCAATCAGAAAGTCAGCGAGTGCCCCCAGCCACCGAGCCCTCTTCACAGCTTTCCTGTGCAAACGTGTGGCTGCATTCCTTCATCCCCTCACTGCCCGTAGTCAGGTCAAGTGCCTGGAGCTGGCATCCGAGCATGGCTTTTGAGGCTTACCATCAACTTGGCATGCTAGGCAACTGGTACCCCTTAGCCATTCTCCCAGCTTTGGAGCTTGTTTTATAGCCCAGGATAGCCTGGAACTCGCAGAGGACAGTTCCCTCATTTTAAAACATCTCTTTCTCAAGGGGGACACGATGATGAATGTTTGTAGTTCTGGCTCTCGGGAGGCTGAGGCAAGAGTTCTAGACCAGCCCAAGCATGGTTCTATCTCAAAAGCAAGTTTAGCAGAGTGGTAGAGTTCTGGGGTTGGAGAGGTAGGGGGAGTGCGTGAGCAAGGCAAAGCAAGACAAAAAAAAAAAAAAAAAAAGATTCTTTGCTCAAGTAGCTGGTAACCCCACGCCCACTTTTTCTTTCGTCATTGGTGTGTCTATGCACAGATGTGTATACACAGAGGCCAGGGGAGAGCATCAGGTGCATGCTTTATCGATACACAAATACAGGGTCCCAGTGTAGACTGGACCTTAGACTCCTGATCTTCACACACTCAAGGACACACACTAAATAATGTTCCTAAAGTGAGACCAGCACACCTGTCTTACTTAGGGTTTTATTGGTGTGAAGAAACGCTCTGACAAGGCAACTCCTATAAAGGAAAACATTTCACTGGGGCTGGACTTGAGAGGTTTAGTCCATTATCATCATGGTGGGAAGCATGGCAGCCTGCAGGTGCTGGAGAAGGAGCTGAGAGTTCCACACCTTGATCTGAAGGCAGCAGGAGACTGGGTGTCTCACTGACCCCAGCTTGAGCATATATAACCTCAAAGCCTGCCTCTACATGACACACTTTCTCCAACAAAGCCACACCTGCTCTAACAAGGCCACACCTCCTAATAGTGCTACTCCCTGTGGGCTAAGCATTCAACCACCTATGGGGGTTGAGTCTATTCAAACCACCACAACACCCTTCAGCATCCTAAGGTTCACTTCCCTGTGACTTCCAGCTTCTGCTCCATTGTAGTGACAATTCTGGAATTCCGCGCTTTTATTTTAAAGACACAGAAATATTGTAAGAATATGTTTTCATTTTAATCCCAGGTGTGGGGATCTGGGGCGGCTCCAGACTGTCCCAGTAGCTGACTATGATTTGCCTCATGCTCTAGCAGAGGCATGGTTTTGCCAGCTGCACACAGTTTCTGTAATTGTGTGACTTTTGGAATTCTGGGAACTTTTCAGAGAGTATATAAATGCTAGAGCCCCAATAAGTGGGGATGAGTGGTTGTTGGGGTGTGGGTGGGGTGGCTGTGGTTTGTTAGTAGTTGTGCTCAGAGAAGAAACAAGAAGTTAGATCCGAGGATCTCTCTCTCCCCTCTATCCTTTCTCTCCTATCTGGCGATAGGGCATAAAACCATCAGTATTAAGGGTAGGAAGAAGAACCCACAAAGTAGCAAAGACCAGCTGCACTCTCCATCTTTCCCAAGTCTTGTGCCTCTGCAGGCTTCAAAAGGGTCAGACAAATCTGCTGGTGAGGGCTCAGCATGCCCTCTCTGAAGGGATAGTGCCAGTGCCTGCCAAGAGCCCACAGGAGGCAGGGCTCATCACCCTTGGCAGTTGTGAAGTGTCCCCAGTCTCTTTCCACCCTCTCATCTCTTCTCTCCCTTTCTTGCTCCCTCTTCTGGTTTTTCAAGACAGTGTTTCCCTGCGTAGCCTTGGCTATGACTGTCTCCAGGGTGCTGGGATTAGATGTGGTGTGAGCCAGCATGCCCAATTTATAGACCAGTTCTCTATCTGGGATGCCAGTACAATTGCAACTCAATCTAAGATGATTTGTGCTTCTGTGCAAATGCCATTGTTCTGATATGGGGATTTTTTTCTAGCCATGCTCAGTCAGAAAGACTGATTTGTCTTTTGAACTGTGCACTGGAATCTTCTGCCCCTCTGGGACCTCAGCCTGAGAAGCCCAGGTGAAGGTGGCCCTCCTGGGTGCCCACATCTCTACAGGGGATTTCGAGTCCAGATGCCCTCCTTCCCCTGGGGGCTTCACTGCACCTGCCACAGGGATATGAACAGAAGAGGTCGGTAATCCCGAGCTATTTGAAGAACCTCGAAGATGAGTTTTAAGGGGGAAATAAAAAGAAAAAATAAACCCGGCATGGTAGCACACACCTTTAATCCCAGCACTGAGGTGGGGGGGGGCAGAGGCAGGTGGATCTCTGAGTTCAAGGTCAGCATGGTCTACAGAGTGAGTTCCAGGAGAGCTAGGGCTACACAGAGAAACCCTGTCTCAAAAGCAAATGAACAAACAACAAACAAACAAATACACAGAGAGAATAAAAGGTGTGACCCACCTGTCCGGGTCTCCCTTCCTGAAAGTTGCTGTGTGAAAGCCCTCTGCCAAAAGCGACTGACGGAGGAATGGTCACGGGTATAGCTGGAGGAGCCAGTTCATACAGTGCACACTGCGAAGGAGCAGAGAGCAGTGATGCATCCCGCTCTCTACTTCCGGCACTCGACCAGGGAATGGTGCCTCCCACAGGGGGCAGGTCTTCCCACTTCAGGTGAGGCTATCGTTCAGAGGCCCAGCTCTCTGGTAATTCTAGATTTTGTCAAGTTGACAGTTAGCACAGCCTCTGAGCAACTCTGCTTTATAGAGCACTCTCTACATACTGTTTTTGGTATATTTAAAAAAATATTTTTAGCTCAGTGGTAGAGTGCTTACCAAGCATTCAATAAGCTCTAAGATCAATCCCCAGCATGAAAAAAAAACCCTCATATTTTTATTTTAAAGATATATTACTGGGGGCTGGAGAGATGGCTAAGAGGTTAAGAGTACTGACTGCTCTTCCAAATGGTCCTGAGTTCAATTCCCAACAACCACATGGTGGCTCACAACCACCTATAGTGAGATCTGGTGCCCTCTTCTGGCCTGCAGGTATGCATGCAGACAGAACACTGTATACATAATAAATAAATAATTATTAAAAACTATATTACTAACCAGTCAATCTACAAGCCTTGAAATAAGAGACAGCAAAAACCAAAATCCCAGCCAGGCATGATGTCACATGTCTCTAGTCTTAACTCTCTGAAGACAGAGGCAGGGAGATCTCCATGAGTTTGCAGTCAGTCTGGGCTACATAGTGAGCTCTGGCAAGTCAAGGCTACTTAGTGGGGCCCTTTCTTAATAAATAAATAAATTAATTAAGAAAGTTCCGGCTGCCTGTGGTGGTACACTCTTGAGCCCTGCACTTGGCAGCTGGGGCAGGAAGGTAAAGAATTCTCAGTCATCCTTGGCTACACCGTGAGTTTGGGGCTAGCCTGGGCCACCCTATACCCCGCTTCAGAACAAAGGGCTGGAGAGATCACTCGCTGGGTAGTCAGCTTTGCATCAGAGTTTGGATTCCACAGAGATGCTGGGTGTGGTGGCACGCCCAAGCCGTAACCCTAAGCTGGATGATGGGGGCCAGGCAGATTCCGAACACTCCCTGGGCCAAAATGTGAACTCTAGGTTCAATGGGGGACCCTGTCTCAAAAACTAAGGTATCAACCCTCTGGTTTCCACACACTTTGCCTCATGATCACATCTACCCAGGCACCCACCATCCATCACACACGTGCACACACACACACGAAAACAAGGGCCAGCCATGGGGGCACATGCTTATGATCCTAGAAGGAGGTAAAGAAAGAGAGTTCTGGAATTCAAGGTCATCCTGGGCTATATGTGACCTTGTCTCAAAACAAAAACAAAACAAAGTAAAAAATAATAAAGTTTTTAAGGGAGGGAGGAATAAAAGAAATAAAAAGGAAACAGGAAAAAGGAAGCCAAACTCCTTAGCTCGTAGACAGGTGATCCCTTGGTGACCACACTCAGTTTTGAAAAGAGGCCAGAGGAAGCTTCTGGGATCATCTGGCAAAGCCCTGAAGGAGAAATGACATCTCAACTCACGCTCAGATGCCAGTCACGTTGCTGGGATCAGGACTTCAGGGCAATGAGCGAAGGGAGCAAGGAACTCCACTTTTGGAAACTGGCTTTCCTGTCGCATCGGCGCAGCGTCATGCTCCGGTGCATGAAGGAGCCTCCTCAGTCAGCCTATGTGGGATGAGGTGAAGGCAGCCCCTGTCCAGTGCCCCAGCTGTCCAGCTCACCCTGCATGATCATTACTTAAATTACGAGGCTTGTGTCTGCAAAGAATTCAAGGCTCTGACCTTCAGGAACTGAGCCTCCAGGGAAGGGGAAGTTCTATTTTCGGGATGTGGATAATGAGCGTGAGGCGCAGGCAAGCCTCGCTCCTGGCTTTTCCAGTTTGTTGAATCGGGGCATCTGCCTCCCTCTCCCTTCTTGCCCCTAGCCCTCAGTAACGTGGCTTCAACTGGAGGAGCCCGAGCAGGTGCACGTTTGAGTAATAGAGGTGCACACCCCTCGGGCAGCATGTGCTTGTCGGGATGGGGGACACCTCAGGTAGGTGGACACGGCCCCAGACCATTAGCATTGTCTGGCCAGGCCAATCCTATCTGTCTGGTTGCTTTGGGAAACACCCAAAGACGCATTTTGAGAACCGTGAAAGTAGAAAACTTCAAAACAAAAAGCACTGGGAAAACCATGCACACTCCCCACCCCTCGGCGCCCCAGCCCCGCACTGGGTGGGCGGGATAGGGAAGCAACCCTGCTTTCCTGCTCGCTGACTGCAGAGACCCCGGCCCTGCTCCCTGCATCCCGCCCCTCTCGCCAGGACCTGCCTGAGCCAGGTGGCTTGGCAGAGCTCCTCTACCTCAGGAGGTA